>NW_026515585.1:0-363885 GCF_027406575.1 Nycticebus coucang
TCCTGCAGTTCCTCTACTAGGTATATATCCAAAAGACTAAAAGTAATTTTACAACAAAGATATTTGCATCAGATTGTTTATTGTGGCTCAATTCATAATTGGCAACTCATGGAAGAAGCTCAAGTGCCTTTGAATGGATTAATAAATTGTGGTATCTGTATATCCTGGAATATTATGCAGCCTTTAAAAAGATGGAGACTTTACCCCTTTTATGTTTACATGGATGGAGGTGGAACATATTCTTCTTAGTAAAGTATCTCAAGAATGTAAAAAAAAAGTATCCAGTGTACTCAGTACTATTATGAAACCAATTTATAATCACGCACATTTTCATATGAAAGACAAAACAGAAATATAGCCCAGGATGAAGGAGGGGAAGGGAAAGGGTGGTTGGAGGGTGGGAGGGTAAAACAGTGAGACCTCGTCTATCATGCATATTGCAAGGGTACATATCAAACCCATTAAGTGTAGAGTACAAATGTCTTACCACAATAATTAAGTGAAGTGAAGGCTTTGTTAACAAGTTTTATGTAAGGATTCTAAATTGTATATAAAATCAGCACATTATATCCCATTAATGCATTAATGTATACAGTTATGATTTAATAAAAATAAAGAAGGGGAAAATTTAAAATAAATAAAGTCCCAATTAGGTAGTAATGGCTCTGTCTTAACAGGGGTCAGTACCTCTGCACCAGAATCAGTGGCTCCATCCTTAAAGTCTGAAAAGAGGTTAGTGCTACTGCCCTCAGTGCAATGTCGCATGCATTTCTTTCTCCCAAATGTCCCTCTCTTCCCATTCCTCTCTGCCTCTACTGAAGTCACTGTTTCCCAGCTTCTATCCATATAATGAATGCGCAGACCACCAAGGGAATGGCCACACACTCTGAGCTCTGCAGGAGGTAGACCTTCAGACTGCCAGACAAGGGGGAAAGCTTGGAATGAAAGTTCAGAATTGCAGGAAGAGTATTTATTTTCATGCTGAGCAGGATAATGCCTAGGCTTATGGGGGGGCCACTCTGGAGGAGGAAGAGGCCCAGTATTTAGCAGCTCTCACTCTCACTCAGGGGGTAAAATGAGAGGTCTTTTGTCCCCTTCTCACTTGCAGAGAAAACAATGCAGCATGCCTCCTGCTTTGGGGAGGAGACTCTTTTTCTCCTGGCAACAGGCTTTCTACCTGGAATTTGTTCATTAGCACCTCTTTCTTGGAATCACAGGTTTACACAGCTGGTATCATGTGTGCTTGTCTATTTTTTTTTCCTATCTCAGCTCCCCTCTTTCAGTTTCAGAGGCCAAATCTGTCCAGAATCTCCCCTTCTGGTCAGGAGCCTCTGGGGAAACTTGCCTCTAGTGGGCCATCTTCCTGCCCACCTCCGTCGAGTACTTTTAAGAGAATAAATTCTAAATGGCTGCATAAAGCCTGAAATATTAGAAGAAAACTAATCAGGTACTGCTCGTTAGTATACAGTAAACCTTTCTAGTTTTTAGCCTTCTTCCTCTAGGCTGCCTGGAGCAGTTGAAACCTTAAATACAAAGGGTTTAAAATGAAAAACATCCAGCCTGGGACAGGTGTCCACATTTCAGTTTGTGATCTGTTTCACTGCAGGAGTTTTGCTGAAAGTGAAAAAGTCATACCTGGTGCTCTTCTGTGTGTCTTCCCGTCAGGCCTTCCTAGAGCCCAGAGTTAGCCCTTTCTTCTTGTCCTCATGGAACACAGCTTGTGTGTGAATCCAGATTTAAGCCTTAAAATAATGATGGTCTCCAGTTGATTGATGCTTTCCTCCAGGAACAAGATATCACTGGGACCGATGAACTTGCATTCTTGGATTGTTTGATGGATTCACAGATAACCTGGGTGATATTACTTTTCAGTAATAATGCAGTTGACACACTGCTTTCCAGTCAGTGGTAAGGTACATTTCTTCATGTTTTTATGTACATTTTCTTTTTCTGAATGCTCTTTGGTGACCACCACTTTGGTTTTGGCACTGGATGCTAAATCCACAGAACCACCATTCCTTTTATCATCATCCCAGAAATTGTCCAGTTAGCCAGGTCACTTTATCTGGAAACCTGCATTGTTCCTATCATTGTTAGATTGACATGTCCCCCTCTAATCATTGCAAATGATTCATGGCTGGAGAAAAAAGACATGTTAATATGCTGTTTAGGATATTGCATCCTCATTGATAAGTGACATATGTTTGTAATTTCCCCCTTATAATAATATATTTTCTCCAATTTTATTTATTTATTTTTTTTTGTAGAGACAGAGTCTCACCTTATCACCCTCGGTAGAGTGCCATGGCGTCACACAGCTCACAGCAACCTCCAAATCCTTGGGCTTAGGCGATTCTCTTGACTCAGCCTCCCAAGTAGGTGGGACTACAGGCGCCCGCCACAACGCCCGGCTATTTTTTTGTTGCAGTTTGGCCGGGGCCGGGTTTGAACCCGCCACCCTCGGCATATGGGGCCGGCGCCCTACCCGCTGAGCCACAGGCGCCGCCCTATTTTCTCCAATTTTAATATCAGGTGTACACAGATCAAGTAGAATGATCTTGAAGTATTTTTTTCTTTTTCTATCATCTATAAGATTTGGCATGATCTGTTTTTCGAAATTATCTTTTACTTTTATTTATAAATATCAGTTGTCTATTTTTTGAGACTTAAAAAAAATAATAAGTTAACTAATGATTCCATCCTGAATCTGAGTCAAAGCATTCTATTATAGACATACTCTTATCCGACAATGTGAATGTTACTTTGCATTATTATCAATTATTGCTTAATATTTTGATGTAGCAATTGTCTGATTTCTTTTCTGAATGTATTTATGTTCATTCATTCTTTACAAGGTATTTCTTTCTAGTCCTTATCTTAAACATTGTTATTGTTATTAAATTTTAAGCCTTTTTAATTTTGTGAAGGCAAAAAAATGGAAACCTAATAAACACATGTATATTATGTAAAAATAAACAAATAAAAAAAGAATAACAGCTGTTTCCCTGCCTGCATTGATTAGATCTTCATTGGCTTCGTGTTGTATTGGATATGGACCATGCCATCCTCAAACTCAAGAGCTGCCCACTCAATGATACGTTCCCTTATATCATCTCCAGGTTTCCCAAATTTGGCTTTTCCATTTACATCTTTGTGAATTGATAAACACTCAATTATTTTCTCATTGTTTTTTCCCTTTATAAGGTGAGATACCTAAATCTGAGGAATATGAATGTCTTCTGGAGCAAATGTGCCAATATCCACAATTTCTCCAACCTCTACCACTGTTATTGCTGCAGCTTTGCTCATTGGAAAATTGAAATTCCTCCTGATTTTCCTGAAAATTACATTTCCTGCTCATTCTGCCTTCCAGGCTTTCACCAAAGCTAAAGCCCCTGTAATTGCTTCCTGCACAGTAAAGCACTGACCACTGAACTCCCTCACCTCTCTTGACCTGCTGGCAGTGATGATGCTAAAATCTTTTTTGTATTTGATTGGAATCCTCCTTCTTATAACAGGATCCCATACTTTGTGCTGGTGTTAAATACAGAAACCCCAGCCCCACCTGCAGGAATCTTCCCTGCAAGTGCACCCTGAGGTGTCAGCTCTACTTCTAATTCACCAGATAAGTACTGTCATTCCAATTCTGCGTTTTCTCCCCACTGGAGTAGACCATACATTTTATCTGCTTGTATCGCAGTCCAAAGTTGTCAACCTTTGCATGGTTGCTAACTGCAGCTAGTCCTTTTACTCCAGTAAGGTTCTCTGGAATTCCACACAGACCAAAACCACCAATCAGAACTGTTGCACCATTGGGTTTGTGTTTTACAGCTTCCACTGGAGTACTGGTAGAAAAATTGCAAACACGTCCCTGGGACCAGGCACCCCAGAGGCATGGGAAGAGGCACAGAACCACAGCCCACAGGAGAGTAGTTTGAAGGCAGCCATCTGTGAGCTGGAGCACATCTGAGTATGTCAGTGTGCCTGGCCCAGGTTGCCGCCAAGTCACTGGGAAGGAACCGCCTACCAGGTGCTTGAATGTGCATCCAGTAACATCCTTGAGGCTGCCTGTACAAAGGGCCAGCCACACACTGCCTGCTGCTGGTTTATAAATAAGTGAGGCTGGGAGGGGTCCTCACTGGGGAGTGGAGGCTCTTGTCACAGTGTGGGCTGGTTGCAAAGGTTCATGGCCTCATAGTGGCCGGTTACTCTCCTGGATCTTGATGTGTTTGAGGCAGCTGTGCTGAAGTGCCCTTGGCCCTGCAGCCCCTAGGCCAGCCTTTCAGCTTTGATGGGGTGCAAATGGCCATCTTCCACTAGGTCAGCAATGATCCTTGGCCTGGGGTTCAGTGTCCTCCAGGGATGGGGTGGGGGTGTCCTGAGGGGCTTGCTACTTTTCCAAGCCATTGTGCTGTGAATGTGTGAGCTGAGGAGGGAGCATGCTTTTCTTCCCATGCCAGTGCAGCATTTTCAATTCTCAAGTTGACCTAATTTTTATAGACTGGACATGTACCACATGGACATACTGGTACAGTAGGCCAAGTGCCTTATGCTGACCATCTCTATATGCTGCCCAGTTTGCTATAGTCCCTTGACTGGTCAACTTACAAAGGTTCTATAGTAGTTAAAGTGAACACACTGCCTGAAGGAATTTACATGTTCAAAGCAATCCCTATAAAAATATCAATGTCCTTGTTCATGGAATTAGAAAAAGCAATTCTTAAGTTCATAAGGAACCAAAAAAGACAGAAAAGACAAAGCAATCTTCAACAAAAAGAAAAAAATTTGGAGGCATCACATTGCCTGACTTCAAATTATACTAGAAGGATATAGTGGCCAAAACACTATGGGACAGTGCATATAAAAATAGTCATGTAGATCAATGAAACATCATGGTGAACGCAGAAATTAAGCCACATACAGCTAACTGATCTTTGACAAAATTGACAAGAAGAAACACTAAGGAATATTTGACACTCTTTCAACACATGGTGTAGGAAAATTGAATTCTCATATGGAAAAGAATGAAGTTAGACCTATGTCCCCACCATATACAAAAATAAATGAATTAAACACTTGAATGGGAGACATGAAATTTTAAAAATGGGAGAATAAAACCTGGGAAAACTTTTCTGGATGTTAGTCTAGGCAAATAATTCATGATTAAGACCTCAAAAGCACAGGCAATAAACAAAAATTTTAAAGTGAGACTTAATGAAACGATGAAGCTGCACAGCAAAAGAAATGATCAACCTAATTAACAGAAAACCTACAGAATAGAAGAAAACATTTGCAAACTATACATCTGACAGTGAACAAATATCCAGAATATACAAGGAACTCGAACAACTTGACAACAACAGAAAACTGTTACCCCCATTTAAACCCAGCCCCGGCCAAAAACTGCAAAAAAAATTAAAAAATAATAATAATAAATAAAAAAAGACAAAAGATTAACATGCCAGGGAAAATTTAGAGTAAAAAGAACTCTTATACACCATTGGTGGGAATGAAAATTATTGTAACCTTTATGGAAAACAGTATGGAGATTTCACAAGGAACCAAATTAGAACTACTGTATGATATAGCAATCCCACTTTGGGGTTCCTTTGTCTTTTTATTAGATCATAACTGTGTACATTACTGCATGTATGGGGTACAATGTGCTGATTTTATATATCGTTTGGAATATTTACATCAAACTGGTTAACATAGAGTTCACCTCACTTATTTAATTTTTGTGATTAGACATTTATACTTTACTATTATTTGGCATGTACCCTTGCAATATGCACAGTATGTGAGGTCCCACCAATTACCTCCTGCCACCTATCCACCCCACCCCCTACCTTCGCCCTCCTCTTCTCTCCTTCTTTCTGGACCACAATTGTGTTTTATCTTTTGTATGAAAGTGTGGGTGATTATATATTGATTTCATTATAGTATTGAGTACATTGTTTTTTTTTTTTTGTTTGTTTGTTTGTTTTTGGTCCATTCTTGAGATATTTTACTGAGAAGAATATGATCCAGATCCATCCCTGTAAACATAAACCTGGTAAAGCCTCCATCTTTTTAATGGCTGCATAATATTCCCTGGTATACATATACCATAATCCACTTTTGGGTGTCTTCCCAAAGAAAAAGAAACCAATACATTAAAAGGACACCTGCACTAATATGTTTATCCAACATATTGCCATTATAGTAGCAAAAATATGGAATCAACTAGAGTGTGCATCAATGGCAGATTGGATAAAGAATATGTGGGGTATATAAACAATGGTATACTATTGAGATGTAAAAAAAAAAAAAAATGAAATCATGTCTTTTTCAGCCATATAGATGAAATGCAGGCCATTACCTTAAGTGAAACAACTCAGACACAGAAAGACAAATCCTGTATGTTCTCACTTGTTAAGTGAGAGCTGAATAATACATGTACACAGGAGCAGAGTGTGGAACAATGGATTTTGGAAGGGGGAGGAAGGTGGAGGATAGGAGGTTGCTTAGTGGGTACAATGTGCATTGCTTCAGTGACATGTATATGGAAAGCCCTGACTTCACCACAATGCATTATATCTATGTAACACAATTGTACTTATACCCCATGAATACATACAAATAACAATAAGTGGGAAAGAGTTAAAAATACAGTAAAATTGAAAAAGAAGACATACTGACTTCTTCAGTTCTATACTCACCATAGGTGAGATAGGCCTAAAGCCGTCAGAATCAGTATCCTGAGCAAAATGTCAATTCTAGTATAAATCCAAGGAAAAAAGCCTCAATAGAAGATAAAGAGCTTTATGCAGATCTTTGTATGTTGATTAGTGAGTGCTCTCCTTCTTGCATTTGAAATTATTATGTTTCCGACAGTGTTTGCCGAGTCCCTTTAGCGAGATGTTATAAATTACCTATATGGCTGCTCCCCTTGTGCTTCCCATTGTGTACACCTCCCTGAAGTCGGGTTTCCTTGTCCTTATTCCCTCAGGCAGGTAATATTCCAGACTTAGGTGCAATAAAATCCTAACCTGAAAGAAGGTCTAACGGGGTTTAAATTTGTCGAGTCTCAAAAATGAGTGTTGTCAGTTGGAAAAAAAAATAGATGAAATAACCATGCAGTTAAACTATGAGTCTCTTACCTGAGAGCATATATATAGACAGAAAATGTGACAAGTCAAAAAATATTCAGGTTTGGAATAGATAAGTCTAGAACGCCAAGCAGTAAGAATAAAATTCTGATCCTCAGATGTTTTCCTCTACTCCAAATCATAATTATAATTCATATTACTATGATGATTTATGTACATACATAATTTCAAATTATTATTTGTATAACATGTTTTTCTAGTACATGTACTAGCATGGCCATATTTGTATATTTTTAAAAAATCTTGAGTTATTTCTATTTCCATTTCCTAGATGTTTTGCGGCTTTAGAATCATGCTTCCACTTTTCTTGCACCCTTCAATGAACCTCAAAGTCACTATGTGGGGTACCAAAAAAGATAAAGATATTATTGAACTCAAAGATTTTACTGCCCTGAACACATACACCAATGGTTTCACTGATTGTGAATTAAGACTTTCTGAAGACTCCCAATTATTAAAAATAAAACTTCATACCTTGTATTTTTGGCCAGGGCCAGGTTTGAACCCACCACCTCTCGCATACATGGGGGCCGCACCCTACTCCTTTGAGCCACAGGCACTGCCCTCATGCCTTATATCTTTTATCAGATTCCCAGTGGTTGGAATTTATTTCCTTCCAACCTCAAATACATGATCTTTTATTATGATTCCTGCCGCGCCCACGGCATTACCGCTGAAGCGAGGCGGTGCTGACCGGCGTTTAGAACGCCGGTAAGGAGGCTTGTGCTCCACGGAGCTTCGCCCCCAGCGACCCCTGCACAAACGGCATCAGAAACGGTGCTCTACGTGCCAAGTCGCCCGCAGGAGCTTGAACGACCGTGGCAATCTTTAAAATTTATCACTTTGTTTTTCTTTAGCATAGGTCTGTGTGCTCTGACACTAATCACAATGTACTTTCTCAAGGCTGGACCCCCTATTGCACTGCAAGATGAGGTAAGGCACGAGCTTGCTAGACTCAATGCCGCCTATAAGTCAGGCACTAAGACGTTTAAGTAATAAATACCTTCACAGTAAATACCAATGATTTCAGACAATGTATAGATGTTTTATTAAAAGAAGAATCATTTATAACTAGAATAGACAATGATCATATACAAATCAAAATAGTACAATCACGCAAAGACAGGGAAAGCAGGATAAACAGAAAAGTAAGAAATTATGCCAGCCTTCCCTTTGTCTTGAGCAGTTAGCAAGAAAATGTAAACCTTGTTATCTCTGGAAAGAGGAAGAAGCAAACAACTTCACAACCATGCTGAGACCAGCTCTTTTATAGTGAGTTAAACTTTGTACTGTTTAGTCTGGAAATGCTTTTAACTGTTATCAACAAAAGACAAAGCAATTAAATTGTTGTTGAAAATGTCTCGAACAATCAGAGCTTACCTAAGCATGAGAAACTGCAAACATAAAGGAAAAATCTGTAAATGATTGTAACTCTCCCACTAACTCAAAATAACTCTTGTGTATAACGCCCCCTGCCTGTAAGAAAAAGTGTATAAATACTTACATACTTTCACAGTAAAGTTACAGCTGCATACTCCAACCCGTGGTGTGTCAGACTGTCATTCCTGCGCCGACCTCTCAACATTCCTCGCTCCTTCTCCCTGCTCTCCCTCAGACTGAAGCCCACCGACTGGGTGGTCCGTGGCAGATTCCAATTTGCTGGTCATTGTGTACATTCATCTCTCTCATACGAGACCATATGAGTATGTGTATAGACATGGTCTTAATTTCTTTTCACATTACAAACAAAGTAATGGCAGCATACACATCTGCCTTTCAAAATTTCTGAGTAGAAGATGATGGAGGTTGACATATTTGGACATTAGCTCTTTTTTTGTTTCCAGATACAAGGCAAAAATAAAAATGGATGGCTTTCAAAATGATTTTTGAGCTAGTAACTTGATAATTTAACATGTATTTAACTTAAGTATATCACACACAAATGTGCATAATTTATAAATATAAAACAGTGAATTTTTAAAAGAAAACATTCAGAAAACCCTTTACTATTGTCTCATATGTCTGCATGTGGTCATTATCCCCTTTCTAAACTTTAAACATTTTACATTACTTCTATTGCCATAAATTATCTTTGCCTATTTTGAAACTTTACATAAGTTGAGTTACAGGAAGTACTCTTTTATATAAGGCCACTTATAATCAACATTCACATTTGTAGAGGTTTTTTTTTTTGTATGTTACATGTAGAAATAGTATATTGATATTTTTACTGTAAAATGGTATTAAAATTTGTTTCTATGATTATACCATGATTTCATTTATCTTTGGCTTTCTCAGTAAGCAGGCTGAGAAATAAAGGCTTCAAATATACATATATACACATACATAATATTTCTTTTACTTTTTAAAGAAAAAACTAAGAATTTTCTATGCAGATCTCAGTTTTCAATGCCTTTATTAAAAGGAATCCACAGACTAAATAAAGAACTTTGATAGCTAACATTTTAAACATTAATAAAGGTTTATTTCTAGTTCTGAAAGAGCAAAATTATTGAGTGAAGTCATCAAATACAGAAGTGAATGTCAATGTAACAATAATTGAATGGAAGTAAATTAAAAATAAAAGGCATTATAAAATTTAAAGACACAACAGAAAAAACAAGCTCCTTTCACTTAATTCCATCTCTATCAAAACAAGAAAAAAAGACAACACATCTCAACCAAAGGTGTTGAATTCTAAATGTAGTATTTTCTCTTAATATAAAATGATAATTTGAAGAATTATCCTACACTTCATTCTGCCTCTTGTCTTGGCAACATTTCAGGGTGGAAGAGAAAGACTGCAGTTCTTACAAGGCCAGGCCTGTGCTTGATTCGTCTCTATAACTCCATTATCTACCACAGCGTCTTTGCCAGAGTGTTCAATAAATGCTCTGAGTGAAGAAAAAAAGTGTATATGTGTGTGTGTATATATATATATACACACACATATATATATATATATACACACACATATATATATATACACACACACACACATATATATACTTACATATTTTTTCCTTATACATGCACATACATACTAGGGAAAACTGATATAAGTATTTAAGCGTCTACTGTCAGCAATGGATACAAGACAATCTGCTTTTTATATTACTATAAAATTCTACTAATTCAGTATTAATCTGAATTTTAGTTATAATCTAATGATAATTTGATATTTCGCTCCATGTGGATCTAATTATAATTTAATAATTTTAGATTTTAAAATGAATGAGAATGCTTTAAGCACCTTTTTTTCTTATTATAGCTACTACCTGATCAGATCTAAAATTATTCTGGCTAGAATACAGTATATATAAACAAACACGTATTTGAGTGAGCCCTACAAACACTCATAGGTGGTTTAAAATTATTAATGGAACAGGCCCATTTAGGATTGGTGGACATAGATAAATTCTAGCACCGTAATATTTATATTTTGAAGGGAAGAAAATTAGTACTATGTACCAGGCATTCAACACACAAAAATAGAATTGTGTTAGTCTTCGTGTCTCATGTTCCATAATCACTTTACTTATTTACTCTTCTAGACCTATCTAGAAAGCTCAATGTTTTCATGTTTAACTGCCCCTTGAAACCAGCGAAAGCAAAAAGAAAACTTTAAGACCACCAGAAAATCTAAAATACAGTAAATAAGTACTATAGTAATACTCTTCTAATAACATGAGGACTACTAAGATAATTTTCAGATTTAAATGAGAAATTTCATTCTAAAATGAGGATAGAAAGGGAGAATACAAAACGCAATTATTAAAAAAACATGAACCTTGATTCAGATATAATTGTTCTTTCAACAAGATCTGGACACTTTAATTTAAAATTAACTAATAAATCTCAAATCTGTATTGTTTTTAAGATTATTTTGTTTAAAAATAACACATTGCAGACTTGGTTCCTCCCCCTCTGCTGGAAGCTCCAGTGCTTTGTATTCCTTCATTTTTTTTTATTAGTATTAGATCATAGCTGTGTACAGTAATACAATCATGGGGCACCATACACTGGTTTTATAAACAGTTTGACTCATTTTCATCACACTGGTTAACATAGATGTTGGTGTGGATGTGGAGAAAAGGGAACACTTCTACACTGCTGGTAGGAATGCAAATTAATACATTCCTTTTGGAAAGATGTTTGGAGAACACTTAGAGATCTAAAAATAGATCTGCCATTCAATCCTATAATTCATCTACTAGGTATATATCCAGAAGACCAAAAATCACATCATAACAAAGATATTTGTACCAGAATGTTTACTGCAGCCCAATTCACAATTGTTAAGTCATGGAAAAAGCCCAAGTTCACATCGATCTACGAATGGATCAATAAATTGTGGTATATGTACACCATGGAATATTATGCAGCTTTAAAGAAAGATGGAGACTTTACCTCTTTCATGTTTACATGGATGGAGCTGGAACATATTCTTCTTAGTAAAGCATCTCAAGAATGGAAGAAAAGGTATCCAATGTACTCTGTATTCCTTTCTATCTAATAAATCCTATCTTAAAACTGAAAAAAGAAATAACACATTTTAGAATTAAAATTCCCATTGTGCTAAAAGGGAGATTGGGAAGGCCATGAGAGGCCAACTAAGGTCTGTACAACTGGATAGAAGAAGAAATTGGGTTGACTCACCAAGCTCTGTCTCCTTAAGCTGGACCCTTGCTTTGCACAGGCCTGTCCCAGGCACTGTGGGGGAGCTATGCCTCATCATAGGGGTGGAGGCTGAGCAATCAGCAGCCCAGAAACCTTTTGGAAGGATTTTCTGAAAAGGAAGCCCAGGAAATGGACCCCTAGAGGTGACGTCACTTCCTAGGCAATAGACCCCAGCAGAACCTGCAACCCTGGGAACCAGAAACTCACATTCCAGAGACAGCTCCCTCCCAGCTCCTTTGGCAGGAGTTGTCCAAGGGATGTTACTGCTCTTTCCTGACTGCCCAAAGCCCTGGGCTCAGGAAGCCCTGATGGGAGTCTTTTCTAACACTGAAGGTTGTGGCTCAGCTCTCACCAGTGACATCTCAGGTATTTTGGCAGGAAGGGCCCAAGATAACACAGGATGGCCCAGGGCAGGCCAGGACAGATGAGACCACCTCTCTGATCTCACCTGGGAAGTCCCATCACATTTTTCTGCGAGAAGAAGTGGCCACAGGGGTAGCTGGTCCTAGGTGTGAATGGGCAGTTGGGGTTAGGGCCCTGGTGGCCCATCATGCTCATGCCCAGTCATGGCTGGCAGGTAGGGGTGCTGGGTGTTGCTCTTCAGCCCTAATGCTCTTCCTGAGCCCTCAAAGTCTTATTTTCCTTCATTCTGGGTTGGAGATCAGTACAGACTCAAGTCTGTCTGTGATCTGCAGAGCAAAGGGTAACATGTGCAGAAGGAGCAGGAATGAAAAAGAAAAAAAAGGGAAGAAGAAGAAGAAAGAAGGTAGAAGGAGAAATACCGGCAGACAGAGCCATCACTGTCATGCCTCCTGGACCAGCTGCAGGTCATCGTGCTTGCACAGCTCCAGGCAGGAGACTGTGCAGGAGCTGACTAGGGGGTCACCATCACCCACAGAATCTCCTTGGGTGAGAGTCAGATACACCACACAGCCACCAGGAGTCAGCTCTGGCTCAGCCTCCTGCCAGATGCTATCCTGGAGATCTTAGTAACTCCAAGGTGTGGGGGAGTGAGGAGAATGTAACTAAATGTGTATTGTTCATTTGCATTCATTTTGAAAAGGAAACAAACAACAACAACAAAAAAAAAGACACAGGGCAGGAACTACAGGAAAGCCATCTTAGGGGAGGTTTCATTTTATTTTATTTTTTTGTTTTTATTTTTTTATTAAATCATAGCTGTGTACATTAATGTGATCATGGGGCACCATACACTTGTTTCATAGACCGTTTGACATTTTTTCATCACAGTGGTTAACATAGCCTTCCTGGCATTTTCTTAGTTATTGTGCTAAGACATTTACATGCCACATTTACTAAGTTTCACATATACCCTTGTAAGATGCACCGCAGGGAGGTTTCATTTTAAAAATAAAGACATCAAGTTAAAGGGATTGGATGGGAAAGTAGCAGTGAGGGGCTAGGAAAGATGACACAATCAGTAATATTTTCCTACAGAGCAGGAAAGAGGGGAATATAGTTGGACAAAATCAAGGAGACAAGTTTTCAACTTAAACAGATTTGTCCCTCGTGGGATTTACTCCAATGATATTTGTTGACTTTGTGACAGTAACTTGAAGCATTTCTTTAAATCACCAGGGTAGTAAGAGGTGAATCCATTTGAAAAAATTCATGGGGAATGTGAGAATTTACAAGATTCAAAAGTCTTGGGGCAACATCTGAAATTTTTATGAAGATAACAAGACATGTTAGGACACCAAATAAATTTAATGGTCATTGGGTGACTTGTGATGCTATAACTAAAACTGGTTGACTTTTTTTTTTTTTTTTTTTTTTGTAGAGACCAAGTCTCACTTTACTGCCCTCGGTAGAGTGCCGTGGTGTCACAAGGCTCACAGTAACCTCCAGCTCTTGGGCTTATGTGATTCTCTTGCCTCAGCCTCCCGAGCAGCTGGGACTACAGGCGCCCTCCACAACGCCCGGCTATTTTTTTGTTGCAGTTCGGCCGGGGCTGGGTTTGAACCCACCACCCTCGGCATATGGGGCTGGCGCCCTGCTCACTGAGTCACATGTGCCGCCCAAACTGGCTGACATTCTAATGATGTCCTGTGACACAGCCATGGGAAGGGTAACATTTGGAGTCAGTTGGGACTGGAATCCTGATCACTGGAAATGGTGAAAATTGGAGAGGCATGATAATTTTGTTATTCTACGTGTATGTCAGATGCATGTGAACCTGAGCAGAGCTGGGGGTAATGTGAGAGTGGTGGAGACACTACTCTGGCGGGGGCACATGGGCATGAGGAGTGACCATGTGAGGATGTAGTGATGAGACAGGGTCTCTGATGGTTCATTTCAGAAGGGACACATTCAGGTCATACATCTACTCAGTATCTGTCCCCTAAGATGTGTGAGTATGGATCTGAAATTTTGGGATGATAGAGCTAAGTTTATATTCTAGGTCTGTTATTGTCCAACATGAAAGTTTGTTAAATACACCTTCTGAATATTATTGACATAACATGTTAAATGGATATCTAATTCATAACTGACCAGGTTATTATAAGGATTAATAAGAAAATGCATACATACCAGTCATAGTTTCTCAACTGATACCACTGGAATTATTTTCTCCATTTGGAACCTCGGCGTCAAAGGGTTATCATCCAAACCCTGCTCATGATACATTATTATTTCTTCCTTCATGCTATATATCTCATAATTAACACTGTTTCATAAAGGACTTCAGATATCAAAAATCTATTCATAAACATAAATTGTGAAATGAGGTAATAATCCTACTAACATTCTTTTCCAGCTCTTCCAGTAGGAAGAGCTATATAAGTCAGTGCATAAAATAAAAAAAATATTTGTTTGATGATACTGTAATGATTGTAATAAATCAAAACATAGACAATGGCCAACAGTACTGGTAAACCCAAATAATGTCTGTTTAAATTTGAATCTATCATGGGCACTTGGTTACTCCCTTGACTCCTGATGGAGCTGGAACATACTCATCTTAGTAAAGTATCTCAAGAATGGAAAAAAGGTATCCAATGTATTCAATATTACTATGAAATCAGTATATAATAACCTACACATTCATAGGTATAGAAGGCACCTGTGAGAAATACTTTGGCAATAAGAGATTGGGGAAGGATTTAACATCATTGGGTCTCATTAGTGAGATGCACGAGAGCATGAAAGAATGCTCATCATTGGTTAGATGTGCATAGGTGACTATAGGATTACTTCTATAAATAGCTTCAGGAGAAGTTAGCAAGGGCTCGTCCTTTGGCTCCTATTCTTGCTCAGAGGATGGCTGATCGGTGCTCTCCTACTAAGACTGCTGCTGAGATGCTCACTTCTGCTCATATTGACTGTGACTTCTAAGTGCTTTGGCACTCGAGACCTGAACAAGACCTACCCTGAGTAAACTGGCACAGCAACCCACATCCAGACACTTAAGTGGGCTGGCCGGAGACCTAGGGTCCCGGCTCCTATGAGGCCCTAGGTTGGGATGAAGACACGGCATCTTGGGCTCCAACATGTAGGATTGGTAAAACATAACTATAGTCCCGAAAAAGGAGGGAAGAGGAAAGAGAGGGGAGGGGTGAGGAGGCTGGGAGGAAGAAGGGTTTTTGGGGGATCCAATCTAATGTGCATAAAGCAATGATACATTTCTATACTATTAAGAATAGGTATGAATGTTTTTGCCACAACAAATAAGTAAGCAAGGAGACGGTTATGTTAATCAGTTAGATGGAAGCATTCCAAATTGTATATCAAATCAGCACATTGTACCCTGTAAATGCATTAATGTAGACAGTTATGATTTAATAAAGAATTAAAAAAATAAATTTGAATCTATTACTACATATTATTATACTAGCTATAAAATACAAATAACCTAACTCTCAACTCCATTGAAATATCAATGACAACTTGGTGGTTTGGTTGCTAAGCAGCTGGCATGAGGGCAGTTTGTATATGGAAACGCAGCAATACTGGCTTCAACTGCAAAATTCACTGAATAGTTAATAGGCCAAGAAACATTATTTAAAACATAAATAAATTTTTATTATAAAGATATGGTATAAATTATTTTCTTTTCGCAAAGATTCTCCCATGTGATACATTGAATGAAAAACAGTACACCATTTAAACAGCCCAGTAAGAACATTTTATTATCTTTCTGATTATGGAACTTTTTTCTGTAAAATTTGTATATATTCTCATGTGCTTTTCCAACTAGAACTTGGTTTACATTTAACACATCATATGATTAAAGGAGAAGATATGTCGAATCCAGATGCATATTCAGAAGCAGCTAGGAAATAAAAAAGAATTTTTGACTAAAAGATTTCATAATTAACTGAGTATAAGTCAGTAAAGAAGAATTAAGAAGTTATCCAATATTACAGAGGATTAAAACTATATCTGCACAGTTATGTTAGTAATGAAAAATTATTAAGAATAATATGCCTAATGCTACATATTAATTATAAATTGATTATCACTGTGGTTAAATTATCAGTTTCTCCTTTTCTCATTCTTCATTCATCTATTCTACAGTCCTATGCTAAGGTACTGTGGCAAGCATTGAAATTACAAGACATAATATAGTCCATCCCTCAACAAATGTCTACAATAACCTGAAAAAAGAGCTAGGCCATTTCCAGAGTCACAGACACCATGACAGGCACAAATCAGGACAGTACTGAAACATGCACACAGAAGCCATCCTAGTTCTGTGTCAGCATCACAGGCTTTTTGGTGGAGACAATATGTAGGTTGCCTGAAGAACGAGGGAGAGGAAGAAGCTACCGCACGCAGCTGATGGGGTGGGGAAAGAACATGGGGAATCCTAAGTGGTTTAGTTGAGCCAGTTGCTAGAACACAGGGGCAGAGCACAGTAAGTCCTAAGAGATAAAGCTGAATAACTTCACATAAACCAAATTGATTTAAGTATTTTTATTCCCATGCTAAGGAATTTGGTACTTTTCCTAAGGGCAAAAGAAAACTAATGACAAGTAAATGACCAGACATTGAAAACGTCACCTGTCAAGTGACTGCTAATGAGCTATAATGGCTTGACTAAGTGTTACTACATGTGTCTGGGGACTTTGGCCTTAAATCACTAGGTAAACCTGAGAAGTTGGTGAGTCCTTTGCTTTCCAGGAATAGCTTCAGTGTGCTGAGAATCCCTCAGAAATGGCAAAAGTGAAGGAAGTGTAGAGCCAGAGAAAAAGATGCATAGCCTTCCCTCCCGAGATGTTTAAAGCTGTGAAACACGAATTAAACGAAGCATGTGTACACTCTTCACGATGAGTGTCTATGTGTTCACAGTTTTCAGTAGATTTGTGTGAGAAAAAAAAAAATGTAATGTAGTATCCTTTGACCACACAATAAAGAGTGGTGCCACTTGCTCTATCAAGTTCATTTCAGAAATCAATAATTAATCTTAACTTAATTCATAAATTTTGGCAACAAATCCTAGATCTGAAATAAGACAAATATTATATATAATGTTAAATTTAAACAAGAGATATTATCATGGGAATGACACATTTCTTTTTTTTTTTTTAGAGACAAGTCTCACTTTATGGCCCTCGGTAGAGTGCCGTGGCCTCACACAGCTCACAGCAACCTCCAACTCCTGGGCCCAAGCGATTCTCATGCCCCAGCGTCCCGAGTAGCTGGTACTACAGGCACCCGCCACAATGCCCGGCTACGGAATGACATATTTCTTATAAAATGCGTCCTTTAAACAAAAAATTTCGAAACTAGATCTGACGAGCATTTTTAAATAAAAGAATAATCACATGAGTGAAAGTAAATTGCAGCTTATTTTAAGTTTACAAACTGTTTTACGTAATATAGAACATCAAAATGTAATGCTATTTATAATAATCTGATAAAATACAGTTACCATAGGTTTACTATTGAATATACATCATTTCAGAGTCCTGATTTTTCTATTTATTAATATAAAGGTCAAACAACTCAAGTCATACTTTGTAATCTATGTATTTTTTTTTGTTAATTCTGAGCAAAACTCTGTTATTTATAAAAGTTGAATCAGTTTTTTCACTTTAGTTGATTTTCTCTTAAAAATGATCTTTGCACTCTCCAGTTTTAGAAAATTAGAATTTTTAGGTATGTTCAAAGCTAATAACTTTTCATCTCAGAATCTTAAACATATACATGAAGTGGCATTGTCGTAATGTCCTATCCAAATTCTACTGACAAAAGATTAAGTGTAAATATTATGCCATCTGTGCTATTATTAACCTTTCCTTATTCATACAGATACAAACACTTCAGAAAATTTGCTTGAAGAAAAGAATAAATACAGGTTAAAGCTCATTTTCAAACTTAGTTTCTTTGATTCAAGACTTTGTGTAACAGGATTAGATGCAAAAGTATAAATAACTTGTTAATCATAACTTTGGTTTTTTTCAGATCAGAAATAACTACCTTTTTTTAATATTAGATTAATTACAGTTGTTAGGTAATTTATTAAATGTGTGAAACAAACTATATTGCAAGTGTCTCCATCTTCAGTATTCTTATTTAACTCTTGTATAAAATGTGTTCTCTTACTAAGTGCCAAAAATAGGATCTCAAATACTCTACTGAATATAGTTAATGTTTTGTGTTGATAATATAATATCCAAGGGATTTATAAATTATAGATATAAAGTCAATTTTTTTGATATGTTATAAAACATTTCGTAGAGATTGGGGGTCTCACTATCTTGCACAAACTAGACTCAAACTCCTGGCCTCAAGTGATCAACCCACCTTGGCTTCCAAAAGTGTTGGAATCACAGGCCACTTTGCCCACACGACATAAGTTAAAATGGTTTCCTAATATTTTCATAGATTGTTTTCCATAACATTTCTGTGATAATATTATTGACAGGATTATAAAATACATAATGAAACCATACTAACTAGGTCTTATAAAAGTAAAACTTTAATACCAAATATAAAGAGAAGCTTTTACAGAATGAATACTCACATTACCATCAATAAAGACTATGTAAAATGTACATCCTTACATGACTTGAATTAAGGAACTACTAGTGTAATCTTATTAGCTTTCCCCAGGGAGCTCTTCTTTTAAATATTCGCTAGTTATGTGTGGATTTTTTTTAACTCCTTTATGCCTGATTCACAAACTGTTTTATATACATTTTACTCATATAAAAATGAAATACACTTCTCAACAGATTGCTTACTTCTGTGCTAAAGGAGTGTTTTCTCTAGATGGAGAATACTTTTTATATAACATATTTAAGGAGAGGTCATCTTTCCTCCTAACTCTTAGCACGTGGTCGAAGTAGTTGCTCTTATTCCAACCCTGGAATCAGTTCTCTTCCTGCCTCTCATTGGCTTTTGAATACTTTCCCACATAAGTGATGGCAAGGACAACTGTCCTTGGGAAAGAGACACCAGGTCAGATGTGAGAGCTCACAGGGAAAGAGACAGACCCAGGCCAAAGGGAAGGAGCATCTCTGGGAGGGCACCTAAAAGCTTCAAGAAAGATCTTGATTTTTTCATATTTTATTTATTTTTTATTAAATCATAACTATGTACATTTATGGGGCACAGTGTGCTAATTTGATATAAAATATGGAATGCTTACATCATACTGATTAACATAACCATCACCTCAATTATAAATTGTCAGTCCAATTCATAATTGCCAAGTCATGGAAGCAACCCAAATGTCCATTAACCCAGGAACAGATTAACAAATTGTGGTATATGTACGTTATGGAATAAGAGCTTGATCTATGATGACTCCAGTCTTGCACTAGATGATGGGAGGCTGCAGTTATTTTGTCTGTATTCACAAGTGAAAATTTTCAAATATTAAAGGACTTTTAAAAAGTCTCTCTCACTTTATTTATTTATTTATTTATTTATTTTTTTGTAGAGACAGAGTCTCACTGTACTGCCCTCAGTAGAGTGCCATGACGTCAAAGGACTCACAGCAACCTCTAGCTCTTGGGCTTACGCGATTCTCTTGCCTCAGCCTCCCGAGCAGCTGGGACTACAGGCGCCCGTCACAACACCCGGCTATTTTTTTGTTGCACTTTGGCCGGGGCTGGGTTTGAACCCGCCACCCTCGGTATATGGGGCTGGCGCCTTACTCACTGAGCCACAGGCGCTGCCCTCTCTCACTTTATTTTTATGTTCCTATTAAGTCATGTATTTTTCCTCATACTTCTCTTAATAGAAATGCAGAATCATTGTTCCCAAGTGAATTATTTAATACAGTGCCTGGTACAGATGACAAAAGCTAAAGGGGGAGAAAAATATCTCGGTGACATTGATCACTGACAAGGTACCACCAATGGTTTGTGAAGTGTGTGGAGCAATATCTTAGGAAAAACTGATGACTGCCAGAGGAAATAAAAAAGCTTAATGAACTGCTAATATTTTCATACATAATACTAAGTCAAAAGCTATCTTAGCTCCCTATGGAGTACAATGCACCAATTATTTGTAGGAAAAGCACTGCCCCTATCTCCATGTTCTTTCTGTTTATTTGCAGGTGGAGATTAGGTTTCAGGTGGCAGGGGTAGCTTGAAGTCCAATATTAATATGAGGAGCACATTTGCAACTTTGTTTCTAATTTTTCATTCTTAAATATAGGAATATTGTAATATTATGTACAGAACACAAATGTATCAGCAAATTTTAGCTAATTAAGAAGATTCTCTCATAACTGGTAACTTACAATCTATGTCCCAGGGAAATCTAAGTGTCCAGAGAGAACACTGTAGGATTAAGAGTCAAGGAAGTCACACCTAGAGAGGCAGCATGCCTCCTTTAGCCAGACGACTGTGTTTCTGTTTTGTATAATACGGTTTCATGCATTTTTTTAAAGAAACTTTATATTTGTAAAAAATTCCAAAAACCCATAAAACACATTAATGTAATCAGCCCCCTCAATTCATATTAGAGGCAACACTGGGTCAGAGAGATTGTAGTTTGTCTAAAGTCAAAAAGGAAATTAGCGTCAGCCCGGGAATGGGCTTTAGGTCACCTCCTTGAATGTGGAGTTCTTTTTCAGCTACTTTTCTGCACATTGATAAAACCACACAGATTTTTAAATATAACTCAGAGAAAATGGAAGGAATATACACATTTAAAATAAACATTCCTTTCCTTCTGAAAAATTATGGGAGAATATTTCCTCCAAAATCTTCCCTTTCACTGCATCTGTACTTATACATTCTTTCATCATTATTCTATAAAATGATACATTATCTGACTTTCCTGGTAAGAGCCAATGAGGACATTTTATATTTGCAGAGTATTTAACACTCATTTTCTTTTTATATCCAGTAGTTCAATTTCATGACTCGGAAGTACATAGACCCTGATCATCTCATGTTTTGTTTTTTAAAAAAACAAACACTAAGTAAGCCAAATAATGAAGAAAAATTTGTAAGCTAGTATTTTGCCATTTAAGTATTAAAATCATCATGAAAATTAGTTGCTATTTGTTTTTGTTCAAACAAATGTTTTATGGTTTTTGTAAATTCTTTTTGAGACAGGGCCATGCTATATTGCTCAGGTTGGAGTGCAGTGGCTATACACAGGGATGATCACCGCACGCCACAGCTTGAACTGCTTGGGCTCCAGAGCTCATCCTGCCTCAGACTCCCACAGGAATGTGTTCCTGTGAACGGCCTTTGTAATGTCCCCCAGAGTAAAAATGGCCAAACATTAGATAAGCAATTTAAATTGGGACAAGACAGTTGAAGTAACTTTTTCTTTATGGCCTCTACAATTGACACAGCTTGTCATCATCGGATCCATTTTGAGATTTGCAGAAATGAATTCTTACTATGAATAAAATAAAATGGCTGTAATACCAGGTTCTTGTTACATCTCCAAGAGAAATGGGAACCATGTGTTCCTTTACAAGAAATTCTGAGTAGGAGGAATTAATTGATTCTCTTTGGTTGTCATTGCTATTTACACATCTTTGATACTTTTGCCATCTTGGTCTTGGATCATTCAAGCAATGGTCAAATAGAGAGGCATGGATAAACTTCATTTTAAAAGCTCAATTAGTTGCTTGATTTCACTATTTAAAAAGTATAATACAATTGCCCAGAAATCTATACATTTTATGAAACTTGATACAAAACCGCCATAAGTTCAATGGTAATTAAGGACATATGGTTATGTAATAAAGTAAAAAAAAAAAGAAATTAATTAGAAACAGAATTAATATTTCTTTGTATTACAGGCTTATTGAATTCATAAAAAGTGTCTATGTTGGATTCCTATAGGTAGTAAACATCCTATGTGGTTAAAGTTTTGGATGGCAAGCATTCCCTTGTGATTAGGGGTGGAACACTTTAGGTGGTGCAGGAAACCTTGAAGTGTTATGAAACACAGTCACAGTGAAATCAATTACAAAGTAACTCAGAGCACCTATGGGTATTCATTCGATTATTAGGCAATAATGTTCAATGCCCTAAATGTAATTTAAATGTAGCTTTTTAGAAAATGTAAAATGCATACAGTAATGCATTTATGGGGTACAGTGTGCTGATTTCATACACAATTTGGAATGCTTACATCATACAGGTTAAGATCTATCTCTTTATGATTTAATAAAAAAATTAAAAAATAAAAAATGTAAAATGCATCAGTTTAGTTATATTTATCCCATCAAGGTAACAAATGGGTATCTCTTGAAAATGAGAGCACCAGGGACTTAAAAGAAAATTTCTGTTTCTTTTCTTAATTAAGGTAGATAATTATGATCTTTGCTTAACATGTTAAGTTAATTAAACAACTCGGCATTTCCACAAATTAAAAAGAAAAGTTACGTCAGAAATTTGAAACTCAAAAGAAAAAAAGATAACATAACTAACTTTGGTTAGGTAGTTCACTAGGCTGTTATCTGAAATCTCTGGGCTTGAGGCAGAAGATCACCAAGGTTCCCTTCAAATAAACTTTCTGTTGAAAACTACACTTTTTAAATATTTTCAATACAAGTGAATCTAGAACTGACCTTATGGCAAGAGTGATACATCAAGATCTGTTACTCTTTTTTTCATCAAGCAAATCAGCAGTGTCTTCTGTTAGATTCTGATGAATTCTATGAAGATTGCAAAAGATGAGTGGTTAGTATTTCATTTTTCCTAAAGCTTTCCTAAGTGGCTTGCAATTTAATATTAAGAAGTTGGCACAAGTGTAAATAAAATTTCCATTTAAACAGTGTTTTGTAACTGAAAATGTGTCAGGGCAGGCCTACTCTGTGCAACTCTAGTTATAAAAGCATTCTAAATAAGAAAATAGTTTCTAATAAGAAAATAGTTCAAGTGCAGAGGGGAGAGGTATGGCTGTCAATGATGTAAAGATCAACAGGGTACGCTCGCTGCCTTCTGTAATGGCTCTCTTTATAATAAACACTTGAGGGTATCATTAGAAATACTTATGTTTAGAGAGCAACTATGTGCAATAGGGAATATATCAATTTGCTTGACTATACTAAACATTCCACAACAAAAAAGTTAGAGAAAAACTTATTCTCTTAAGCCAGTACAAAGATTAAAAAAAAAAAAAAAGTTCCTCAAAGACTTCTTCAAGCACTTGCTTTTGCCACCCTTTTACATTTCACCCACTATATGGGGAAAGTTAAGTATTGGGCACTGAGAGATAATTCAGAGCAACAACTTCTAGGTGAGAATGAGATGGCTGAGTTGGTGATCAAGAAGAACTTCAGCAAGCACCGGTGGAAATCAGCTGCTAACATTGTTACCAAGGCATGAGTGGTGGGGCCTAACCTTTTGTGTGTCTTCCATACCTCAGGCTGACCATGGCATTATTTTTAAGAACTTCGTGAATTATCCATCCTTTATCTCTGTGTTAATCAAGTATGCAAGTTTTGCAAATCTGCCTTTGTGTTGAGTGGAAAAACTATACCAGAAATTTTTTCTCAATGTGCCCACTAGTGCCAAGACCAAAGATCACAGCCAAGAAAAGTTAATTTTCCAGGTGCCAGAAGATGCTGAAAGAATAGTTGTAGTACTTGACTATTTGGGTTTAAGTTGTAATCTTCATTAGATTAATGAAACTCGTTAATATTTTTACCTAGTGGAATGGTGGCAAGAAATTTATAACAATATCACTGTCTAAATTATAAAGCTACAAAAATATCTAGCTGAAGGAATAAGAGATCAGGTTCACTACATAATAATTCATAGGAAAAAATTTCATATAAAATCATAAAAAGGGAGAAAAACAAACTGCTCTGAATGAATATTTCAAAATTAAGTTCACTAAGACCTGTTTTTATTTCCAAATAATTTCATGAGCTTCCCTCCCTAAAAAATTATGCATTGAGGAAAATTAATGAACTTAATTTATTTTCTATGATTTTGTGTTTTGACCTACTCTCTTAGTTTTTTGTATGACAATTTTCTAATTTTCAATTCTTTTAGATAGAGTTGCTTGTATTTCCGAAATGTGGTTTCATTGATTTCTTCTCGAGAAGTTTCTGTTACAGAGATTTCAGATTCCAGATATGCAATACAGGATTTCATCTGAGCTCCTGCTGAAACAATATGCTCTAATTTTCCTTGAGATGATGCTCCAGTCTAAAACAAATTGAAAGGATACATTTTAAAGAATTATAATATGAATAGTTATTGTATATTTATTTTTTAATGTGTTGAGTCAGTGATGCCCTGAGTAAGTTTAAACATGGGGAGAAAGCATACATTGCAAATGTTCATCATCAAGATCAACTAAGTTGGCAAAGCACCTATAGCTCAGCAGCTAGGGTGCTGGCCACATACACTGGGGCTTGTGAGTTTGAACCCAGCCCAGGCCTGCCAAACAAGGACAATTATAACACACACACAAAAAAAATAGCTGGGCATTGTGGTGGGTGCCTGTAGTCCCAGCTACTTGGGAAGCTAAAGCAAGAGAATTGCTTAAGCCCAAGAGTCTGAGGTTGCTGTGAGCTGTGACACAAGGTTACTCTATTGAGTGAGACTCTGTCTCAAAAATAAAAACAACAAAAAAAGTAAGCTGTTAATATAATTCAATATTAAATATAATTGTACAAAAGGAATCATTATGTTAGAACTCATGTAATATGATCATTCAAAGAATATTAGAATCAATTTAAATTTTAAAAATGTTAAATAGTGTATCTTAAGAACAATTCAAGAGTGTGGTCTAATTTCTAAATCACAGCTTTTTCTTTCCTGTGGATCTATGTTAACTTCTCTTAATAATCAAATGATTTTCTTTTTGTTTTATTTATCAAATAGTAACTGTGTACACTAATGCATTTATGAAGTAAAATGTGATTTGATAGACAACGTGGAATGCTTACATTTAAATGATTAACAGAACCATCTCCTCGCTTACTTATTTGATGTGGTAAGGCATTCGTACGCTTTTCTTAATAGTTTATAAATGTCTCATTGCATTATGTAAATTAGGTTATTCTTCTTAGTAAAGTATCTCAAAAATGGGGAAAAAAGTATCCAGTGTATTCAATACTAGTATGAAATCAGTATATAATCACCTACACATTCACAAGGAGGTCAGGAGCAGTGTAGGACCAGCATAGAAAGCAGGTGCCTGCTTGCAGAGGCTGGCCGACCCTCTGGCAGAGGGGTAAAGACAGGAAAGTACTGTCCTGCAGATTTTTTGGACTTGGGTGCTCACCATAGCTGCCTTGGGAGAGCCTGCGTGAGAGAGTGAACTTGAATGGTGCCCAGTGGCAGGGATTGAACTACCAGGCAGGGTGTAACTTTGATTAGGTTGGCTGCCATCAGAGGGCTGTCATTGTGGGAGGGCCACTGGGAAGAAACAGCCTACAGGGTCCCAGCACGTGACTGGCTGTGGTGTACCTGATGAGCTGGGTAGCCATCCTTGGGGTGAGGTGGATGGTTCTCACATCCCAGAAAAGCCACTTTTTGGCCAAGGGGCACTGTTTGGAAACTTGAGGTGTGTATCCTAAAAAGTCTGGTAAAAGCTTCAGGCCCCCACCCTGCTATGACTGAATGTTAATGAAACCACCATGCCCTGACTGAGGGATAATAAGTCAGAAAGAAGGAAGTGGGTTTCCTCAGCAACTAGACAGTGGCTTCCCACATCCATCTTATATAGCAGAATCAGCATGTTTGTTTTGCATCTCCAACCCCCAGAGTGCCACCTGAAGTCCAGGTAATATATTGCTATCTGTATGTATATTTAAAATTTTTTCCTTCTAATTTTTTTAAGTTTTTCTTTCCTTGTGTTTTATTTTTTCATTTTTAATTTCTTGTATAATAAGGATTCCATTTTATGTTAGCATTTCTTTGCTTTTTAAACTTACTTTTCTATTTTTTCTTTCCTTCCTTTTTCTAGATTTTTCTCATCTTTCCTTCATAAATTTTTCAAATGATAACTAAGGTATCGCTCTATCCCTCCTTTTCCCCACAAAGTTTATAATTTTATTTATTTTCTTTATTTTATTCTCATCTGCTTTGTTCTCTTTCATTCTGTATTTTATTTATGGGACAGAGCCTTGCTCTGGGGCCTAGGCTGGGGTCCATGGCATTGGCATGGCTCAAGGAGGCCTTAAAACCTGGGCTTGGGTGTCCTTCTCACTTTAGACTTCCAAAGGACAGTATTAGTAGGTACCCCCAGTGACACAAAGATGTTTTGCTTTTGCATATGTTGGAGGCAAGGTCTTGCTTTTGGTCAGGCTGATAAGGAGCTCTTGACTGTGGAGAACCCAACTTCCTTGGCCCCTCAGAGTCCTGAAATTGCATGTATGGGTCAATGCACCCTGTTGAACACCACTATTACTCCCGTATTTCTATTCCTGTCCTTTCTTTTCTTTTTCTTTCACCCTTATTTTCTGTTTCTTTTCTCCTTTCTCATTCATTTCTCTTTTCTTCCTTTCGTCCCTGTACCAAAAGGTCACTCCAACATTCAAGCACAGAAACAAGAACATTTAAGAAGGAGGACGTGATAGGAAAATGTAGGGGAAGGATATGGATAAAGAAGAAAGCACATAATGAGCAAAAACCAACAAGAAAAAAAATCTGGCAACACGAAAAACCAAAACAGATCAACCCTAACCTCAAGGGACCATGAGGCAGCTACCATAGAGGATCCCACCTAGAAGGAAATTATGGAAATAACATCAAGGGAATTTAGAGTATGGATGGCAAAAATGATGAAGGGAATTGAAGGGAAAGCGGATAATCACTGAAGGGAAATCCAAAAATTGACTTAAGAAGTGAATAAAAGATAGGAAAGAGGTACTAGACCTTAAAGAAATAAAGGAGTCACCCAGGGAAGTTAAAGATGCAGTAGAAGTACAAATAATAGATTAGACCATGGAGAAAGAAGAATCTCAGAGCTAGGGGATATGTCTCTTGAGCTAACTCAGGCATTTAAAGAGGCAGAAAAGAGTAAAAGCAGAGCTTAGAGAATTATGGAAATTCATCAAGCACACAAATACACAAATTAAAGTGATCCCTGAGGGGAAAGGAAAATAACCCAAAGGTATAGAAGCCCTTCTAGAGCATATTGTCAATGAAAATTTCCCAAGCATCACCAAGATTCTGACACAGTCCTCTTAGATGCATATCAAACTCTGGTTTATCTCAACAGACACATTGTAATGAACCTGTCCAAGGTCAAAATTAAAGAGAAAATTCTGCAAGCAACCAAGAGTAAGCACCAATTGAATTATAAGAGCCAATCCATTAGGGTGACAGTGAACCTTTCAGCTGAAACTTTGTAATCCAGAAGAAGGTGGTCATTGACATTTAACTTTCTTGAATATAACAATTTTCAGCCCAGGATTCTGTATACTATGTTTTAAATTTGACAGAGAAATCAAATCTTTTATTGACATGCAAACATTGATGAAAACTGCCAATACACGTCCAGCTCTGCAGAAATACTCAGACCCATTCTCCATACTGACCATCACAATGGACCTCCAAGAAAAGTAGACACCCAGAAACTGAAGAACAAAACGTAGCTTCCACATTGGTGCAAAAAATAAAATTAAGCAATGGACCTTCACAAAATAAGGTGAATAGAACTCCACGATACTTAACAATTCTCTCAATGAATGGCTTGGATTCCCCACTGACAAGGCACAGACTGGGTGACTGGATAAAAAAGCACAATCCATCTATATGCTGTCTCTAGAAACACACCTAATGTTGAAGGACAAAAGAAGACTCAGGGTGAACCAGCAGTTAAGTAAGCGAGGAGATGATTACCATTTGCCTGAATTATTGTTTTCCAGGCCTTCATCCTGAGTCTTGTTTTATCCTTCAACATGTTCAATCACCACATTATACCCCATAAATGCATTAAGGTACACAGTTATGATTTAATGAAGGAAAATATATTTAAAATATTAAAAAACTAAAGGAATGCCCCGGCAAGCTCCGCCCTCAGGGTCGCAGAGCTAGAAACGGGTGGGAGCTGGTAACCCAGCAACCAAGTAGCCTATGGGTGGGGTCTGAGCCGCCTTGCAGCCCTAACCCTCAGGGGCAGAGTGAGACCTGTTTTGGCACCCTGGGTAAGTGGATAGCCACTTCAGCAGTGATTCCAGCAAGAAAGCTGGGAAAGCTTCTGCTCAGCAAGTTTGCAAGTTCAAAGTGCCTTTTCACTGGGCTGAAGAGAGATTTAGGGTGTCTACCTGCTGGGGTTTGAGAAATCAGCTGCCTCCAGTCGTATCAGAACTGTGACTAACATCTCATACCCCATAAGACCACGTGTTGCCCAGACAATATTCAATAACATATACAAACTGCTTTGTTTTTGGTTGTGTATTTTTTCTTTTTTTTTTTTTTGTTTGTTTATTTTGACGTTGTTGATGTTCTTTTGTTTTTTAATTTCAATCTTTTCCATACAGATCCCTTTTTCTTTCTCAATTTTTCTAGTTTAATTATAATTTCCCATTGCTGCCTTTTTTAATAACTACAACTTCATTTTTGCTAGTGTTTCTACCGCTATCATTTGGTTTTTCACCCCATTATATCCCCGTAAAGTTTTCTGTTTGCTTGTTTTGGTTTGATTTATAGCATTTTTGTCTTTCCTCTCTACTTGGTGGAGGTGAGGTACTGTGTCTGATCAGGTTAGCAAAGAGCTGCTGACCTCAAGGGAACCACCCAACTGGGGCACCCCCAGAAGGTGGGGGTTTTTTAAGGTTGTGTCAAAGTACCCTACTGTACACCTATATTGCCCTGTCTCCCTCTTTCTGTGCCTCTCTTCTTTTTGTCAATATTCCTTATCCCCACCCCCTCTCCTTTCTCTATCTATCTTTTTTTTTTTTCTTATCACTCAGTCCTCCTTTCTTTCATCCCTTTTTTGCTCTTCAATCTTATCACCCTTCTGGTCCTGTAACCCTTAGTCCACAGGCACAAGATCTTAAAGAGCAAGAGGAAGTGAAAGGAAAATTAGGGCAAGGAAACAGATAAAAGAAATCACTCATGAGGAAGAATCAGCAGAAAACTCCAGGCAACATGAAGAACCAGTCCAGAACAACCCTGCCAAGGGACCATGAGGTAGCTACTGCAGAGGATTCCACCTATACAGAAATGTTAGGAATGACAGAAAGGGAATTTAGAATACACATGTTGAAAACAATGAAAGAAATGATGGAAACAATGAAGGAAACTGCTAATAAAGTGGAAAATAACCAAAAGGAAATCCAAAAACAGAATCAAATCAGAGACGAACGATATGAAGAATATAAAAAGGATATAGCAGAGCTGAAGGAAATGAAACAGTCAATCAGGGAACTTAAAGATGCAATGGAAAGTATCAGCAACAGGTTAGACCATGCAGAAGAAAGAATTTCAGAGGTAGAAGACAAAGTTTTTGAGATAACTCAGATAGTAAAAGAGGCAGAAAAGAAGAGAGAGAAAGCAGAACGTTCACTGTCAGAATTATGGGACTTTATGAAGCGTTCCAACATACGAGTTATAGGAATTCCAGAAGGGGAAGAAGAATGCCCCAGAGGAATGGAAGCCATACTAGAGAATATTGTAAAAGAAAATTTCCCAAACATCACCAAAGATTCTGACACACTGCTTTCAGAGGGCTATCGGACCCCAGGTCGCCTCAACTCTAACCGAGCTTCTCCAAGACACATTGTGATGAACCTGTCCAAAGTCAAGACAAAAGAAAAGATTCTGCAAGCTGCCAGGAGTAAGCGCCAGTTGACCTACAGGGGCAAATCCATCAGAGTGACCGCAGACTTCTCTAATGAAACTTTCCAAGCAAGAAGACAATGGTCATCTACCTTTAATCTACTTAAACAGAACAATTTTCAGCCCAGAATTCTGTACCCTGCTAAGCTAAGCTTCAAAATTGATGGAGAAATCAAATCATTTATGGATATACAAACATTGAGGAAATTCGCCACAACAAGACCAGCTCTACAGGAAATACTTCAACCTGTTCTGCACACTGACCACCACAATGGATCAGCAGCAAAGTAAGAACTCAGAAATCAAAGGACAGAGCCTAACCTCCACACTGATGCAAAAGATAAAACTAAGCAATGGACTCTCACCAAATAAGACGAATAGAATACTACCACACTTATCAATTATCTCCATAAATGTTAATGGCTTGAATTCCCCACTGAAGAGACATAGATTGGCTGACTGGATTAAAAAACACAAGCCATCCATTTGCTGTCTGCAAGAAACACACCTGGCTTCAAAAGACAAATTAAAGCTCCGAGTCAAGGGTTGGAAGACAATTTTTCAGGCAAATGGAATTCAGAAGAAAAGAGGAGTTGCAATTTTATTTTCAGATACATGTGGATTTAAAGCAACTAAAGTCAAAAAAGACAAAGATGGTCACTTTATATTGGTCAAGGGAAAACTACAACAAGAAGACATTTCAATTCTAAATATTTATGCACCCAATTTAAATGCTCCCAGATTCTTGAAGCAGACCTTACTCAGTCTGAGCAATATGATATCTGATAATACCATCATAACAGGGGACTTTAACACACCTCTTACAGAGTTGGACAGATCCTCTAAACAGAAATTAAACAAAGATATAAGAGATTTAAATGAGACCCTAGAACAACTATGCTTGATAGACGCATATAGAACACTCCATCCCAAAGATAAAGAATATACATTCTTCTCATCACCCCATGGAACATTCTCCAAAATTGATCATATCCTGGGACACAAAACAAATATCAACAGAATCAAAAGAATTGAAATTTTACCTTGTATCTTTTCAGACCATAAGGCACTAAAGGTGGAACTCAACTCTAACAGAAATGCTCGACCCCACCCAAAGGCATGGAAATTAAACAATCTTCTGTTGAATAACAGATGGGTGAAGGAAGAAATAAAACAGGAAATCATTAACTTCCTTGAGCATAACAACAATGAAGACACAAGCTACCAAAACCTGTGGGATACTGCAAAAGCATTTTTGAGAGGAAAATTCATCGCTTTAGATGCCTACATTCGAAAAACAGAAAGAGAGCACATCAACAGTCTCACAAGAGATCTTATGGAATTGGAAAAAGAAGAACAATCTAAGCCTAAACTCAGTAGAAGAAAAGAAATATCCAAAATCAAATCAGAGATCAATGAAATTGAAAACAAAAGAATCATTCAGAAAATTAATGAAACAAGGAGTTGGTTTTTTGAAAAAATAAATAAAATAGATAAACCATTGGCCAGACTTACTAGAAATAGAAAAGTAAAATCTCTAGTAACCTCAATCAGAAACGATAAAGGGGAAATAACAACTGATCCCACAGAGATACAAGAGATCATCTCTGAATACTACCAGAAACTCTATGCCCAGAAATTTGACAATGTGAAGGAAATGGATCAATATTTGGAATCACACCCTCTCCCTAGACTTAGCCAGGAAGAAATAGACCTCCTGAACAGACCAATTTCAAGCACTGAGATCAAAGAAACAATAAAAAAGCTTCCAACTAAAAAATGCCCTGGTCCAGATTTCTTCACTCCAGAATTCTATCAAACCTTCAAGGAAGAGCTTATTCCTGTACTGCAGAAATTATTCCAAAAAATTGAGGAAGAAGGAATCTTCCCCAACACATTCTATGAAGCAAACATCACCCTGATACCAAAACCAGGAAAAGACCCAAACAAAAAGGAGAATTTCAGACCAATCTCACTCATGAATATAGATGGAAAAATTCTCAACAAAATCCTAGCCAATAGATTACAGCTTATCATCAAAAAAGTCATTCATCATGATCAAGTAGGCTTCATCCCAGGGATGCAAGGCTGGTTTAACATACGCAAGTCCATAAACGTTATCCACCATATTAACAGAGGCAAAAATAAAGATCACATGATCCTCTCAATAGATGCAGAAAAAGCATTTGATAAAATCCAGCATCCTTTTCTAATTAGAACACTGAAGAGTATAGGCATAGGTGGCACATTTCTAAAACTGATTGAAGCTATCTATGACAAACCCACAGCCAATATTTTACTGAATGGAGTTAAACTGAAAGCTTTTCCTCTTAGAACTGGAACCAGACAAGGTTGTCCTCTGTCACCTTTACTATTCAACATAGTGCTGGAAGTTCTAGCCAATACAATTAGGCAAGACAAGGAAATAAAGGGAATCCAAATGGGAGCAGAGGAGGTCAAACTCTCCCTCTTTCCTGACGACATGATCTTATACTTAGAGAACCCTAAAGACTCAACCACAAGACTCCTAGAATTCATCAAAAAATACAGTAATGTTTCAGGATATAAAATCAATGTCCACAAGTCAGTAGCCTTTGTATACACCAATAACAGTCAAGATGAGAAGCTAATTAAGGACACAACTCCCTTCACCATAGTTTCAAAGAAAATGAAATACCTAGGAATATACCTAACGAAGGAGGTGAAGGACCTCTATAAAGAAAACTATGAACTCCTCAGAAAGGAAATAGCAGAGGATATTAACAAATGGAAGAACATACCATGCTCATGGATGGGAAAAGTCAACATTGTTAAAATGTCTATACTTCCCAAAGCAATCTACCTATTCAATGCCATTCCTATCAAAGTACCTACATCGTACTTTCAAGATTTGGAAAAAATGATTCTGCGTTTTGTATGGAACCAGAAAAAACCCCGTATAGCTAAGGCAGTTCTTTGTAACAAAAATAAAGCTGGGGGCATCAGCATACCAGATTTTAGTCTGTACTACAAAGCCATAGTGGTCAGGACAGCATGGTACTGGCACAAAAACAGAGACATAGACACTTGGAATCAAATTGAACACCAAGAAATGAAACTAACATCTTACAACCACCTAATCTTCGATAAACCAAACAAGAACTTACCTTGGGGGAAAAACTCCCTATTCAGGTGTTGGGAGAACTGGATGTCTACATGTAAAAGACTGAAACTGGACCCACATCTTTCCCCACTCACAAAAATTGATTCAAGATGGATAAAGGACTTAAATTTAAGGCATGAAACAATAAAAATCCTCAAAGAAAGCATAGGCAAAACACTGGAAGATATTGGCCTGGGGGAAGACTTCATGAAGAGGACTGCCATGGCAATTGCAACAACAACAAAAATAAACAAATGGGACTTCATTAAACTGAAAAGCTTTTGTACAGCTAAGGAGACAATAACCAAAGCAAAGAGACAACCCACACAATGGGAAAGGATATTTGCATATTTTCAAACAGACAAAAGCTTGATAACCAGGATCTATAGAGAACTCAAATTAATCCACATGAAAAAAGCCAACAATCCCTTATATCAATGGGCAAGAGACATGAATAGAACTTTCTCTAAAGACGACAGACAAATGGCTAACAAACACATGAAAAAATGTTCATCATCTCTATATATTAGAGAAATGCAAATCAAAACATCCCTGAGATATCATCTAACCCCAGTGAGAATGGCCCATATCACAAAATCTCAAAACTGCAGATGCTGGCGTGGATGTGGAGAGAAGGGAACACTTTTACACTGCTGGTGGGACTGCAAACTAGTACAACCTTTCTGGAAGGAAGTATGGAGAAACCTCAAAGCACTCAACCTAGACCTCCCATTCGATCCCGCAATCCCATTACTGGGCATCTACCCAGAAGGAAAGAAATCCTTTTATCATAAGGACACTTGTACTAGACTGTTTATTGCAGCTCAATTTACAATCGCCAAAATGTGGAAACAGCCTAAATGCCCACCAACCCAGGAATGGATTAACAAGCTGTGGTATATGTATACCATGGAATACTATTCAGCCATTAAAAAAAATGGAGACTTTACATCCTTCGTATTAACCTGGATGGAAGTGGAAGACATTATTCTTAGTAAAGCATCACAAGAATGGAGAAGCATGAATCCTATGTACTCAATCTTGATATGAGGACAATTAATGACAATTAAGGTCATGGGGGGGAAGCAGAAAGAGGGATGGAGTGAGGGGGGTGGGGCCTTAGTGTGTGTCACACTTTATGGGGGCAAGACATGATTGCAAGAGGGACTTTACCTAACAATTGTAATCAGTGTAACTGGCTTATTGTACCCTCAATGAATCCCCAACAATAAAAAAAAAAAAAAAAAGAAAAAAGAAAATATCAGTAAGAAATAATGAAAGTGGCAGAGCCTTAAATTCAAAACTGAGAAGTTGATATAATGATACATTTTAACATATGTATGTGAATTGAAAAAGATCTGCTTTGGCTGATTGATTTGATAATTGGTATTGCTGATTAAAATTAGATGTTTTATATAAAAAAAAAACAAAAAACTAAAGGAAATCAGAAAAGGAGGGGTTGCAAGTTTATTTTCAGAGACAATTGTATTTAAAGCAAAAAAGTAAGTAATAACAAAGAGGGTCACTATATACTGGTCAAGGGAACAATAGAACAAGAGGACATTTCAATTCTAAAAGTATATAACACCCAACTTATATGGTCCCAGATTTATGAAGCCAACACTAATTGTCTGAACAATATAATATCCTACAACACCACAGTAGCTAGGGACTTTAACATTCCTCCAAGAGAACTGGACAGAGCCACTAAACAGAAACTACACATAGAAACAAGGAACTTGAATGCTATCCTAGATCAGTATGCTTAATAGACATATATAGAACACACAACCCCAAAGCCAAAGAGAATATGTTCTTCTATCAGCCCATGGATCATACTTCAGCCCACAGACACAAATCAAACCTCAACAATTTTTTTAAAAAATTTTAAATAATACTTTGCATCTTTTCAGTCCACCAGGGAATAAAGATAGAAATCGATTGCAACAAAAACCTTCATCCACACACAAAGTCCTGGAAACTACAAACTTTATGCTACATGACAGTTGAATCAAGGAAGATGAAAGAAGGAAATTATTAGATTTCATGAACAGCATGACAATGAAGCCACAGATTCCCAAAACCTGTGGGATACTGAAAAAGATGTCATAAGAGGAAATTTATTGCATTAGATACCAACATATGAAATATAGAAAGAGAGCACATCAACAGCCTAATGAATCATCTCAAAGAAATGGAGAAGGAAGAGTAATCCAATTGCAAACCTAGCAGAAGAAAAGAAATAACCAAAATTAAATTAGAAATAAATGAAGTTGTAAACAAAAGAATCATTCAGAAAATCAATAAAATGGAAAGTTCGTTCTTTGAAAAGATAAATAAAATCAATAAACCTTTGGCCAGATTAAATAGAAAGATAGCATTAAAATCTCTAAAACCTCAATCAGAAACAAAAAAAGGGGAAATAACTACAGATACCACAGAGATACAAGAGATTATCTCTGTCTACTACAAGCAACTCTATGCCCAGAAATTTGACAATGTGGACGAAATGGACCAATACCTGGAATCACACTGTCTCCCTAGACTTAACCAGGGAGAAATAGAGCTCTAGAACAGACAAATATCAAGCACTGAAATTTAAATAACAATAAAAAAGCTTCCAACAACAAAAAGAAAATCCCTAAACCACATGGCTTCACGAGAATTTGATCAAATCTTCAATCAAGAGCTTATACCTACCATGCAGAATGAATTCCAAAACACTGAGAAGAAAGAAACCTTCCCTAGCATGTTCTCTGAAGAAAATATCACCCTGATACCAATACCAAGAAAAGACCAAACTAAAAAGAGAACAACAGACCAATTTCACTAATGAATATTGACAGAAATATACTCAACAAAATCCTAGAAAATAGATTTTATCTATACATTTAAAAAAATTATATGTCATAATCAAATCGGCTTCATCCCAGGGATGCTAAGATGAAGCTAGTTTAACCTACACAAGTCCATAAACATAATTCACCATATCAATAGAAGCCAAAATAAAGACCATAAAATCCTCTCAATAGATGCAGAAAAAGCATTTGGCAATATTCAGCATCTTTTTCTAACAAGAACACTTAAGAAAATAGGCAGAGATGACACATTTCTTAATTGGTTGAAGCCTTCTGGGACAAACTCACAGCCAATTTCACACTGAATAAAGTTTTCCACTTAGAACTGAAACTAGACAGGATGTCCACCATCACCACTGGTATTCCACATAGCTCTGGAAGTTTTAACTAATGCAATCAGGAAAGAGAAGGACATTAAGTGGATACAAATGATGGCCCAGGAGGTCAAACTTTCACTCTTTGCCAATGTTATCATTTTATACTTAGAGAACCCAACTGATTCAACTACACGACTCCTGGGAGTGATCAAGATATAGAGTAATGGTGTGGAGTATAAAATCAATGTGCTCAAATCAGGAGCCTTTGTGTATGCAAATAACAATTAAGATGAGAGGCAAACAGGGACACAATACCCTTCAGAGCAGCTTCAAAGAAAGTGAAATACCTGGGAATATACTTAACCAAGGACATGAAAGATCTTTACAAAGAGAATTATGAAACCCTAAGAAAAGAAATAGCAGGAGACATGAATATATGGAAGAATATGTCATGTACACGACTGGGAAGATTTGCATTGTTACAATGTTTATAAAACCCAAAGTAATGTATGGATTCGATGTAATTACCATTAAAATACCAACATCATACTTTGAAGAAATGGAAGAAAGAGTTCTGCATGTTGTATGGAAACAATAAAAAAACCCATAAAGCCAAGGAAATTATTAATAATAAAAACAAATCCAGAAGTATCACTCTACCAGACTTTACATTATATTGTAAGTCCACAGTTATCAGAACAGCATGGTACAGGAACAAAAATAGAAATACAGACATATAGAACAGAATAGAAAACCTAGAGATGAAACCAGCTTCTTATTGCTATCTGATCTTTGATAAACCAAACAAATAATCACTATTCAATAAATGGTACTGGGAGAACTGGATAATTCACATAAAAACTGAAAGTGGACCTGCACTTTTCGTCAACTTACAAAAATTGAATTCAAGATGGATAAAAGTTTAAATCTAAGACATGAAATGATAAAAGTCCTAGAAGAAAGTGTAGGGGAAAACTTGATGACGTAGACCTGGGGAAAGATTTTATGTAGACTCTGTTGGCAATCCACGACAATACCAAAATTAAACAAATGGGACTTAATTAAGCTGGAAAGTCTCTGCAGAGTTAAGGACACAAAAACTAAAGCAAGATGCCATTAATCCCCCTCCCTCCCTCCTCTTTCTCCCCTTCCCTATTCTTACGTTGTAACTGGGTTATAGTTTTCATATGAAGGTCCTACATTAGTTTCATAATAAGGGTGAGTACATTGGGTACTTTTTCTTCCATTCTTGAGACACTTTACTAAGAAGAATATGTTCCAGCTCCATCCATGTAAACATGAAAGAGGTAAAGTCTCCATCTTTTTTAAGGCTGCATAATATTCCATGGTGTACATATACCGCAATTTATTAATGCATTTGTGGATCAATGGGCACTTGGGCTTTTTCCATGACTTAGCAATTATGAATAGGGCTGCAATAAATACTCTAATACAAATATTTTTGTTACGATGTGATTTTTGGTCTTCTGGGTATATGCCCAGTAGAGGGATTACAAGATTGAATGGCAGATCTATTTTTAGATCTCTGAGTGTTCTCCATATCTCTTTCCAAAAGGAATGTATTAATTTGCATTCCCACCAGCAGTGCAAAAGTGTTCCCTTTTCTCCACATCCACGCCAACATCTCTGGTTTTGGGATTTTGTGATGTAGGCTAGTCTCACTGGAGTTAGATGATATATCAAAGTAGTTTTGATTTGCTTTTCTCTGATGATTAAAGATGATGAGCATTTTTTTCATATGTCTGAAGGCCGTGTGCCTGTCTTCTTCAGAGAAATTTCTCTTCAAGTCCTTTTCCCAGCCTGCGATGGGATCCCTTGTTCTGTTCTTGCTAATGCGTTTGAGTTCTCTGTGGATTCTTGTTATGAAATCTTTGTCAGAGACATAACCTGCAAATATCTTTTCCCATTCTGAGGGCTGTTTGCTTGCTTTATTTCCTGTGTTCTTGGCTGTGCAGAAGCTTTTCAGTTTGATCAAGTCCCAATAGTGTATTTTTGAAGCAGCTTCAATTGCCTGGGGGATCCTTCTCATGAAAAACTCGCCCAACCCAATTTCTTCAAGGGTTTTCCCTGCACTCTCTTCTAGTATTTTTATAGTTTCATGTCTTAGGTTTAAATCTTTAATCCAGTGAGAGGCTATATTGGTTAATGGTGAGAGGTGTGGGTCCAGTTTCAGTCTTCTACAGGTTGTCAGCCAGTTCACCCAGCACCATTTGTTAAATAGGGAATCTTTTCCCCATTGAATGTTTTTAATTGGCTTGTCAAAGATTAAATAACAGTAATTAGCTGGATTCATCTCTTGGTTCTCTATTCTGTTCCAGACGTCTGCTTCTCTGTTTTTGTGCCAGTACCATGCTGTTTTTGTTTGTTTGTTTGTTTGTTTTTGTGGTTTTTGGCCAGGACTGGGTTTGAACCCACCACCTCTGGCATATGGGACCAGCGCCCTATCCCCTTGAGCCACGGGCACTGCCCAGCATGCTGTTTTGATCACTATCGATTTGTAGTATAGTCTGAGGTCTGGTAGAGTGATTCCTCCTGCTTTGTTTTTTATTTCTGAGTAATGTCTTGGCTATTCGAGGTTTTTTCTGATTCCATATAAAACTAAGTATTGTTTTTTCAAGATCTTTAAAGTATGACCGTGGAGCTTTAATGGGGATTGCGTTGAAATTATATATTGCTTTGGGTAGTATGGACATTTTAACAATGTTGATTCTTCCCAACCATGGCATGGTATATTTTTCCATTTGTTAACATTCTCAGCTATCTCTTTTCTTAGAGTTTCATAATTATCTTTATATAGATCTTTCTCTTTGTTAGATAAACTCCAAAGTATTTCATCTTCTTTGGCACTACTGTGAATGGGATAGAGTCCTTAATTGTTTTTTCAACTTGACGATTGTAGGTATATATAAAGGCTACCGATTTATGAATGTTGATTTTGTAACACGAGACGCTGCTGTATTCCTTGATCACTTCTAAGAGTTTTGTAGTAGAGTCCCTAGTATTTTCCAGATATACAATCATATCATCTACAAAGAGTGAAAGTTTGTTCTCTTCTGACCCTATGTGGATACCCTTGATCGCCTTTTCTTCCCTAATTGTGGTGGCTAAAACTTCCATTAAAATGTTTTTTTTTTTTTTTTTTTTTTTTTTTGAGATGGAGTCTTAAGCTGTCGCCCTGGGTAGAGTGTAGTGGCATCACAGCTCACAGCAACCTCCAACTCCTGGGTTTAAGCGATTCTCCTGCCTCTGCCTCACAAGTAGCTGGGACCACAGGCGCTGGCCACAACACCTGGCTATTTTTTGGTTGTAGTTGTCATTGTTGTTTGGTGGGCCTCCACTTTGGATTCGAACCTGCCAGCTCAGGTGTATATGGCTGGCACCTTAGCTGCTTGAGCCACAGGCACTGAGCCTACTTCCATTACAATGTTAAAGACCAATGGAGACAATGGGCAGCCTTGTCTGGTTCCAGATCTGAGTGGAAATGATTCCAATTTAACTCCATTCAATATGATATTGGCTGTGGGTTTGCTGTATATGGCCTCTATCAGTTTAAGAAATGTCCCTTCTATACCAATTTTCTTAAGTGTTCTGATCATGAAGGGATGTTGGATGTTATCAAAAGCTTTTTCTGCATTGATTGAGAGAATCATATGGTCTTTGTTTTTTTAATTTGTTTATGTGCTGAATTACATTTATAGATTTAAGTATATTGAACCAGCCTTGAGACCCTGGGATAAAACCGACTTGGTCATGATGTATGATTTGTTTGATAAGTTGCTGGATTCTGTTTGTTAGAATCTTGTTGAATATTTTTGCATCTATATTCATTAGTGATATTGGTCTACAATTTTCTTTTTTTGTTGGGTCTTTTCCTGGTTTGGGGATCAGGGTGATGTTTGCTTCATAGAACGTGTTGGGTAGTCTTCCTTCTTTTTCTACCTTTTGGAACAGGTTGAGTAATCTTCAAGGGAATATGTGAATCCTAGTAAAAGTGGAATGTAAAGGTCTTAGCCAAATAACTAAGAGAATGCCACGAAAGCTATGTTAACTAGTGTAATGAAAAGATGTCAAACGGTCTATGAACCAAGTGTATGGTGCCCCATGATCATACTAATGTACACAGCTATGATTTAATAAAAATAAAAAAAAAATTAAAGCAAATAAAGAACCTTTGGAATGGGAAAAGATACTTGCAGGTTATTAATCTGACAAAGGGTTGATAATTAGAATCCACAGGGAATTCAGATTAATCAACATAAAAAGAACAAACAATCCCATCTATCACTGGGCAAGAGTCATGAACACAACCTATGAAGAAGACAAATGAAGGGCTAACAAACATGAAAAAAATCAGAAATCATCACAGAAATACAATCATCACAGAAATACAATCTAAATCACAGAAATACAATCAAAATCATTTTTAGATATCACTTAACCCCACTCAGAATAGCTTACATCACAGGGTCCCAAATGAGATGCTTGTGCAAATGTGGAGAAAAGTGAACATCTTTACACTGTTGTTGAGATTGCAAACTAACAGAGTCTCTTTGGAAAGAAGTAGGGAGAGTCCTCAAAGAACTCAAATTATACCTCCCATTTGATCCCACAATGCCACTACTAGGCATCTAGCCAGAAGAAAAAAATAGCACCTTATCATAAAGACATCTGCATTTGATTATTGCTGCTCAGTTTACAATCACCAAGATGTGGAAACTACCCTAGTGCCCACCAACTCATGAATGGATTAACAAACTGTGGTATATGTATACTATGAAATACTACTTAGCCATAAAAAGATGGAGAATTTACATCTGGATAGTTAGAAAACATTCTTTTTAGTAAAGTATCACAAGAATGGAAAAGCAAGTATCCAATGGATTCAACAGTAATATGAAGCTGGTAGACCAACTAATACATGCCCCCACAAAACGAAAAGTCATTTTAACTCCAGTTGAGCTAAGGGGGGAGGAAAAAGGGGGAGAAGGGAATGGGATCAGTGTGGTCCCACCTAATGGGCACATGTAAGGACATAGGGCACATCTCCCCAGAGTGAGAAACAATTATAATAGGGACTTTCCCTAACAAACTCAAAAACAAAACAAAACAAACCCCCACAAAGTTTAAGACTTCTCTATAATAAACATGCCTTTTTCCCTGTTTCTTGCAGCTTTTCATTTATTTTTATTTTTTATTTTCTATTTTAAATTTTATTTATTTCTGTTTTAAACTTTCTTTTATTTGAGCCAGGGTCTTGCTCTGACTCTCAGTACAATGCCATGATCATAGCTCATTGCAACCTCTAATATGAGGGCTCATTTTATTTTCTCACTGCAGCCTCTTGAATAGCTGGAACTATAGGGAAGCATCACCACACCCACACCTGGATAATTATTTTTTCTTTCTTTCTTTCCTTTTCCTTCCTTACTCCCTCTCTCCCTCCCTCCCTTCCTTCCTTCCTCAATTAAAAAAGAGGGTCATCAAGGCCATATCTTTCAGTCTTAGTTAGCTTTACCTCTCAGCACCACCTGCAGGTCCTTCCTTCCTTTCCTCCTTCCCTCCTTCCTTCCTTCCCTCCCTCCCTCCTTTCTTCCTTCCTTTCTCTCTCTCTCCTCTCTCTCTCTTTTTTCTTTTCTTTTCTTCCTTTTCTCTCTTTCCCCTCCCTCCCTCCCTTCCTACCTTCCTTCCTTTCTTTCTTCATTTCTTTCTTCTCTCTCTTTCTTTCTTTTTGTTCTCACATTACCTAGGCGTGTCTACAGCTCCTGGTTTCAAGTCTCCTACAGTGCTTAGATTATAGGCATGAATCACCTCTTACAGCTTTTCTATCATCCAGTTTCTCTCCTTGCTTTGAACTCTATTTTTTTTTTTTTTGAGACTAGGTATAACTTTGTCACACAAGATCAAGTACAGTGCTACCATCACAGCTTGATGAAGTCTCTAATTCCTGGGCTCAAGTGATTCACCTGACTGGGCCTCTAAGGAGCTACGACTACAGTTTCATATCACCATGATGGGCTAATGCCTTTATAGTTTTTGTAGAGATAGGCCCAGGCTTCAGGTGATCTTTTTGCCTTGGCCTTTTTACTTTGGCCTCATAAAGTGCTGGGATTCCATGGCATGACTGTGTATTAATATTCCTTAATACACAGTCTCATCCAGAGATCTATTTTTCATCACTTTTTTAAACTAAAATCTTTTACAATCCTACACTTCCAATTTAAAAAGAGGGCCGTCAAGGCCATATCTTTGAGTTTTAGTTTGCTTTACCTCTCAGTACCACCTGCAGGCACTGACTAGGCCCTTCCCTGTGCTCCTGGACGAGCATCTACCCTGAAATCTCCAAACCTGAAATCCAAAATGCTTCAAAATGTTATTCATCTTACATATAAAGATGACAGCACAAGTGGAAAATTCCACATCTGAATTCATGTGACAGGTTTCAGTGAAAACACACATCTTTGTTTCATGCAAAATTTAGTACTTAAAAATATTATATCAAGTTACATTCAGGCTTTGTGCATAAGTTGTTCATGAAGCATTAATGAATATTGTGTTTAGACTTGGATCCCATCCTCAAGATCTTTTATTGTGTATATATAAATATTCTAAAATCTGAAATATTTCTGGGCATTTGGGGTGCAGAATGTACAGCCTGTACTAGTAGAGAAAAAAAGTTCCTTTTAAGTATGATAGAAAGTAAGAGATTGACTTACTGAACTTGCAGATGACACATATTTCTCAATGCAGTCCAGTGCCTTTCCAAAGTTTACTTTCATTTTTGAATTTTCTTTTTCAAGGCTAAAATACAAATTGTAAAATAATTCTTATCACAGATAAATTTTTAAAATGCCATAAAGCTTGTGAACAAATATCTAAAGGCATAATTAGAGAATTTCTCAAAGTTTAACAAAGCAGATGATTTGGCAAAGGTATTTTTCTAGGTGTCTTTTTGGAAAATGTATAAAATTTTGAAAAAATATACAAAGGCATGCATTTCAAAATAGCTTAAAGTTGAAACTTTCCTTGGCTTCACACAAACATACTTATTATCTGAACAGACACAATCTCATATTACACTGCTATTTGCTTTATGAATACTCAAGTTATTTTGTGTGCTGCTTTTAACTGTACCTTTGCATGCGGTCTTCCATCATCCTTTTACATTTTATAGTCTCTGCTAACTGATCTTCCAGAGATTTCTGCACCTAAAACAAAGGACTAAAAATAATTTACACTTGGAAAAACAAAGTGTCCACCAATGGATTAATGGATAAATGAAATGTGGTATACATAAAAATATTATTCTTGGGCTATGACAATGTTTTTATTAAAATCTTACTACCCAAATCATTAATTTTAGGAATTAAGTCAATTTCTTTTGTAAAGTCAAGGGGACTGGCACTACTTGCAATAAGTATTATCACTATGAAGGGGATAGATATTTTTATCAGAGACGTTTTTCATATTGTCTACCATATTCTTATACGCAGGCTGTCCCTGACTTGGGATCCTCCAACTTCCTATTGTTTGACTCCATAATGATGTGAAGCCATTGCAAGTTTGACATTATGATGATGGCCACCTTAATTTTTTTGACTTTAAAATGATATGAAACACCCCAATTTCAATGTATGTTGAATTTTGATTCATGATCCTTCCCAGGCTAGCAATATGTGGTATGAGGGACATATAATGCTTTATTAGAGACAGACTTATATTAGATGATTTTTTCAACTGAAGGCTAATGTAAGTGCTCTGAACATGTTCCAGGTAGGCTAGGCTAAGTGAGGATGGGTTTATTGGGATATAACCCCACTGAAAGTCAGTGAGCATCTGTACTACAGGTTGAGCGTCTTAATATTAGAACCTAAAATCCAAAATGCCCCCAAATCCTAATCACTTTTAGGTTCAAAATGACATTCCAAATGGAAAATTTGACATCTGACTTCATGTGCCATGTTGCAGTGAAAACATCTCTGCTTCATGCACAAAATTATAAAACATTACATAAAATTATCTTCAGGGTGTGTGAATATGGTGTATATATTACAAATAAATTTGTGTTTAGACTTGAATTCCCTTCCCAAGATATTTCAATAGGCATGTACAAATATTCCACAATCCAAAACATTTCTAGTCCAAAGCATTTTGAGTAAGATACACTCAGCCTATTCTGCCCCAGAACTAAAATAAGAGATTAACTTACGAAACTTGCACTTGACAAGTCTTTCTCATACTGGTTGAGTTTTTCGGCTTGGTCTTTGACAGTAAGTTTTAATTTGGAATTTGCCATTTTGATCCTAAAATATAATTTTTAAAATAATTAATGTCAGATAATTTTTTTAAATATCATGCAATTTTTGAACAAACACTTGAAGGTATGTTTATGTGAATCCTTAGATATTTGAAAAGTAGATGATTAAACAACTATATCATTTTTCTAGCAATGTCCATGCATAATGTGCAAAATTTAGAAACAAAGTAAAAAAAAATATGCATTTCAAAATAGCTTAAAGCTGAAAATTTTCCTAAGATTCACACAGATATAGTTACTATTACAACTAGCACTAGTCTCAAACTGTAACACTTATTTTCTTTATAATACTCAAGTCTTTTTATTTTTCTTTTTTGCTGCTTGAAAGTATACTTTTTCCATTGGTCTAGCATCTTCTCGGCATGGTGTCCTTCCTCTTTGAGTTGATCCTCTACTTCTTGAAACTAAAACAAAGATTAGAAAAATGTTTACACTTGGAAATGACCCACATTTCCCTCACTGGATGGACAGCTAAAAAATGTAGCATATAGAAAACAAAGTTTTTAGACTAACACACTATTTGCGTTAAAAATAATAATGATCTAGTACAAATCTGCTCATCACCTGAAGAGATTTTTGTAGCTAAATTTCATTGGAACCCTGACACACCCCTTCATTCTGCATATTATTTATAGATACTTTTCTGCCATCACTGCACAGTGGAGCTGTTGCAACAGGAATCTTCTGGATCATAAAACCTAAAATATACTATTTGGCCCTTCACAGAGAAGGTTATCTACTCCTGTTACAGGATGAAAACACAACATTATTCTTGCTTTTACAAATTATATTGTATTACATAAATACTATTAAATACTCAATGAATACATTATTCTTAATTTTACAAACTATATTGTATGAGATAAATACTCAAATTTATAAAATTGATAAAATGGGGAAAGAGAAGATTACATTATGATAAGCATGTATATTTTGTATTCTAAGATCACAACATCAACTTTTATTATTTTATTTTATTCACATTTAATTTTATTGTAACAAGGCAACTTATATACTTTCAGCATCTAACACTCACCATTATCTTTCCTTTTAGGAAAAGGAAAAGGACTTTTAAAAATAAATGGGAAGAAAAGTACAACAGAGAATGTCAACCCCAAAGTTAAGTCGCAAGGCTTAAGTTTTCACTAGGAGAGAATTTAATTTAAATGCGTCGCCTTAAACTGTGAGGATGACTATTAAACTTTGCGATTAAACACGACAAAAGAGAGGCCATCATGTTAAAATTACCACTTAACCTACCCAGTCACATCAAAGCCATGTTTTACTAACCATCGTGACCAGATGTTTATTTATTTATTTATTTTTGTGAACATGAGGAAGTAGACAGGCACAAGTTGGTAAATGCTAACTGTTCATATTCATAGACACATTGTAGTCTCTGAGCCAATTTACAGGTAAAATAGACAAAAGGCTAGAACTTTGTGCACTGCTACACAGGGGGACAGCACCCTTCAGCTTCCCACAGAGCAAGGGGACCAGGTTTTCCTTTTTCTCTCACATCTCAGTGGTGTGTATGCTTCAGATGACAACCAGATGTCTCATGGAATAGTTTGAGAGGTGGACCTTTACAGAGGCCAAAAGATCTGGGTTTGAGTACTGGCTCCACCAGTACTAGCTGTGTGACCTTTAGCAAATTAGCAACTTGGTTTCTTCATCTACAACATGAACAGAATAGCACTGATTTCCTCATGTGGGTGTTGGGAAGACTGAACTGGGGAATACACGTAATGCACTTAGAAAAACATGAGGCACATGGTGAGTGGCATATAATATTTACTATTAACATCTTGTTGTATTTTATGTTCTAATTTTATAGTTTAGGCAGGTGACATGCCAATGAAAATGGTCCCCGACAGCTGCACTCAACTGATCTCCACACTACTAAAATGGGCAATAAATGCAGAGCATGACGCCCACAACAGTCCCAAATTCTGAGATAACAGTCACCAACTCCAGTAGCCAGCATTGTTCTCGTCCACTCATAAGAATTCATAGTTTACTTATCTCCATAGCAATCAGTGGGATGCATGACCATGAACTGCAGTGCACAGAGCATCTTCTGGAGTGAGTTGTATGGAACTTACATGACCCCAGGCAATAGCCTCAACCTGAAAACACTGGACTCCATTGATAAATCAAGGTGCCTTGATCACTTCATTCCCAGCAACTGGATATGATGGGCTGCTCTAGCAAGCATTCTGATGATCAAGTTAAGGTCATGTGCTGTGGTAGATCAGAAAGGCCAGAGCTTTTCAGTTGGAAAGGCAATTATCAATCTACAAGTCCCAATTCTGACTTTGTAATGAAGGAATACTAATTTAATTTTTTTTTCTATAGTGAGAATGACATGAATATTTTTTTTTTCCTGCTGGTTGCATCTACATTCACTTATTTATTTGGTTGAACACTTTCCTTGGAAATTAAATTAGTACTAGCAGGAAAGAAGCAGACTGGTTTGGCCCTAACTCATTAAAACAAACAAAGAAACAAAACAAAAAACAGAAAAACATTTTCTTGCTACTGTTGAAACAGCAATGAACAATAAGAAAGAACTACAGGAAATATTTCAAACTTTATCAATATTAAATAAGATTACATGAGGAGATAAGCAAAGACATAGAGTACTTTCCAGATGTATATCTTTGAAGGAGATAAGGAAATCAAAATATAATTCCTTGGTATAGAGAATATTTTCAATGAAAAGGCCATTTTTGATTAGAATGCACTAGTCTCTCCTCTATAAAACCTGAATAACTTGATTTAGAATCAGAAAAGGGGCTGCTGGAGTCCTTATCACATAGGCCTGGCCCTAATGTCCTTTGAAGCACTGAGACCTGTCTCTCAGGTTAAACTGCAACTCAGTCTGTTTCCCTCCATCTACCCATCATCCCTCGCAACCACTTGCTACACATATATTTTACAGTTTCTCTCCCCCCTCCCTTCTAAAAGGCATCTTTAAAAGCCACTGACTATCACTGAAACATTGGGCAATCATTCATACCCCCCATGTGCATGGTATTTGGAAATAAACCTTTCTCTTATTAATCTACTATAACTGTGAGTTGATCTTTTCAGCAAATCAACCTAGGGGAAAAGGGCAAGTTTCCCTGAGACTCCCCTTCACCTTCTTTCCATATAAATTCCTTAATTCCCCAATTACAAACTTCATTGGGAAGATATTGCAATGGATAAATCACAGCTAGACATATTTACAAAATACTTTTCACTAAATTCTGTTAAATACCATCTATTAATTATAAAATAACTTGGAAAAAGTCACTGAAATATATATCCCAAATAGAGAAAATTAATAACAATAGCAAGAAAGAGTTTTTTCTGTTTTTTTAATAAAAAAGTTCCAATTTTATATTTTATTGCTTAAAATATATTTAGAATAAAATTTTATTATATCAATTATCAGTATAGTATAAAGTATTTAATTATATTCTAACAAATGTTAATCTAAAACATTTTCAATTTATATAAGGATAACTTATAGGCATATCAACTTTTGCTATTAAATAATAGCTGTGTACATTAATGCAATTATGGGGTACAATGTGCTCGTTTTATATGCAACTTAGATATTATTCTCACCTTAGGCAAATTTATAATTGAACAAGATGACTCCTCATGAAAAAATAAAAGCCCTCAGAATGGGAGAAAATATTTGCAGGTTATACCTCCGATAAAGGTTTAATAACCAGAATCCACAGAGAACTCAAACGTATTAGCAGGAAAAGAACAAGTGATCCAATCACAGGGTGGGCAAAGAACTTGAAGAGAAACTTCTCTAAAGAAGACAGACACACGGACTACAGACACATGAAGAAAAGCTCATCATTCTTAATCATCAGAGAAATGCCAATCAAAACTACTTTGAGATATCACCTAACCCGAGTAAGAGTAGCCCACATAACAAAATCCCCAAACCATAGATCTTCGCATGGATGTGAAGAAAAGAGCACACTTCTACACTGCTGGTGGGAATGCACACTAATATGTTCCCTTTGGAAGGATGTTTGGAGAATACTTAGAGATCTAAAAATAGACCTGCCATTCGATCCTATAATTCCTTTACTAGGTATATACCCAGAAGACCAAAAATCACAATATAACAAAGACATCTGTACCAGGATGTTTATTGCAGCCGAATTCATAATTGCTAAGTCATGGAAGAAGCCCAAGTGCCCATCAACACACGAATGGACTAGCAAATTGTGGTACATGTATAACATGGAACATTATGCAGCCTTAAAGAAAGATGGAGACTTTACCTCTTTCATGTTTACATGGATAGAGCTGGAACATATTCTTCTTAGCAAAGTATCTCAAGAATGGAAGAAAAAGTATCCAATGTACTCAGCCCTACTATAAAGCTAATTTATAGCTTTCATATGAAGGCTATGACCTAACTATAGCTCAAGAATATGGGGAAAGGACCAAGGGAAGGGATGGGAGAGGGGAGGTTATGGTGGACGGAGGGTAAGGGGTGGGGCCACATCACGGTGCATCTTAGAATGGGTACAAGCGAAACTTACTAAAGGTAGAATACAAATGTCTACATACAATAAGCATGAAAATGCGATGAAGGCTACGTTGAACAGTTTGATGAGAATATTTCAGATTGTATATGAAACCAGCACATTGTACCCCTTGATTGCACAAATGTACACAGCTATGATTTAATAATAAAAAAATTAAAAAAAGCAATGCAAAATGAAGGACTAACTTATTCTGCACAGAGTAGATAACAAGTACTAAAGAATAAAGTCAACGAAAGTCAGAACACTCAGAGAAAGTTTCATGAAGAAGGAAAAATTGTGCTCAGGTCTGAATGAGGTTAGATGATCAGAAGCTAAAAAAGCGGGAAGCACAGCATGAGCAAGGCAGAGAGATGGTCAAATCTGCTAACTAACTGAGGATGACAGTCAATGGCAGGGAAATAAAATATCCGCTTGATATCATTTAAATTAATGTTCATGGGACTATGATGCATTGGTGGCAAAAAGTAGAAACAAACCTACAGGTCCAGCAAGTGAAGAATCGATCACCAGTAGGACCACACCATAGAATAGTACTAGACCGTGAAAGGAAATGAAGTATTGATCCATACTACAACATGGATTCATCCTGAAAACACGCTTTGTGAAACAATCCAGTCACAAAGGACTAAGTAGTATGTGGCTCCATTTATAAGAACTGTCTACAAAATAGCATGGTAATGGCACAAAAATAAAGATGTAGATCTATGAAATTGGATAGAGAGTTTAGAGATGAACCCAGCCACATATGGCCATTTAATCTTTGAAAAACCTACAAAGAGCATGCAATGAGGAAAAAGATCCTTATTTAACAAATGGTGCTTGAAGAACTGGTTATCCACATGTAGAAGACTGAAACTGGACCTGCACCTCTCACCATTGACAAAAAATTGATTCTTCGTAGATGAAAGATTTAATTATAAGACACAAAACAATAAAAATTCTAGGAAAGAGTGGGGGAAAACACTTGAATACATTGGCCTGGGAAAAAACTTTGTGAGATAGACCCTCTTAGCAATTGCACCAAAAATCAATACCTGGGACTTGATCGAGCTTAAAAGCTTTTGCACACCTAAGGCTACCGCAAATGAAACCAACAGACAGCCTTCAAATGGGAGAAAGTTTTTGCATGTTATGAATCTGACAAAGGCCTAATAACTAGAATGTACACAGAACTCAAATTGAACCTTAAGAAAGTATAAACAACCCTCTCTATAAGTGGGCAAGAGATTTGAACAGAAACTTGAGGACGACAGACGAATGTCCATCAAACACTTGAAAAAATGCTCATTGTCTTTAATCACCAGAGAAATGCAAATCAAAACCACTCTAAGATATCACCTAACCCCAGCAATCCCAGAACTACAGATGCTATTGTGGAGATGGAGAAAAGGGATTCTTCTACCATGCTGGTGGGATTGCAAAATAATACAGCCTTTTTGGAGAGAAGTATGGAGGATCCTCAAAAATCTAAAAGTAGACCTACCATTTGACCCTGCAATCCCATTACTAGGTATCTATCAAGAATAACAAAAATCATTTTACCACAAAAACATTTGCGCTAGAGTGTTTACTGTGGCTCAATTCATAATTGCCCAGTCATGGGAGCAACCTAAGTGTCCATCAACCTATGAATGGATCAACAAACTGTGGTATATGTATACCATGGAATATTATTCAGCCATTAAAAAGATGGAGACTTTACATCTTTTACATTTACCTGGATGGAATTGAAATACACTCTTCTTAGTAAAGTACCATAAGAATAGAAAAGTAAATATCCAGTATGAAATCCATACCTCCATACCTATATGAAATCAATATATAAACAATTACATGCTCATAAGAACAATAAAACACTCTTATAGTCCAGTTTGTGGGTAGAGTGAAGCGGGGTGGGGAACGTTTGGCAGAATGAGGGAGGGCACGAGGAAAGATCTCACCTATTGTGCACATTGTGAGGATGTATAATATGCCCCTTGAAAAAAAATAAAATAAAATTTGATTGATAAAGTCTCCCTCACCCCCACCCCACCACCCCCAAAATGAACTGTCTAGATAAGCAAATCTATGGAGATAAGGTAGATGGTGCTTGCCCAGGCCTGGGGAAAGTGGAGGGATAAGATGAGGGTGGAGGTTATGGTTATAAGATGTGGGGTTTCTTTTCGCATTGATGCAAATGTTCTGAAATTGATTGTGATGATGGTTCCACAACCCTGTGAATATACTAAGAGACATTAAGTGGTGAACTGCATGGTATGTGAATGAGACCTCAATACATTTGCTTTTAAAAATCCAATGGCAGGATCTGGGTAATTTTCTTAATTCTTTATTTTGGATGTACCTCCTATCCAAGACCTGAATATTTCTGTGCTTTTACAATATAATTAAAGTGAAATGGAAATGAAGGCAATTAACTTTGCAAAGAGTTTATAAATTAACCTAAAACATTTTCATTTTATTTATTTATTTTATTTATTTTTTTTAGAGACAGAGTCTCACTTTATGGCCCTCTGTGGAGTGCTGTGGCCTCACACAGCTCACAGCAACCTCCAACTTCTGGACTTAAGCGATTATCTTGCCTCTGCCTCCCGAGCAGCATTTTCATTTTAGACAAGAATATAAAGGCCTTTCTCTATGAGTTAACCTGAAATCCATAAAATAAGTATGCACAGATTTTGTATCCATTCACAAAATTGAAGATATGTTCTGGAACATTTCATTAGACATTACCCTGATTTAATCTGGCTTGCCTCACAATGGCAATAGAGAAATCACTGAAAACTACTGCTTAACAGGAAAAATGTCTCACAACTTCTGTGAAAAATGATGCATAATCCTCGACTTTCCTAAGGGTATATATTATAAGAAAATATGGTATTTTTCTATGTAATTTTAAGGAAAAGTGGAAGAATGAAAGTCAGAATTTAAGAAATAAATACATGATAAAGATAATAAAATGGTACAAAACTACTCATAATGAAAATATAAAAAGAAAACTGTCACCTGCAGCTAGTATTCTAAAACACTTTATGTTATTGGATCAGCTCTAGATTAACGGGTGGCATGTTAATTATGTACATACTTGGTTTGTCATCTGACTTATTTTTCTCATTGAATGTTGGGTCTCATCTTCTAAATGAATGTGACAACGTGATGTAGTTTCTAGTAACGTCTCCGATCTGGATAGTTTTTGCATGGTATCACACAGTTCTTGGCGAAGTTGTCTCAAAACTGCCTGGTAAGATATTTTTGTTGCAGATATTATAAACACTTTATTATTAGGATGTGTTAATAATATTTAACTTTAACATATATACCTTGAAGATTATCATCACATACATTGCATTGACTCACCTTCTTTTCCTCCTGTGTACACATTCCTGTTGACCACTAAATTTGGCTAAGGACACTAAGGAAAGTGCTACCTCCCCCCCAAGTCAGTATTCTACTGCTCAGACAACAGATTCAGTCCTCTATTCATTCCTCCCCTCATGAATGTGAAATGCATAAGGACCAACTGAAGGCTTAAAAGGAATGTGAAATGCATAACAAAAGATTCATATGCATGTGGATGGGATAGTGGTGGCAAATTCTACCCTGTAAAATGGTTTCTTTCTTTTTGATTAGAAGCTCAGATCAGCCTCAAAGTTTCTCACAAATTCAGTCCTCTGCTCAAACTATCCCAATAATCCCTATTTTAGAATAAAAGTAACATTCCAATGGCTCCTGCAGGCCCTAAGTAAACTGGCCTCCACCTCCCTCCCTAATCACAACTCCTGCAACTCCTACCCCTACTCAGCTTCCTACTCACTTTTTTCTGCTTCGGCTCTGTCTTAAAATGAGGCAACATAAAGACACTAAAATTATGATTTCAGCATTTTTACTCTATGTCTATTAACAATTTATAACTTAAACTCTTAAAATGTTGTGACACACTGTCTTTACTCAAAGTAAAACATCTCTCAGTACTAACTTTTATTTGCTGGAAACAAGGTATGTTTCTAGGCTGATATCACAAATATAGATCTAGATAGTCTCACATTCAAAAAGATACGATGCTTAGTCACTACCAAACACCACTTCACTTTTCTTTTTGGAAGGTTGAAAAATGATTATTTCTTGATACTTACTTCTCTTTTCACTTTCTCTTTTTTATATTGGTACTGCCTTTCTTTTAAATGATTGCATTCATCAAGCAACTTCTTGTTTTTGTCCTCCAAAAGCAGACTGTACTTTTCATGCCCTACTTCAAGAGCCTTCACCACTGCAGCACACGGGCTGTCTCTGGTGTGTTTTGCCTTCTCTTTATCTGCAGAATCCTTGTGAACATCATCCAGCTGTTGTTGAAGTGACATAGTTTTACATTGCAGTCCGGACAGTCTCTGCTCTAAAGACTCCTGCTTTACAATGTACATACTCACTGTTCTTTGTTCACTTTGATACTTCAGTTGAATGTTCTGCTTTTCAAACTGTGCTTCCATCAGGTCTCTCTGTGCACCTTCTAGAGCAAAAGTCTTCTCTCGAAGAGCATCTTTCATGTGACAAAACTCAGCTTGCAGGCAACTGAATTTCTCTTCTGCATCACAGAGTTGTTGGAAAAGGGTTTCAGCACGAGAGTTCATATATTCCAGTGTACCAGACCATTCTTCTTTTGTTCTCCGGACAATGAAGGCAAGGTCTCTTTGGGAGACCTGACTTTGGTGACGCTCATGGTTAGCATCTGCCAGTCCGAGACGGAGGGATTGAAGTTCTACTTCTAGTTTTTCCTGGTTTTCTTTCGCTTCCTTCAGTTTGGCTTGTAGCACTTTATTCTCGTCTCGTAGTATGTTGAGCTGGCCACTATACTGGGCTGTTACTTTCATTAACCTTTCTTCACTGAGCTTTACAGCATTTTGAAGATCATCAGTCTTGTCTTTGATGATTTCCAAGTCCCGCAAGTGTTTCTTGTCTATCTCCTCATTGTTCATTTTCATTCTTTCTACTTTCAATCTTAGTCTGACAATTTCTTTGTTCAGGAGATCTCTTTCATGTTCAAGCCTTTGACAATTCTAAGTAAAAGAAAGGAAACTTTTAGCTATCACTCAATAAAATAATATATCACGATTTCCCCAGAAAGTAAATAATAACATGCACATTTATGAAATGAAAGGGTTGTAAAAAGCAGCTAACTGGGCAAAGAAGCTGGATCCAAACCTCAAACCTTATAGAGCATAAATTCCTGAAAGTTCAAATATTTACATGAATGCAATGAATCTCTGAAAGCAAAAAAGAAATCAGTAAAGAATTTTTATGAATCTCAAATTGGAAAAGGCTTTATTTGAATTACAACAAATCCAAATGCACAAAACTCTAATAACTGTGACACACTAGAAAGTTGGGTGCACACTCTGGTGTCTAACCTACATCCCCCTCCATAGTAGGAGCCTCAGCTCTGCGTACACTAGAACATGCAAAATTTGCTAATGTTCTTTAAGTTTTTTTCTGAGAGCATTCTATAGATATTCTGCTCTTCTAACATTTTTATCCTAAGTTATAACAATTATATCTATTGATAAATGACAAATCTAGGCATTGTGCAAAGCATTTCTCTATATATCAATTAACTCAGTTACTGATCACAATTCTGAAAAGGAGAGATTAAACGTATAAGCCCCTTGTAGGATTTTCCTCAGTCTTCTGATCCTAACCCATGAGGCTCATCTACCAAATCACAGTTACCTCTCTGGAATAAATAGATAAATGCAAAATAAGCCTGATATTTCAAAACACAAATGACAAATAAGATAAAATTTGCAGAGGTCTTCTTAGAAAATCATGAGATTACTTTAGATTACAATACATTTTGTTTCTTTCCTCTTCATAATGTTTGAAGTTGTAATAAATGTGAAATAGGGGAAAAATCACTGAACTATTTTACTAGGAACAAAACACCTAATAAGTCATCATTAAGTATATATTATGGTATATTATTTTAAAAAATTCTTTGTATTGAAATAAGATACTACTTGGATGCCAAGATTTATAATAAACAACTTTAGCTATAAATATCATAGTTAATTTTTAAGGCAAGATTTTGGTTTGTTTTATAACTAAACAATAAGCATTGAATCAAAGAGACATCACAACTAATAGTGATGAAGTAAAATAATAAATGTGATGTTAACCAAAGATTAATTTACCTCCAGATTATTTCTAAGGGTCCCCAACTCCACATTTTGGGCTCTCAGTCTGTGTTCCAATTCTTCTTTTATCGCAACTTCTTTTCTATGTTGCTCTATTTCTCTTGTTAACTTTTCCTTAATTTGTTCAAATGCTATAGAATCATTTTTTCTCATCTCTTCCATTTCTTTTAGTGTGAATCTGCAGTTAAATATACTTATCTTAAAATTCATTTTGTTAGCGAAAAGTTCATTTTGAGACCTGACTCTTCATCTATTCATTGATTATCTAATAAAATGTCTGTTTTCTTGAATATTTGTTTTTTCTAGTTCTAAGGTTTTGAATATCTCACTTCATTTTCTCCGAAAAGACATGTACACATGAAAGGTAGATGTGAAAGAACATTCTCCTAATTGGTAAGTTTCTGTTAGTTTAGTTACTCTTGAAAAGGATATTGAAAATTTTCAAATGTATAAGTTGAAAATTACTTTTTTACATAGTCATAATTACTCCCAAACTGGGACAGATCATGGAGTGTAAACTAACCAAAATTTACCATTTATAAATAAGTTTATGAATTCACTGGAGGGAAATGTTCATCTCCACAAAACAGCACAAGCATTCCTGAAAGTCACTGGCAGTGTAAGAGAACTCATTCCGATGTCTCTCACACAACATATAATTGCAGACTGCTATTTTTATATTTGCTACCCACGTGTTCTGTGTTTTAATTAAACAACGAAGAATAATATATGTTTTCAACACAAAAGTTTAAATTAATTTTATCTGTGTAGGAGAGATGTTGAACAAGCGAATCAGTAGTCACTTTCCATTTTCCTTTTCATTCCCTGCATTATGAAAACAAACTATGTAATTTCCTTAAGAAACTTCTTCTGGGTTGAAAAAGGCCAATTAAAACTCTGTTGGTTGAGTTATAAATTTGCATAAACATTCCTGAGAACCATTTCAAAATATTGATCAAAGCCATTTTCATAAGTTTACTTTAACCCAAGAATTCTATATTGAAGAATATGTTAAAGGCATATAATTTGAAAATTAAGACTTGTGTAAAAATGTTCATAACAATATTAATTATAATAGAAATATTTAAAATTCCAAATTCAATTTGTTAAATAAATGGAGATTTCCCTAAGGTGAACTTCTAATATAGTTATTAGAATTATGATTTAAAAGAATATACATTTAATTATCAGTAATTGTAATTACAATTAAGAACTTATTTTATTATTTCCAAGAATTTTATACCGCGGAAGACTAAGAAGACTTCTCTCCTATTAAATATCAGATGATATGTCAGCAATGTCAAAAATTCTCCAACATATAAATAAACAAATATTTCAAATAAATAGTTCCAAATAAATAGTTCAAATGTTTCTTTAAAGCTAGGATTTCATACCTCAAACTGTGGAGTTTTTGCTCCCATTCACATCTTTGATGGTATAACTGTAAGTTTATTCCTTTCGTTTTAGATAGCTTCATTTTTAGAAAAATAATCATAGTTTCCAGTGCTTTGATATTATCTGTAAGTTTTTTATAATAATTTTTATTACGTTCTGCATGGCTCTTACAGGGCAGAGCTGTGTTTTGAATTTCCAATTGGTTAAAAGAATCTGTATCAGGATGAAAAAAAAGAAAGAGAATACAGGAACAGTTTTTATATATAAAGGGCTTCACATTCTCACAGTCACTCACTCACACATTATACATATATAACTCAGTGGGTACAGTGGCGGACATGTGATACTGAGCTCTGCAGAACTAGACAGGACCTCTGCTCTTATTTAGCTTGAAGTAAAGTGGAAAAAAAAAAAGACAAAACAGTGACAATTATTAATTCAGATAGATTCTGTAAGAAAATTAGTATGTTATGTAAGAGAATTTAATCTATACTGGGCCCAGGGAAGATTTCTCTGAGGAAGAGATGACCATACGGACAGATGAAGGATGAGAAGCAAGCAGTAAAGTAAAGCAAGAATAAAAGCATGCTGGCCAGTCCATAGCATGTGCTGAAGTTCTACTGCAATCTCCTTCTAGCCAAGACAGAGGAACAGGTGTGAATTTTCCCCCTTACCCCCCCCAAAAAAAAACCCAGCCAAAATACATTAAACAGTTATTATTAAGACAGTAGAATTTAGGCAACAAAGACAAAGATCTTTGAAAAATAGAAAACAAGAGAAGGAAGCCTTGGGAATGCCCCAGATCCCTGCCTTAACAGAGTTTTCAGGAAAGCACACATGGAGAAAAAAAATAAAAAAAAAGAAAAAGCCTGACCTACACGCTACCAGACTCCCCTAATTGTAGTTGAGTAAGGAGAGTCTGAAAAGACCAAAGCAGGCAGTGATCACAGGATAGCAACTGAAGAGGAGAAAGCAGTATAGTGAAAGAATCCTGGAGATGTGTGGAGATTCCCCTCTCAGGTATTTATCAGAGTAGTCAACTGTGCATGTTGCTAGGAATTATTTGAGACTAAGAGAAAAATTATCTAAACAACATCAAGGTCAACCAAGCCTGGTGCTCATATAGTGCCAGGAAGTGTCCATTCTCATAATGAAGGATGGAAAAACACAGACTGCATAAGATAATCATGAAATAGGTCTTGCCTCTTGCGTAGGGTATTATCTCAAATTATAAAAGCAACAGCAGAAAGGGCCAAGCTGTTTTAAAGTAACGCAACCCTATCCCTATGTAAATCTTAGACATGGAAGAAATTAAAAATTAAAAAAACCTGTACTGATAGATGTGTAAATTGTAATGTCAGAGAGGCAGACTACACCAGATAGGAAAAAAAAAACAAAAAACATTAGATATCATGAAAGAAAATATTCACAAAACTGAGTTATTTGTGATCTATGAGAAACCTTTGATGAAAAAATACTTCTAATTATCCAAAACTTCACAAAACCACCCAAAGGGCACTAGATGTCACTAGGTTCAACAAATACAGACATATCACAGATTTACTCACAGATTTATCCACCTAATGTATATACATATAATGTTAGAAGAAAAACAGTATTTAAATATACAATACACATATAAAATAACATTGTGGATTGTTCTCTACTTCATAATAGGACCGTTCAACAGCATGCTGTGCATGTTGTTTTATTAATAATTCACAAACTTCTGTTACTTTTTATATTTCCATCAGTGTACATCCTGTTTGTTACATATGAAAAGATTTCCTCTGCTATTCTAACAATTTTATTTTCATCTTTTAAGGCCTTAGCCTGCTACATGAAGCCTTCATTGATTCCTGCTGTTTCACCAGATAAATAGGCACCTCCATCCTCAGGGCTGCCTTAGTACTCTAGTGTCATCTCTACTGCAATGTTCCTACCTAAACTGTAAGTCGTTTCTTGCCATGTCTCTAACCTTTGCCCCTATACTGTAAGCACAATATTTCAAAACTTCTGGAACAGTCTTTATCTGTTTTACTCAATAATTATTGATGCTGTAGCTGGAAGGAATATAAATAAAACTGTCAAAAATGAGTTTTCCAGCGATCATGTCTGAGTTGACACTTAGATGAGCCAAATTAAAGGGCGTAGGGGCCAGGAAAGGATGAGAGCAGGAGAGGAAGCAGAAAGCAAGAGAGAAAAAATCCTGAAAAAAACATATGTATATGTATTTGTCTACAGTAGAGGGATTGGTGAGCCAGGCATTCTAGAAGCTCAGGGATGCCAGAAAAAAATGCAGACAGGGAAGAGACAGCAGAAATCCTTCTATGAAATTTCATGGTGCTTGGATATTAATATTTCAAAGAGATATTAATTATCCCATTTTCACCGAAGTAAATCACTCTAAATTCTATATGGAAGATGAATTTCAGTAAAACACAAGTGAATGGCAGAAGATGAATTACAAGGAAATATTGGAAAATAAAGGCAATGTGGGCCTGAAATAAGTGAATGTTTCTTGGAAATATATTTGGATATCAAATATCAGTGCCCCATATAGGATGGATGTTTTTATCAAATAAATAAACACATAAACCCTGGTTTTGTATTTTAATTTTTTCAATATTAATAAAAAACATAATAAATATCTGTGGATATGCCTATGTAATACAAAAGCCATTAGGAGTATCATAACAGCTTTCAAAGAGTTTGATGTTGCAGCACTTATGTGATGGAATATTATAAAAATCAATATAAATTAAACCAAATATACTTGTGTCAATATGGATTGATCTCACAAATGCTGAGCAAATAAAAGAAAGTCACAGAATGACATATGAAGCCTCACAATTAAGTTTACAAACTCACAACCGTGTGCTTACGTTGGTAGTACTGTACAAGCCCCTCATTAACGTTTCATAACCTTGGTGTATCAGTGTCTCATGACTCTGTTTATGTTGACTGTCTTTCAGAATGGAGTTCATTATCAATGCTTTTACAGTTTTGGTGGGAGTGAAAACTAATGCAGCCTCTTTGGAAAGAAGTATGGAGAATCCTCAAAGAACTCAAATCAGACCTTCCAGATGATCTCACAATCCCATTACTAGGCATCTACCCTCATATCAATCTGAAATAATAAATAAAATAAGATGGCTCTAAAAGAAATGAAGTCTTTAAAAAAATCTAAACTAAATGTTAACAAATAAAATTCAAAGATATATTAAAAGGATAATACCTTATAAACAAATGAGGTTTATCCCAGGAACACAGGGTTAATTTTACATTCAAAAGTCCCTGTTATTCACCATATTACAAATCAAAAGTGAATTATAGGACCATATCAGTAGATGGAGGCATGAGAAAAAATTTAATACTCATTCTTTATTTAAAAACACTCTCAGCAAACTAAGAATATAAAGGAACTTCTTCAGCATGACAAGGAGCACCTGTGATAAACTTTCAGCTAACAGATGTCATGGGGAGAACTGAATGCTTTCTCTCTAAGACCAGGAAGAACACAGGAATGCTACTTTCAGTGCTGTCATTCAGCATTGCACTGAAGATTCTGGCCAGTACAGTGAGCCAGAAACAGGAATCAAAGGCATCCTAATTGGAAGGAAGAAGTAAAACGTGATCTTTATTTACAACCATGATCACATACTAGGGTGAGTGAACTCCAACCTGTGAGCTAGCTTTGTTTTATGATAACGCAGATGTTCATTAATGTCTGTATTGACTGCTCTATGACCACTCTCATACAATAATGACAGAATTGATGAGCTACATCAGAGTTTGTTTTACAACAGGTTTAAAATATTTACTATCTTTTTTATTTCTCAATAATTTTTTATTAAATCATAACTGTTTACATTAATGCATTTCTGGGGTACAATGTGCTGATTTTATATATAATTTGGAATGCTTACATCAAACTGTTTACTATAGCCTTCACCTCACTTACTTACTTATTGTGTTAAGACATATTTATACTCTACTCTTAATAGATTTGACATGTACCCTTGAAAACCCCCCAAGTTACCTGACCCCTCCCCTCACTCTCCTCTTTCCTCCTTCATTCTGGGCGATAGCTGTGTTTTATCTTTCATATGAAAGTGGGGGTGATTGCATATTGGTTTCTCAAAAGTACTGAGTACATTGGATACTTTTTCTTCCATTCTTGAGATACTTTACTAAGAAGAATATGTTCCAGCTCCATCCATGTAAATACAAAAGAGCTAAAGTCTCCATGTTTTTTTAAGGCTGCATAACATTCCATGTTATACATATACTACAGTTTATTAATCCATTCATGGGCGGTTGGGCTTCATCCATGATTGGGAAATTATGCATTGGTTGCAATAAACATTCTGGTGCAAATATCTTTGTTGTATAATGATTTTTGGTCATCTGGATATAGGAGAGGAATTGGAGGATCATATAGCAAGTCTACTTTTGGTTCCCTAAGTGTTCTCCAAACTTCTTTCCAAAAAGAATGTAATAGCTTGCATTCCCAACAGCAGTGCAGAAGTGTTCCCTTTTCTCCATATCCATGAAGAAAGTAGTTTGAGAAAGCAAAGCTTTGACAACATAGAGTCCATTTAGAAAATCTCAATGAATCTATCAAAGAGGTACTACAAGTCATAAATGAGTTAAGTTGATGATACAAAATCAACATATAGAAATCACCTGTATGTCCAAATACAATTAGCATTAAAATATAAAAGCAAAAATGTTTAAAATGTCATTTATAACAACATAAAATACAGATAAATGCAATAAAATAGGGAGGACATATATACTCCATAGCACAAAATGTTAGCTGAGAAAATTAAATATGACCTTCACAAATAAAGTAATGCACTTTATTCAGGAATGAAATAATTCATTATTGTTAAGAAGTCAATTTTCTCCAAATTAACCTATAGAAGCATCATGAGCACAACCTAATTCCTAGTAGGCCAGTAAGTTGTTTTCTGTTTGTTTGTTTTTGTAGAGACAGAGTCTCACACTGTTGCCCTTGGTAGAGTACTGTGATGTCACAGCTCACAGCAACCTTCAACTCCAGGCCTTAGGTGAGTCTCTTGTTTCAGCCTCCTGAGTACCTGGGACTACAGGCACCTGCCACAACTACTGGCTATTTTTTATTTGCAGTTTGGCCGGGGCCAAGTTTGAACACGCCACCATCGGTATATGGGGCTGGCACTCTACCCACTGAGCCACAAGCGCCACCCAGTAACTTGTTTTTAATTGACAAGCTATTCTAACATTTATGCACCAAAATAACCCTGAAGAATATAACCAAATTGAAGGGGTGCTTTTAGGAATTGTATGAACCCTTATTAACTAGAACAACATGAAACAGGCACAGCTTGAGTGTCCCTTATCCAAAATGCTTGAGAGCAAAAGTGTTTCAGATCTTGAAACATACGTACACATAAAATGAGATCATCTTGGGAATGAAACCTAAATCTAAACACGAAATTACACCTAGGTTTTATATACATCTTACAATAGTCTGAGAATAATTTTCTACAGGGTTTTGAATAACTTTGTGCATGAACAAAGTTTGTGTACATGAGGTCAGGTATGGAATCTTCCACTTGTGGTATTATGTTGACACTCCAAAAGTTTCACATGTACAGCTTGGCGCCAATAGCACAGTGGTTATGGCGCTAGCCACATACACCGAGGTTGGCAGGTTATAGCCTGGCCCAGGTCAAGTAAATAACAGTGACAACAGCAACAAAAAATAGCCAGGCATTGTGGCAGGTGCTTGGAGTCCCAGCTACTTGGGAGGCTGAGGCACCTGAGAATTGCTTAAGCACAAGAGTTTGAGGTTGCTGTGAGTTGTAACGCTATGGCACTCTACTGAGCACAACATAGTGAGACTCTGTCTCAAAAAAAGGAATAAATAAAAAAATTAAAAAAAATTCAGATTGAGGAGCCTTTCATATTTCAGAGTTTTGGAATAGGGATGCTCAACTTGTATAATGGCAGCCAAACTTAAGATGGTTTGACTTAGAATTTTTCAACTTTTTGATGGACTTATTGGGGGCATTAAATGGATTTTTAATTATGATGGTTTTATCAGGACATAGCTGTATATTTGAGGAGCACCTATAGATTAGTGGTACACAATAGAACATCCAGAAACAGACCAGCATGTGTACAGACAACTTGTTTTCAACAAAGGTGCAATGTCAATGCACCAGAGCAACAATGGCTTTTATGGCCTATGAACAAACTGGAGTTCCACATCCCCAAATTGAACTGAAATCCATACATCAAACCATGAACAAAGAGGAACTCAAGAAGGATTATAAGCTTAAATGTAACAACAAAAACTGTAAAACTTTTAGATGCATAGGAGAAATTATTTGTGACCTTGCACTAGGTAGACCATTCTTAAATAGGACAAAACAAAAGCCATTATTAAACAAACAGATAAACCAGAATTCATTGGAATACTATTAAAAAATGAACACTGGGAAACATTTTTTGGAACGTTTGGAAACATTCCTTGGAATGCAAACCAGGAAAGATTCCTTGCAAAAAACAAAGCTAGTAAAGAAACTGTATCCAGAATATATAAAGAACTCTTAAAACTCAACAAAGAGAAGAACAGTTTAATTTTTTAAATGGCAAGAAATTTGCAAAGACAGCTCATTGAAGATGTACAGATGACAAATATGCACATGGGAGGATGCTCAACATTATGAGTCATTAGGATGCTGTGTATTGAAACCAAAATAGTATGCGCAAAGCATGCACATCAGAATGTCTAAAATTAAAAACAATGATATACTGAGTGTGAGGATGCAGAGAGAATGGAACTGTCATGGACTGCTGTCAGGAATGGAAAATGGTACAAATACTATGAATACTATGGAATGTAATTTAGCAGGTTCTAAAATAAGGGAATATAAAACGCCAGGAGGAGAGTGCTGTGGGTGATGAATTTGTTAACTCTCTTATTATGGCCATGGGTTCACTTGTATATTTCAAAACTTACGATATTGCACATTTCTTCATATACTAATTACGCCTCTCTGAAGCCACTGAAAGCAGGAACAAACACCTAAGACAGTGGCCGAAACACACAAAGAAAGAACAGCCAGGCACAACTCTAGCAGGATAATGCTAGAGTTGAGATCTCTAATCTTATAATAATGAGAAGTGGTAGATGTATTTTCAACAAGGATTTTTAACACGATGGGATCCTCATTTTTAAAAGTACAGTAGGCCCTCCATAGTTGACCACCTCCCTGCATTGACCACCTCAATTTGACCTCAAGTTGACCACACATCCACCACACATACGTATCTGTACAGTAGGCCTATTTCCTTATGTTGGCCATCTCCATGTGTTGACCAGTTCGTTATAGTCCCTTGAGTGGTCAACTCACAGAGGATTGATGATATATATAATGGTTGCAGAGTAGAGCATGGCCTCAGGAGATGGGGTTGTGAGGAAAGCAGTTCTAAGGTTACCGTAGCATTCTGAGTGGGAGATAATGGCAACCTGATGTTGGGAAAGTGTAAGAGAGAAGTAGGGTCAGCAACACACGTGGGTGCCATTTACACTGAGAGAAGTACAGTGGGATTCTCAGAACGCTTTGACTGAGTTCATAACATAATGTAGTTCTCATTCTACATAAACATAAAGCACATTTCTGAGATTAATGTTACCATAATACATGTGTGCTCTACGGTGCAGTGCTAAGCAATGCATATGCTACTGTAGGACACATAAAAAGGTCTTACACTCATGCAATGGTCCTACCTTTATAGTGCTTTCCATGTTGTTTAGCAAGAAATGTCAAATTCTTATAATTAACGGAAGGAAACTCATAATCCTCTGAGGCTCCCTTAGATGACCAGGTTAAGTCATCATGGTCATCCATAGTGTATATTTGTTTTTTCACCTATAAAATAAAGAACAGTGCTTCAAAATGTCCCCCAAATGTTTACAGCATAGTCTAAATGTACAGAAGTGGTAGTTATCCATTTTCTTTTCTTTTCTTTCTTTTTTAATAAGTCATTTGTACATAGATCATAAACACATTTATGCCATTTCGGGATTCAATGTGTTGATTATTTGTACCACTTTACCTCTTTTATGTTTACATAGATGGAGCTGGAAAATATTCTTCTTCGTAAAGTATCTCAGGAATGAAAAAAATTATTTATTTTTTATATGAGCAAAACCACAGATATTTTGTAAAGTACTGATGTGTGCTAAAAGGATGACACTTTTACCTATGGCTATGGTTCCTTAATCAGTTTTTAAAGGAAATGTCTTTATAGCAAAAGACTCTTTTTATTTTAACTTTATATTTTCAAATTATGACATATTTGATGATTTTTTAATAATACCTTGTTCTTGTTCTTAGATGTTCTCTTTGTAGGCCTAAAAAACACAAATAATTCCTTTTAGCAAATAGGAAATATACAAAATGCAAAATATCTAAAACAATTGTTGTTTAATAAAATATCTGCTTTTGTCATTTATTTCTCCTACTTATAGAGTTTTTAGGGTTTTTAATACATAATGTAAAATCAATCATTTTCTACAAGAGGGATTGAAGTATAAACAGTAACATTAAGAGACAAAGAAAACATACTACATAACATCCTAACAAAGAATTACATTTAGATCAAGCCTTCTGAAAAAGAGAAAGGACAAGCATACTTCTTGCATTATTTGATAGAAATATACCAGGTGTTTGTCACTCTCTTTTTTAATAAATATGGTAATTTACAGGCACTAATACTTATTTTTATTTGAATTATCTAACATACTTATATGAGGGAAATTCTTTTTTTAATAATGTTAAATGTTTGTAATAATGTTAATAATGTTAAATTCAAGGCCAGAAGCTGTGGTTCACACCTGTAATCCCAGCACTCTGGGAAGCAGAGTCAGTGAACTGCCTGAACTCATGAGTACAAGACTAGCCTGAGCGAGAGTGAGACACTGTCACTAAAAATAGCCAGACATTGTGGTCGGGGCCTGTAGTCCCAGCTACTTGGGAAGTTGACCAAGAGAATCACGTAAGCCTAATAGTTTGAGGTTGCTGTGAGCTGTGACACCATAGCATTCTACCAAGTGTTACAAAGTGAGACTCTGTCTTAAAAAAAGAACAATAATAATAATAATGTTTTTCATCTGTACTTTCACAACTTACTATGTAACTATATGTAGTATTTAAAGCACTGTATATGTATTTAATTAATGTGAATCCTTACAGAGCTCTGTGATGTAGCTACCCTTTTAGAGATGTTATCATCCTGTATGGTTTTATAAAGGAGGAGACTAGGCTCAGAACACCAAGTAATTTGCCCAAGCACATACAGATGGTCAGTAGAGACCACACATTCAAACCCCAGAATTCTGGCTCCAACACATGAGCTTCATACCCTGTTGTGAAAATCAAATTTATTGTCAACTGCTCTTAAATGATAGGATAGTAGATAAATCCACATAATCATTCTTTTTACGGCCATAATTATAAACAAAATTTTCTAAATCTCACATATTTTTTAAAAACTAAAAGCCTTCATATGGTTGTATCTAGGCAATTAGAGAAACCTACTTTCAACAAGTTCAAAACTTATTTTTCTAAAGAAAATTCCTCATCAGCACGAAATTATCTATTCCACTGTTTATTCTTGTATTCAACAAATACTTATTGAGTACACAATACACGTCCATGACACTATTGGTACAAAGAAATGTGGTTTTCAAGCTTTATAAATTTATGATACAAAAAAGTGTTATCTGCGATAAACTGTCAATCATTTATTTTTCTATTGTACATAATCAAAATCTTCCCTTTTCTAGGCTATAAAGGTAATACCTTTGATAATTTAGAGTATCTCATAAAATCACAATGCTGCTATTGTTAATGTCATTATACAATGTATATTTTTATCTCCATGAGATAAACTTCATTGAGATAAAGGAGTGTATAACCAAGAGGTACAGAAACACACCTCTCGGTTTACCTTCCAGTTTGGGGCCAAAAATTTCTGTGAAAGCTGTAATGTTGCCACAATACTGTAGTGAGAACAGGGAAGACAATATTCTGGTTTTCCACTTAAACATCAATGTTAAATTTGGTGTTAAGCCCACACAATTGAACCATCTGTGCATGGGTTTTTGCTGGTGTCAGTCAGAAACAAAGGCAATCCGCAGTCCATGTTGGCCTTTCCAGAGCCACATGAAGAAAAAAAGATTAAGGCAAATGACGTTAGGGTTATTTGAGGCTACTTAGAAATTTGGCGTGTTCTCCTCTTGGTAACAAAATTTCTCCTCTGATATTTGGACCAGAGTTTTCTTTTAGCATTCCCTCCCTTTTTTTTAGAGGCCACGATTACTGCAGTGCTTGTGTGGGAGTCTGTCCCCACAGGGACACTTGAAAAACTTTTTCATGTCATTGAGCCAGTGGAGGTCGTGCTGCTCACTGACACAGGTCTCCAGCACATGGAGATCGGTGTAGGTGCCCATCTTGCATGTCACGACTAGACACTTCACTTCTCTGATGTTTCTCATCTTTTCTTCCATTTGTTTTTTTTTTTTTTTCACCAATGCCTCAAAATAGCATTTATGCAGCTCAGCTTCAGCCTCTTTCAGGACACCTGTGCACTTTGACTTTACTTTTAGAATTTCCTGAAATTACTCAGATTCCAGTCAGGCAAACTGCTCTCTCCTTTTCTTCATGGCAGGCTCCAATTCATCCTCAGCTTGGGAAGAAAACATGATGTTCTTTTCTACACATTTCACCACTCCCAGGGTATCCTGGGAATCCTTTTGTATCATTTTGAGGCTATTTTGGTGTGTTTCTTTAAGAAGCTGGCCTTTGCTCTTAATTTGGTGACAGCAGCCAAGTTTTTTGTTTCTGCTAAAGCACTCAGTTTTGGTTTTGGTGGTTGTGACTCATCAGAAAAGAGAACGTCATTTCCTTTTGAGATGCCACACCCCATCTTGGGCATCCACCTGGTCAGGCTGCCTTCCATCCTGGGGAAATCAGTCCCCATCCATGCAGATTGATCAGTGGGCTATTAAGATGAGGATGGCAGAGCCAGGCTCTTGACTTTATTTGAGCCTTGGAGAAATTGTCTCCAAAAAGCTTCTGATTTCCTTTCCCTCATCTACAACATTTGCTGCTTCTGTTGTTTTAAGAGGGCCAATGCCAATACAGACTGCATGGCAGGTTTGGGGCTTCCCATGATCCCTGTAGTCATGGCTTTGACTAAATGCTACCGGCTTCTGGCTCCACTCAGTGGCAGATCCCTCAATTCTTTGAACTCCTCAGAGCAAGACAAGCTCTTCTGGGGCATTCTGAGTATTTGTTTTGTTTCCTGAATGATCAAGTCTGCACCTTTGACAACCAGATTGCTCCGAGTGGTTTGAATCATCTTCGTAGGCACAACAGCTGCTGCAACTGAGGCCACATAGGACGCGGAAGAAACTCCTCAGTGGTAAAAACCATCTTGACATAGCCATTCTTCAAGGCTGGTGACTTTGCAGGCAAACTTCTTTGGAATTTATCCTCTGGATAAGGTGGACTGCAGGTCAGCCTGTTGTGCACTGAGTTTCCAGTACTGAGCCTGGATGTGATACTCAAGTATTCAGAGTTTCACAAATTAACCATCTGTGCATGAGGTTCTCCATTCTTTTTCTTTGCTTTATAGGTTTCAAGATCAAGAGATTCACCCATAATTAAGAGATTCTGGGGATGATCCATAGCTAAGGACACCTTCTCTGAGCCATCCTTGGGCTTCACGGGGTTACAATTGAGCAATCCTATAAAAGCACCTTGTTCTATCTTCAATTTTATTATTAATTTATTTATGTATTTATTTATTTTTATTGTTTGAAATTTATTAAGGGTACAAAGAATTATGTTACACTGATTGAAGTTGTTAGGTAAACTCCCTCTTGTAATTGTGTCCCACCCCCAAGAGGTGTGCCATACACTGTGACCCCTTACCCTACTTCCTCTGCCCCTCTCCCCATCCCTCATTTCCCTATCCCCCACCTTCTATTAGACCACTTACAGCCTTCATATTAGAATTGAGTACATTGCGTTCTTTCTTCTCCACTCTTCTGATGCTTTATGAAGAGGAATGTGTTCCACCTCCATACAGGTTAGTAAAAAAGATGTAAAATCTCCATCTTTTTTAATGACACAATAGTATTTCATGGTATACACAAACTACAGCTTGTTAATCCATTCCTTGGTTGATGGGCATTTAGGTTGTTTCCACAGTTTGGCAATTGTAAATTGAGCTGCAAATGGTCAGTGCAAATGTTTAGTACAATTTTTTTTTCCATGTGGCTAGATGCCTCATTAAGGAAATGCAGGACCAAATGGGAGGGCTAGTTTGAGTTCTTAGAGGATTCTCCATACTTCCTTCCAAAAAGGTTGTATTGGTTTTCAGTACCACCAGCAGTGTAAAAGTGTTCCCTTCTCTCCATATCCACACCAGCATCTGCAGATTTAAGACTTTGTGATGTGGGCTATTCTAATTGGGGTTAGGTGGTATCTCAGGGCAGTTATGATTTACATATTTCTGATGATCTGGGAAGATGAGCATTTTTCAAATGTTTCTTAGCCATTTGTCTGTCTTTGTCAGAGAAGGTTCTGTTTGTATCTCTTGCCCCGAGGTAGATGGGATTGTTTACTCTTTTCTGTTGATTAACTTGAGTTCTCTGTAGATTCTAGTTATCAGTCCTTTGTCAGATTCATGCCCTGGCAAATATCTTTTACCATTCTGAAGATTATCTTCTTGCTTTCCTTGTTGTGTCCTTAGTGATGCAGAAGCTTTTCAGCTTAATTAAGTCCATTTGTTAATTTTTGTTGTTGTTATGATGGGCCCTGAAGTCTTTGTCATAAAATTTTTCCCTAGCTCAACATCATCAAGAGTTTCCCCCTATGCTTTCTTCTAAGATTTTTATCATTTTGTGTCTTAGATTGAAGTCTCTTATCTATCTTGAGCCAATTTTTATAAGGGGTGAAATGTGTGGGGCAAGTTTCAGTCTTTTCATGTGGTTATGTAGTTTTCCCAGCACCATTTTTTGAAAATTAATTATTTTCCACACTGTATATTTTTGTTTGGTTTATCAAAGATCAGATGGCAAGAGGAGATTGGTTTGATCCATTGGTTTTCAATTCGGTTCCATATGTCTATGCCTCTATTTGTGTGACAATGCCATGGTGTTTTGTTTATGGCAGATTTGTAATATAGCCCAAAGTCTGGTAGGGTGATGCCTCTGACTTTGTTTTTATTACTAAGAATAGCCTTAGCTATATTGCTTATTTTCTGGTTCCATAAAAAATGAAGTACTATTTTTTCCAGTTCTTCAAAATATGTCAGTATTTTAATCACCATTGCCTCAAATTTGTAGATTCCTTTGTGTAGAATAGGCATTTTGGCAATGTTGATTCTTCCCAGCAAAGAGCATGGTATGTTCTGCAATTTGTTAGTATCTTCTATAATTTCTTTTCCTAGGGTTTCATAATCCTTTGTGAAAAGATAGTTCACCTCTTTTGTTAGGTATATTCTTAAGTATTTAATTTTCTTTGAAGATACTCTGAAGGGAATTATGTCCTTGATTTGCTTCTCAATCAAGAGAAGCTGAACAGCTTAGTTGTTACTGGCATATACAAGGCTACTGATCTTTGCAAAGTGATTTTATACCCTGAGACATTTCTGTATTTCCTGATAACTTCCAGGAGTGTTTGGTTGAGTCTCTAGGTTTTCTAAATATAAGAGTATATCAGCAGGAAAGAGGGAGAGTTGGACCTCCTCTGCTCCCTTTGGGATGTCATTTATTTCTTTCTATTGCCTGATTGTATTGGCTAGAATTTCTAGAACTATGTTGAGTAATAGTGGTGAGAGTGTGCATCCTTGTCCGGTTCCAATTCTCTTTGGAATAGCATTCAATTTTACACCATTCTGCATGATGTTAGCTGTGGATTGATGTCTTCAATCATCTTAAGAAATATACCAAATATGCCTATATTTTAAATGTTCTTGTTAGTAAAGAATTCTGAATTTTAACAAATGCTTTTCCTGCCTCTATTGAGAGCATCATTTAGACTTTGTTTTTATGGATAGGATGTATTAAATTTATGAATTTACATATGTTAAAACAACCTGCACCCCTTGGATGCAATCTACTTGATTGTGATGCATACTTTTTTTGAAATGAGTAGCTGTAATCTATTAGCTAAGATTTTATGGAGTATTTTTCCATCTATATTCATTAGTTAAATTGGTCTGAAGTTCTCCTTGTTTGTTAAGTCCCTTCCTGGTTTTGGAATCAAAACAAAAGTGATATTTGCTTTATAGAATGTGTTTGGGAAGGCTCCAGCCTTGTCAATGTTTTGAAATAGGTTCTTCAGTATAGATAGAAGCTCATCTGTGAAGGTGTGATAGAATTCTGTTGTGAAGTCATCTGTTTCTGGGCTTTTGTTGTTGGTGGTGGTGTTAGAAGCTTTGTTATTGTTTCTGCACACTCAGCATTTGATATCTGCCTTTTCAGGAGATCTATTTCTTCCTGGTTAAGTCTAGGAAGATGGCATGATTGCAGCTATTGGTACATTTCCTCCACATTGCCAAATTTCTACACATAATTTCTTGTAGTAGACGAAACTCGACCAATACCTTTCACCCCTTAAAATAATTGACTTAAGATGGATAAAAGATTTAAATCTAAGACATGAAATGATAAGAATCTTAGAACAAAGTGTGAAAAAAGTTCTTGATGATGTTGGACTCAGGAAAGATTTTATGACAAAGACCTCAGTAGCAACATGTAAAATGAACAAATGGGACTTAATTAAGCTGAAAAAACTTCTGTCCAGCTAAGGACACAACAGGTAAAGCAAATAGACAACCTTTAGAATGGTTTTACACATGTTATGAATCTGATAAAGGTTTGATAATTAGAATCTACAGAGAACTCAAATTAAATCAACATCAATAGAGCAAACAAATTCCATCTACTACTGGTCAAGTGATATGAACAGAACCTTCTCTGAGGAAGCCGATGAGTGGCTAATAAACATATGAAAAAATATTCATCTTCCCTGATCAATAGAGAAACGCAAATCAAAACCGCCCTAGACATCATCCAGATCCAGTGAGAATAGCCCACATCACAAAGTCCCAAAGTTGCTGATATTGGTAATGGGGAACACTTTACACCCTAGCAGGAACTGCAAACTAATGCAACCTTTTTGAATAAAAGTATGGAGAATCTTCAGAGAACTCAAATCGGAACTTTTATTTGATCCTGGAATCACATTAATAGAGATATAACTACTCAGAAGAAAAAAAATATTTTTTAATAAAGACATTTTCACTAGATTGTTTACTGCAGCTCAGTTTACATTTGCCAAGATTCTGAAACAACCTGAATGTCCATCAACTTAGATATGGATCAAGAAACTGTGGTATGTGTACACCATACTTCTCAGTCATTTTTAAAACAGAGAGTTTACATCTTTGATATTAACCTGGATGGAGGTGAAATGCATTCTTCAGTAAAGCATCAGAAAATAGAAACACAAATATCCAACATACTCAATAATAGTATAAAGCCAGTAGACAATCTAATACATGTCCACATAAGAGAAAAATCTCGTTTCAGTTCAAGTTGGGAGGAAGGGGAACAAGGGAACGGGCAAGAGAAGGTTGGAGGGAGATTGGTGTGCTCCTACTTAATAGGCAGAATGTAAGGGTACATGGAACACCTCTTGAGTCCGGGACACAACTACAAGAGGGACTCTACCTAACTAATGAAAATAATGTAAACAAATAATTGTTTATATCCTCACATTAACATGAAATTAAAAAAAAAGAAACAGGAAAAGAAAAGACCTGATTATCATTTTGTCCATGTATATAAATAAAGACCAAAAATGACTGAAATTTCAAGGGAGGTATGTACTGTGTGATAAAAGTCATCCAAATTTAGTATATTTTATACTCATTCACTATACAAAGTAAATATTTATGTTAAAATTTTGAATTCCATAATGGAAATAAAAGGGGAAAAATTGCAAGAACAATCTTATTGTATAAATAATGTAACATGAGATCTGTTGAATAATGTGATGTGGTTCATATTGAAATGCATAATCTTTTAAAAGAAGACTTGCTGCATTAGTAGTACTGGGTTTTACCACAAGAATCAGTAAATTAGCACATGTGAGCCAAGCTCAGCCCATTGCCTGCTTTTGTCAGCAAAGTTTTATTGGATCACAGGCATGCCGGTTCCTTCATTTTCTATGACAGATTTTGGACTATAACAAAATCCATATGGCCCACAAAGTCTAAAACATATTTACTCTCTGGCCTTTTAAAGGAAAATTTGGCCAAGACTAATTTTATTAGATTAAACAACCTCTGATTTAATCATTTTTACACTTTATTGAAATGTATATATGGAAAACGAGTGCCCATGTGCAATCATTTGCTGATTTTCAGACTAATTTGAGGTTCCAATAGTTGAGCACTCATGTATTGAGAACAAAACCAAAAATATAATAACCTCCAACCTTCTTGGTTATAAGCTAGAATTCCAACAACATGTAGCTGCCTTTTGCAACTCAGCAGATATTTAAGCAATTCTATCAAAATTTGGTTATATGTATCACTAAACTAAATACTTTAGCATACTTTCATTGGGAAATGATTAGTATACTACAGATTCACCTCATTTTAGATTAGTATACTACAGATTCACCTCATTAGTATACTACGGATTCACCTCATTTTAGAAAATCATTGTATGCAACATTACTTTATGGGTGTGGTGTTTAAGTATTTCCTTACTGACACGTATTTAGACTATCTCCAACTTTTGATATGACAATGTTATAATAAACTTCTGTAATACACATATATAGATAACGTAGTTATATAAAAGTCCTTGACATACATAATTAATACTATGCATTTTAACATAGGTTATATATATATATATTAGGTACATACATATTGGTTTATTTTATGTATATATCATAGATAACGAATGTTCTTAACACGTTTGTGTGTTTACATGGGTCACATTGTCCTGTAGGATCTAGCTGCAGAACTGGACCTCTTAGATTCAATGAATGACATATTTGAAATTTGATGCCCATTGCTAAATTAACTGTCAACGTGGATTTACCGGTTTATCAACAAATAGTGCAAGACAATAAATTTTCTACACATTTCTCAGCACTGCTTTTGTTAAACAAAAATATCAGCATGACTGAAAACAATGATATCCCATTGTTTGTAAATTTGCATTGTTCTAATAGCAGGCAAAGGCTGAAAATCCTTAGGTTAAGTATACAACTGGTTAATTGTGAATGTTAGTCCAAATTAAAATTAGTTTTCTTGTACAGTAATAATTATCTACTATGAAACACCGCTACAGGCTCACCTGTCCCACTTTTCTTTCTCCTTCCTAGAAAACTGCTGATTGTAGGTTTCTCCAGCCTTTCTTTTTTGAGTAAATCCATCATCATCACTGTCATCAGTTGCAAAATCACAGAGGTATTTAGATACTTCTATCTCATTAGCTTCACACTTCTTCCTTTGTTTTTTAACCTTGATGAAAAGTTTAATAGAAGGGATAATTGTTACTACTTTAGTCCATAAAAAGAAATTTTTTGTTTTGATTGATTTTATCACTTTACTTTGTTATGATTAGAGCCAGCAAAATATTTTGTTATTACTTTAATTTTAGCATTACATTTGAGTATTACCACATAATTGTGAGATATAATTATAACTTTGTTATTTAAATTGTTTGGAGAATCTGCTTTATATCACTTTGAGTGAGTCAAAAAGAATTTTTCAAAATTTCAAAAAGGGCCGTTCTTAACTTTGTCATTCCCTTTTCCTGTTGGTATTGAATGAATTTTCACCCCATTTGAGTGTCAGAAATTGAGAAATAAAAAGACAAACAAAAGATGCCACCTTCTATCCTTTCATTTATTTATTTATGTACTTAATTATTTATCTAAAAGTATTATGGGGGTACAAATAGTTTGGTTACGTAGATTGCTTTTGTAATGTTTCAGTCATCGATAGAAGTATGTCTTTCACCCAGAGAGTGTTCACTGTACCTGTTAGATAGGTTTCTGCGTCCCCTCCCCCTGTCACCCCCTGCTTCATTTCTATTGAGGTTTACTTCACATGTGTGCCCATCAATTTAATTCCAATTTAGTAGTAAGTACATGTGATATTCATGTTTTCATTCTTTAGATACTTCACTAAGGATAATCGTCCCTTCTAATAGGTCCCTAGTTATATCCACATTGTTGCAAAAGATATTAAGTCATTCTTTGAGTCTTAGTATTCTATGGAATACATGAACCATGTTTTATTAATCTACTCATGAATTGATGCACATTTTGGTTGATTCCCCATCTTTGTAATTGTGAATTGTGTTGCAATGAACACTTGAGTACAGGTATTTTTTGATAAAATGACTTCTTTTACAAATTTGGAGGCATCACATTACCACCTTCAAACTATACTACAAGTATAAAGTAACCAAGACAACATGGTTTTGACACAAAAATGGAGACACAGGCTGATTAAACAAGACAAAATACCCATATACAAAACCATCCACATATAGACACCTGATCTTTGACAAAGCAGGCAACAACATATGTTGGGGTATCTCTCCCTTTCAATAAAAGGTGCCAGTAATATTGTATTTGTATAGCCATATGCAGAAGAATAAAATAGGATCCATACTTCTCACCACTCAAAAAATTAATATAAGATGAATCTTATTTGATCATAATGTATGATTTTTTTTCTTTTTTTATTAAGTCTTTTGTACATAGATCATAAACACATTAATGCCATTTTCAGTGTGTTGATTACTTATACAAATTGGGAGTGCTTACACATCATATTAATCAACGTATCTTTCACCACATTTACCCAATTATATTATAAGGACATTTGTGGTCTACACATGATAGATCCAACTTGTACTTGCAATGTGCTCCATAGGTGTGGTCCTCCTTCTATCCCCTACTCTCCCTCCCACTGCCTCCCTTCCCCTCTCCCTCCCCTTCCCTCCTTCATCCTAGGCTAAAGTTGTGTTTCATTTTTCATATGCAAGTGTGAGTGATTATAAATTGGTTTCACAGTAGTACTGAGTATATTGGATACTTTTTTTTTTTTTTTAATTTGGCCGGGGCTGGGTTTGAACCCGCAACCTCCGGCATATGGGACCGGCGCCCTACCCGCTGAGCCACAGGCGCCGCCCTATATTGGATACTTTTATTTTCATTCCTGAGATACTTTACTAAGAAGAATATTTTCCAGCTCCACCCATGTAAACATAAAAGAGGTAAAGTCTCCATTTTCTTTTTACTGCTGCATACTACTCCATGGTATACATATACCACAATATATTAATCCATTCATGGGTCCATGAGCACCTGGGCTTCTTCTGTGAGTTGGCAATTATGAATTGAGCTGCAATGAACAATCTGTTGCAAATATCTTTATTGCCAAATGATTTTTGGTCCTTTGGATATACACCTAGAAGAAGAATTGCAGGATCAAACGGTAGGTCTACATTTAGATCCCTGAGTGTTCTCCAAACTTCCTTCCAAAAGGAACATAATAGTTTGCATTCCCATCAGCAGTGCAGAAGTCTTCCCTTTTATCCACATCCACGCCAACATCTGTTGTTTTGGGATTTTGTGATGTGGGCTACTCTTACTGGAGTTAGGTGGTATGTCAGAGTAGTTTTGATTTGCATTTCCCTGATGATTAAAGATGATGAGCATTTTTTTCATGTATCTGTAGGCCATGCATCTGTCTTCTTCAGAGACGCTTCTGTTCATGTCTTTTGCCCACAATGAAATGGGATCACTTGTTTTTTGCTTAGTAAGAAGTTTGAATTCTCTGGATTCTGGTTCTTAGACCTTTGTCGGTAGTATAACTTGCAAAAATCCTCTCCCATTCTGAAGGCTGTCTATTTGCTTTACTTAGTGCGTTCTTGGCAGTGCAGAAGCATTTGATTTGATCAGATCCCAATAATGTATTTTTGATGGTGCTTCAATGGCCTGGGGTGTCTTCCTCATGAAGTATTCTCCCAGGCCAAGTTTTTCAAGCATTTCCCTTGCACTTTCTCTAAGAATATTAATAATTTCATGTCTTAATTATGAGTTTTTTAACCAGTAAGAGTAAATTTTTGTTAAAGGAGAAAGGTGTGGATCCAGTTTCAGTCTTCTACAAGTTTCCAGCCAATTCATCCAGCACCATTTATTGAATAAGGAATCTTTCCCAAAATTTATATTTTTAATATGCTTATCAAAAATGAAATGACAATAAATGTCTGGGTTTACCTCTTTTTTTGCCTTTTATTTATGTATTTATTTATTTTTTATTGTTAAATCATAACTGTGTACATTTGTGCAATCAAGGGGTACAATATGCTGGTTTCATATACAATCTGAAATATTCTCATCTAACTGTTCAACATAGCCTTCAGGCATTTTCATGGTTATTGTATATAGACATTTGTATTCTACCTTTAGTAAGTTTCGCCTGTACCCATTCTAAGATGCACCGTCGGTGTGGCCCCACCCATTACCCTGCCTCCACCATAATAACCCCCCTCCCTTCCCCTTCCTTGGCCCTTTCCTCATAGTCTTGTGCTTTAGTTGGGTTATAGCCTTCATGTGAAAGCTATAATTTAGTTTCATAGTAGGGCTGAGTACACATCTACTTCTCTATTTTTGTACCAGTACCATACTGCTTTGATCACTATCAATTTATAGTATAGTTTGAAGTCTGGAAGCATGATACCTCCCAATTTGTTTTTATTTCTGAGTAATGTCTTGGCTATTTGAGTTTTTTTTCTGTTTCTGTATAAAACAAAGTACTAATTTTTCCAGGTCTTTAAAATATGACAGAGGTGCTTTAATAGAGATTGCGTTAAATCTGTAGATTGCTTTAGGTAGTATAGACATTTTAACAACATTGATTCTTCCCAGCCATGAGCAGGATACATTTTTCAATTTGTTAACATCTTCAGCTATTTCTTTTCTCAGAGTTTCATAGTTTTCTTTATAGAGACATTTCACATCCTTAGTTGGATACACTCTCAGATATTTCATCTTCTTTGGGACTATTGTAAAGGGAATGAAGTCCTTGATTGTTTTTTCCCTGTGACTATCATTGGTATATATAAAGGCTACAGATTTATGAGTGTTAATTTTGTATCCTGAGACCCTACTATATGCCTTGATCACTTCTAGGAGTTTTGTAGTTGATTCCCTTGGATTTTTCAGATATATAATCATATCGTCTGTGAAGAGTGACAATTTGATCTCCTCTGGTCCTATTTGGATCCCTTGATTGTCTTCTCTAGCCTGATTGTGGTGGCTAAAACTTCCATTACAATGTTAAAAAGCAGTGGAGAGAGTAGGCACCCTTGCCTGGTTCCTGATCTGAGTGGAAATGATTTCAATTTTACACCATTAACTATGATATTGGCTGTGGGTTTGCAGCAAATGGCCTCTATCAGTTAAGAAATGTTACTTCTATACTTATTTTCTTTCTTTTTTTATTGTTAAATCATAGCTGTGTACATTTGTGCATTCAAGGGTTACAATGTGCTGGTATCATATACAATCTAAATTATTTTCATCAAATTGTTCAAAGTAGCCTTCATGGCATTTTCTTAGTTATTGTATGTAGACATTTGTATTCTGCATTTAGTAGGTTTTGCCTGTACCCATTATAATATGTACCGTAGGTGTGGCCCCACCCATTAACCTCCCTCACCCTGAATTCCCCTCTCTCTTCCTCGCCTATGGCCCATTCCCCAAATTCTTGTGCTACAGTTGGGTTATAGCCTGCATATGAAAACTATAAATTACCTTCACAGTAAGGCTGAGCACATTGGATACTTTTTCTTCCATTCTTGAGATACTTTGCTAAGAAGAATATGTTCCAGCTCTATCCATGTGAGCATGGAAGAGATAAAGTCTCCATCTTTCTTTAAGGCTGCATAATATTCCATGGTATACATGTACCACAATTTGCTAGTCCATTCATGGGTCGATGGGCACTTGGGCTTCTTCCATAGCTTGGCAATTATGAATTGGGCTGCAATAAATATTCTGGTACAGATGTCTTTTTTGTATTGTGATTTTTGTTCTTCTGGTATTTACCTAGTTAAGGAATTATAGGATTGAATGGCACCTCTATTTTTAGGTCTCTAAGTGTCTTCCAAACATCCTTCCAAAAGAAACATATTAGTGTGCATTCCCCCCAGCAGTGCAGAAGTGTGCACTTTTCTCCACATCCATGCCAACATCTCTGGTTTTGGGATTTTGTTATGTGGGCTACTCTTACTGGATTTAGGTGATATCTCAAAGTAGTTTTGAGTTGCATTTCTCTGATGATTAAGATGATGAGCATTTTTTCATGTGTCTGTAGTCCATGCGCCTGTCTTCCTTAGAGAAGTTTCTCTTCCATTCCTTTGCCCACAGTGAGAAACTGGCTGGCGATCTGTAGTAGACTGAAATTGGATCCACACCTTTCACCATTAACTAAGATAGACTCCCACTTGGTAAAATCTTTAAACTTAAGACATGAAACTATAAAAATACTAGAAGAAAGAGCAGGGAAAACTCTTGAAGGAATCGGCCTTGGTGAATATTTAATTAGGAGGACTCCCCAGGCAATTGAAGCAGTATCAAAACTACACTACTGGAACCTGATCAAACTGAAAACCTTCTGCACAGCCAAGAACATAGTTAAGTATAGCAAGCAGATAGCCCTCAAAACGGGAGAAAATATTTGCAGGTTAAACCTTTGACCAATGTTTAATAACCAGAATCCACAGAGAGCTCAAACGTATTAGCAAGAATAGTTGTCTATTTTTTGAGACTTTGGAAAAAAGAAAAAAGAAAAAGAAGTTAACTGATGACCCCATACTGAACCTCAAAGTCAAAGCATTCTATGATAGACACACTCTTATCTCACAATATGAATGTTACTTTTTTTTGCATTCTTATTATTATTGCTCAATATTTTCTGGCAGCAATAATCTGATCTCTTCTATGAATGTTTTTATCTTTGCTCGTTCTTGATGACATTTTTGTTTCTAGTCCTTATTTTAATCAATGCCGTTGTTTTTAAATTTTAAGTCTTCTTAATTTTGTGCAGGCAAAATTGGAAAGCAAATAAACACATTTATTTGTATGGAGAAAATAAAAGAATTAATGGAGTTGATAGAAAGGGAATTTAAAATATGGATGATAAAGACACTAAAAGGAATGGGCAAGAACATGGAAAGAAAGAACCAAAAATCTGATGATTGATACGTAGAACATTGAAAGGATATGGTGGAGATTAAGGAAATGAAGGAAACAATCAGGGAATGTAAAGCTGCAGTGAAAAGTATCAAAAATAGGGTATACTATGGAGAAAAAAGAAGCTCAGAGCTACAGGATAAAGTTTTGACTTAACCCAGAGAGTTGATGAGCAGAAAAGAAAAGAAAGCATAACATGTGCTTAGAAAACTACAATACTCCATGAATTATTCAAATATATGAATAGGGATTCCTAAAGGGGAAGAAGATTGCCCCAAAGGAATGGAAGCCATTCAGGATACTATCATAAAGGAAAATTTCCCAAGTTTCACTAAAGACCCCCACACACCCCTTTCAGATGTATATCATACCCTGGGTAATTTCAATGCTAACAGAGCCTCTCCAAGACACATTGTAATGAACCTGTCTGAAGTCAAGATGAAAAAAATTCTTCAAGCAGCCAGTAGTAAGCATCAATTGATCAAATTAGAATTCCAAGCAGTAACCCAAAAGATGTCTCAAGAATTCAGTGAATTCTATACCTATTTTCTTAAGTGTTCTGATCAAGAGAGGATGCTGGGTATTGTCAAAGCTTTTTCTGCATCAATTGAATCATATGGTCTTTGATTTTTAATTTGTCTATGTGATGTATTATATTTATGAATTTATGTATACTGGACCATCCTTGGGACCCTGGGATGAAACACACCTGGTTGTGGTGTATAATGTTTTTGATGTGTTATTGTATTGTTTCCTAGGATCTTATTGAATATTTTTGCATCAATATTCATTAGAGATATTGGTCTCTAATTTTCTTTTCTTGTTGGGTCTTTTTCTGGTTTAGATATAAGCATGATATTTGCTTCATAGAATGTATTGAGAAATATTCCTTCTTTTAGTATGTTTTGGAAAAGATTAAGTAATATAGGTACTAGTTCCTCCTTAAAGGTTTGGTAGAATTCTGATGTGAAGCCATCTGGTCCTGGGCTGTTCTTTTGGGGGAGATTTCTTATACTTGATGCTATTTCAGAGCTTGTTATAGGCTTGTTCAACATTTGCACTTCTTTCTGGCTAAGTCTAGGAGGGTGGCATGTTTCCAAGTATTGATCTCTTTCCTTCAGATTTTCATACTTCTGAGAGTAGAGTTTTATGTACTATTCATTAAGGATTTGTTGGATTTCTGAGGAGTCTGTTGTTATTTGGCCTTTATCTTTTCTGATTGATGAATAGGGGATTCTACTCTTCTACTTCTTGTTAGGTTAGCCAAAGGTTTATCTATTTTATTGACCTTTTCAAAAAACAACTCTTTGATTGGATGATCTGTTGTACGATTCTTTGGTTTTCAATTTTGTTTAGTTCTGTTCTAATTTTAGTTATCTTTTTTTTCTTCTGCTGGATTTAGGGTTGGAAATTTCTTCCTTTTCCAGTTGCTTGAGATGTCCCATGAAGTTATTGACTTCCTCTCTTTCCATTCTCTTGAGGAAGGCTTGCAATACTATATATTTTCCTTAGGACTGCCTTTGTGGTATCCCAGAGGTTCTGATAGTTTGCGACTTCATTATTGTTTTGTTCCAAAAATTTGGTAATTTCCTTCTTAATCTCATCTATGACCCAGCTATCATTCAGCATGAAGTTATTTAGTTTCAATGTTTTTGTATACATGTGAAGATTCCTGTTTTTACTGAGTTCAACTTTTATTCCATGACGGTCTGAGAAAATACGAGGAATGAATTATATTTTTTAAAATTTGCTGATGTTAAACTTGTGACCCAAGATGCGATCAATTTTGGAGGATGATCCATCGGCTGATGAGAAGAATGTGTATTCAGTTTAATTAGGATGAAATGTTCTGTAGATGTCTATTATATGTAAATGTTGAATGGTTAAGTTTAGTTCTAAAATTTCTTTGCTTAGCTTCTTTTTTGTGTGAGGATCTATCCAACACTGCCAGAGGAGTGTTAAAGTCTCCATCTATTAATGTGCAGGGGGAAATCAAATTGTTCATGTCAGCTAAAATTTCTCTTATAAATTGAGTTGCATTCTGCTTGGGTGCATAAATGTTGATAATTGAAATCTCATCATGTTGAGGGTAGCCCTTAAGAAATAAGAAGTGACCATCATTATCTTTTCTTACTTTGATTGGTTTAAAGCCTATTGTATCTGAGAATATAATTGCCACACCTACTTTTTTCTGATTTCCATTTGCCTGAATTAAAGGTGACCATTCCTTCACCTTTAGTCTATGTTTATCTTTTAAGGATAGATGAGACTCTTGAATGCAGCAGATGTCTGGACTGAGTTTTTCTATTTAGTCAACCAACCTGTGTCTCTTTAGAGGGCAATTTAGTTACCAATTATCACATAAATTGGATTTAATTTTTACCAAGGTACATTATTTGAACATTCATTTTTTTTTATTAAATCATAGTAGTGTACATTAATGCAATCATTGGGCACCATATACTGCTTTTATAGACTGTTTGACACACTTTCATCACACTGGTTTACATAGCCTTTCTGGCATTTTCTTAGTTGTGTTAAGGCATTTATATTCTACATTTACTAAGTTTCACATGTAACCTTGTAAGATGCACCACAGGAGACCACCAATCACTCTCCCTCCACCCATCCTCCCCCTTCCTCTCCCCCTTCCCCATATTCTTAAATTATAACTGAGTTATAGCTTTCATACGAAAGCTATAAATTAGTTTCATAGTAGGGCTGAGTACATTGGATACTTTTTCTTACATCCTTGAGATACTTTGCTAAGAAGAATATGTTCCAGCTCCATCCATGTAATAAACATGAAAAAAGTAAAGTCTCCATCTTTCTTTTTTTCATTTTTTTGAATATAGGCTTCTAAAGTGGTATTTTTTTTCTGCTTTTGCTGTATCCCACAGTTTTTTTTTTTTTAACTTGTATCTTCATTGTTGTTATATTCAAGGAAGTTAATAATTTCCTTTTGTATTTCTTCCAGCACCCAACTGTCATTCAGCATAAGGTTGTTGAACTTCCATGCGTTTTTGTGAGGTTGAACGTTTTTGTTGAAGTTGAGTTTGACTTTTAGTGCCTTGTGCTCTGAGAAGATGCACAGTAAAATTTCAATTCTTTTGATTTTGTTGAGTGTCATTTTCTGTCACAGGATGTGATGATTTAGGAGAATGTTCCATGGGATGATGACAATAATGTATATTCTTATTTTGGGGATGGAGTGGTCTATATACATCTGTCAAGCACAGTTTTGCTAGGATCTCATTTCAATCTCTTATATCTTTGTTTAATTTCTGTTTAGAGGATCTGTCCAGCTCTGAGAGAAGTCAACTAATTCTTTATAGATGGGGTCTTCTGCAGTAGGTGCCTCATGGTTCATTGTGGGGGATCCTCTGTTCTTATTTTTCAGGTTGCCTGAATTTTTCTATTGTTTCCTCCTCATGTGTTCTTTCTTCTTGTTTACCTCCTTATGCTCCTTTTTACTTCTCACTACCTCGTTTGTTTTAAAGAGAAGTCCTTGCTCTTGATGACAGTATGTTGCATGATGACAGTATGTTTCTGGGGCATCAGGTCGTGCTGTGGGTTCTTCAGGAGACAGAGAGCACAGCAGCAACCTCTATCATCCTAATTCCAAAATTATTGCCTTGGGCAATCACCTGATTGTTTTCTCAGCATTCAGATGCTGCTGAGTTGGGATCTTAAAGCTGGCTAGAATCCTTCAGGGGCAGGTTTCACAGTGCCCCCTGACTCTAGTTCCTATAGGTTGCAGGAGTCCCTCAGCCTGCCCCAATAGATGAGTTCTGATCTTGGCAGAAGATATTAAGACAACAGTGCTTTAGGCTCCTGCTAAGACCTTGTCAGGACTTCCCACAATGGCAGCCACCTGGCGACCGAGAACTTCTCATTATAGCTGCCTCACCAGGCATAAACCTATGGCACATCCACTCCAACCAGCATTTGAATATGGTTAGGCTGTTTACTGTTTGAGCTTGCCTTCTCTTCCAAGCTTTCCACTCAACACACAGCTTGCCCCAACAACTGAAAATTCAAGAAAGGCTTCCTTCTGCCACAAACCTCTGTGGGTGGCCAGCTGATCCAAGCCAGTCTCAATTACTTACCTAATTCATCAGATTTCCACCTCTCCAGATCATAAGCTATATCCATCTCACCACCTCCTCACTGTGCTCCCTTAGCTAGGACTCTGGGTAAGGTCTTCATGCTAGGTATAGCTGGGTACTCTCTTTTTCCCCATTCGTTCTAGGAGAACTCAGCTGAATGATCTTTCTGGTTCCCCAACTTGCTCCATCCCAAGCCCAGAAATTCTTTACCTCTATTCCAAAGACAAAGGCTATCTGAGTTTTCAGGATTTTTAAATATTTTAACTAGTTAAGAATATATTTTAAAGAAAATATTAAATTGTGACCTATTCAGTCTAAGATGTTAGTCCAAAAGATTATTTTATTTGGACTATTCTACATTGCAAATACCATTCAAAATACCATTGCAAAAGAAAGCAATAGTAAATCAGAAATCTAAAATTAAATAGTTTCATACCTGTGACTGTTTATTTTTATTTCCTTCATGACTTTCTTTCTCTTCATCTGATGACATCTGCAAGGCTGGCTCTACTGATAGACCATACATTTAGTTAAGTGGACCACAGTTCAACAAAATTTACATTGTTTGATAAAAAGGGGTAAAAAAGTAATTTATGTGTAAATTGAGAGTTTATGTTAAGCTTAATCTTTAGCCAAATATTTACTTCCGTAAAAAAAATAAAATAAAACACTTCTAATTATCCAAAACTTTGCAAAACAACCCAGAGGGAACTAGATGTCACTAGGTTCAACAAATACAGACATATCAAAGATTTACTCACAGATATTTCCACCTAATGTATACGTACATAATGTCAGAAGAAAAACAGAATTTAAATATACAATACACACATATGAAATAACATTGTGGATTATTCTCTATTTCATAATAGTACCATTCAAAAGCATGCTGTGCATGTTGTTTTATTAATAATTCACAAATTTCTGTTGCTTTTTGTATTTTCATCAGTGTACATCCTGTTTGTTACATGTGAAAAGATTTACTGTGATATTTTAACAATTTTATTTTTATCTTTTAAGGCCTTAGACTGCAACATGAAGCCTTCATTGATTCCTGCTGTTTCTCTAGATAAATAGGCATCTCCTCCCTCAGGGCTGCCTTAGTACTCTAGTGTCATCTCTACTTCAATGTTCCTACCTAAACTGTAAGTCGTTTCTTGCCATGTCTCTACCCTTTCCCCTGGACTATAAGCACAATATTTCAAAACTTCTGGAACAGTCTTTATCTGTTTTACTCAATAATTATTGACGCTGTGGCTGGAAGGAATATAAATAAAACTGTCAAAAATGAGTTTTTCAGAGATTATGTCTGAGCTGATATTTATAATGTAGGATGAGCCAAATTAAAGGGCATAGGGGCCAGGAAAGAATGAGAGCAGGACAGAAAGCAGAAGGAGAGAGAGGAAACAATTCCTGAAGAAACATATGTATATGTATTTGTCTGCAGTAGAGGGATTGGTGAGCCAGGCATTGTAGAAGCTCAGGAATGCCAGAAAAAAATGCCGACAAGAAGGGATAGCAGAAATCCTTCTATGAAATTTCATGGTGCTTGGATGTTAATATTTCAAAGAGATATTAATTATCCCATTTTCACTTAAGTAAATCACTCTAAACTCTATATGGAAGATGAATTTCAGAAAAACACAAGTGAATGGCAGAAAATGAATTAGAAGGACATATTGGAAAATAAAGGCAATGTGGGCCTGAAATAAGTGAATGTTTATGGAAATATTTTGGATATCAAATATCAGTGTCCCATATAGGATGCATGTTTTTATAAAATAAATAAACATATAAATCTTGGTTTTGTATTTTAATTTTTTCAATATTAATAAACAATACAATAAATATCTGTGGATACACCTATATAATACAAAAGCCATTAGGACTATCATTCATATATATAGGAATATATATATAAACAAGCTTTCGAACAGTTTGATGTTGCAGCATTTATGTGATGGAATATTATAAAAATCAAAATAAATTAAACCAAATACACTTGTGTCAATATGGATTGATCTCACAAATATAATACTTAGCAAATAAAATAAAGTCACAAAATGACATATGAAGCCTTGACAATTAAGTTCACAAACTCACAACTGTGTGCTTACGTCAGTAGTACTGTACAAGCCCCTCATTATGGTTTCATAACTTTGGTGTATCAGTGTCTCATAGTTGTGTTTATGTTGACTATCTTTCAGAATGGAGTTCATTATCATTGCTGCATGATTGTGTGCTGTTATGAGAATTTCAGAACCTGAATTAGAGCGATGAATAAATGTTAATCTTGTTAAACTTAGCAAGCCTGAAAGGGAAGTCAGGGACATGTTAGTTTGCAGATAATGCCACAAAAAAATCAGCAGTTTGCAAATAGATTAAATAGTTTTCTGAAGGGATAAAAAGCAGCATTGAAGAAGAGAGGTAAGGGTGCCCAGTAATAAGAATGAAAGTCATGAAAACCTTACAAAAATTCATTGAATTTTGCATCAAAACTATTAGCTGACTGTGAGAAGCATAGCATATCAAGTAAACATCAAGAGAGAAACAGGTAGGAAAGTCTTTTTTTTAATTTATTTTATTAGATCATAACTGCATACATTACTCCATTTATGGCATATAATGTGCTGATTTTATATATAATTTGGAATGTTTAAATCAAACTTGTTAAGACAGAATTCACTTCCCTTATTTAATTTTTGTGTTTAGACATTTATACTCTACTATTAAATATTAACAATATATTAAGTATTGTAGAGACATTTATATTCTACTATTAGTTAAGCATTAATACTATTAAATATTAAATATTAAGTATTAATTAAATATCAATACTATTTAATATTAATACTAGTATTAAAATTTGTAGAGACATGCATATTTTGCTGTTAATATTACATTTAATATTTTATTAACAGTAGATTATAAATGTCTAAACACAACAATTAAATAAGTGGGCGCTGCCTATGGCTCAAAGAAGTAGGGAGCCAGCCCTATAGACCAGAGCGGGTGGATTCAAACCCGGTCCCAGCAAAAAACTGAAAGAAAAAGAAAATAAATAAGTGAGGTCAATGCTATGTTTTTTTTTTTTTATTTTAGTCAGCAAACTTTTAATTACGTAAGAAGAGTGTAGCATAGTAGATAAATGTAGTATAAAGTCTGTTTGAGAGGTCAATATACACACATACGTCTGTCATATCAATAGTTGGGTTATACGGATTAATGGAATCACACAGGAAATTTTTTTAAAATACCCAAGTCAAACAGGGGAGGGCAGGGGTGGGAGTTGAATGCTATGTTAACCAGTTTGATGTAAACATTCCAAATTATATATAAAATCAGCATACTGTACCACACAAATGCAGTAATGTGCACAGTTATGATCTAATAAAAAAATCAGGAAAATCATAATGGAAAATCTTGACAAGAAAAAACTTGAACAAAATGATTCCCAAAGTAGATCACCAGTGGAAAAATGGAAAGGAGAGTCAAATTTTGACAAGACCTTACAGAGAAGAAAGATGAAGTTTTGAGCCATGTTATCACTGGTGATGAAACACAGGCATACCAGCATGAACTGAATAAAAGCATCAAAGTGCACAATGAAAGTCAGTCTTCTCCACAATCAAAACATTCCTTTAGTTCTAACAAAATGTTAAAATGATATTGCTAACCTTCTTGATATCAGAGGGATTGCTCATTAAAAATTTTCAACAACTGCACAGTTAACAAAGTTTACTATTTGTAAGTGCTGAAAAGGCTACATGGAAAAGTTAGATGAAAATGACCTGAACTTTTTGCCAAATCATGGTTCTTGCATCAGGGGGGCAATGGCTCTTGCTGTGTGACAATGCACCAAGTCACACAGCACCATCTGTGGGGAGCTTTTAGTCAGTAAACAAATAACTGTATTAGAACATCCTCCCTACTCATATAATCTGGCTCTCAATGACCTTTTTCTTTACCCAAAGATGAAGGAACATTTTAAAGGAAGATATTTTGATAACATTTAGGACATCGAAGATAATACAATGTCAGTGCTGATGGCTATTCCAGAAATAAAAGTTCCAAAATTGCTTTGGAGCCTGGATGAGGCACTGGTATTGGTGCACAACTTTCCAAGGGAAGTACTTCAAAGGTGACTGTGGTGATATTCAACAATAAGGTATGCAGTGCTTTTTCTAAGATGAGTTCACAAACTTCATCATCTTATTTTGAACACAGTGTATATATCATTTATATGAAATTTTAGGACATGGAAACAAATTATGATTTTACACCTATGTCACCTATAAAGTAAAACATTTTCAGCGTATGAGTGCAAGGTAATAACATACAGCTAATTCTAGGTGTTGGATACTTCACTCAATTATTTGTAATAGTTTGAGAGGACCCTAAAGCCAAAACATTTAGTACTGCCATTTTAAAAGACTATGTCTTTCAAATAGCCATGGAAGGACAATTTATTATTTTCCTTGTTTTTAATAATTAATGATGACACACATGCACATAGGTTCTGCTAGTCAGACATTTAACTGCCGTAATATCATCGGTGTAACAATAGGATAAAATAACTAAAGTTAAAAGAAGACCAACTTGTTAGTATAAAGCATTCCACTATGTAAAGTCAGAATTTCATAAATTCTTTGAAACACTAGACAATTGTGTAGTTTCATAGTTCATCTCTTTCCACTCCCTAACAAAACAGGAATTTTAAGTTGAAAATTAAAGAAGGAAGAAAGATCCCTTGTCCCCAGGATTTTGAAGTTACAGTGAGCTATAGTCATTACACATAGCAAGAACATGTATCCATTTCCCTCCCCCCAAAAAATTACCTGATCTGGACAGTTGCACATTTTTCTGTTTTACTGCTTTCTTGCCATGGGAAACTTCCATCTTAATGGTATGCTGAGTGGACTTTAAAATAAAGGGTTTCATAAGTAATGTATATTTCATATGACACACAGTGAATAATTCCAGATGAAAAAAAAATGTGGTTACCTTCAACTGGCAATGTTTCTCAGAAAACCCTAAGAAAACAAAAAACACAGACAATCAATGTAAATGACAATATAAATGTAAATACGATAAAGCCAAACGTGCAGTTATGGAGAGTTAATATTGAGCTTAATCCTCAAGTTTGACTTTGTACATGATTATTTTAGCTTTGAAGTTGTTTTCCTTTTTCTTTTTTTATTGTGGACAGCAATATGACAGAAATAAACGAAGAAAAGTAAGGGAACATACATTTAATACAACATCCACTTAAGATTTCTAAAGTATTTCAGAGGAAAACCACTCAAACACGGCAGTGCACATATGGCAATGTGAATGGTGTCTTTAATCAGAGGAGCAAATCATACCCCTGAGAGAACAAATGACAAGACTGATGGCAGAAGCCTTTAGCATAGCTTTAATGCGACACAAAAGCATCATTTATGCACGTAAGTAATCATCTGATCTTTGTTTTGTTATTTATAAAGGACACACTTCTAATGACAGTAGGGATGAATCTATAATATATTTCTCTTAGAGAAAGTATTTTTAATAGAGCAGCATGGATGTACACTTGTAGAATAATAGTTAATATAAACATTCCCTTTGTTCCATATCCATGTAAGCTGCAGATACACCTACATTTCTTCTACCATCTACTTTTGCCATCTAAGAGTTTCATTACCCACTCACCTAAGGACATATAAAATACATCAAATAAATTATGAACAATACATTTCAAATATCAAAACATTTATCCCAAAAGAAAAAAAATTGAGATGTCACAGAATTATATGAAATTAATAACCTTTTACATTTCAAAATAAAAGCAATATTTGGTAAAAATAAGAAAGTTTTGAAAAAACATGAATACATACATATATATACACACATATATATTTAATTAAGTCACTTGGTCATAGGTCATAAGTACATTTATGCCAAATGGGATTCCATGTGTTGATTATTTGTACAAATTGGAGTGCTTACATCCTACTAATCAACATAGCTTTCACCTCATTTCCCCAATTGCAGCATTAAGACATTTGTGTTCTACACCTGATAGATCCAACTTGTACTTGCAATATGCTCCATAGGTGTGATCCCCCTACTAACCCTCCCTCTATCAACCCATCCTCCTCCTTTCCCTTCTCCCTCCCCTTCCCTCCTTCATTCTAGGCTAAAGTTGTGTTTCATTTTTCATATACAAGTGTGAGTGATTATAAATTGGTTTCACAGTAGCACTGAGTACATTAGATTTTTTTTCCATTTCTGAGATACTTTACTAAGAAGAGTATTTTACAGCTCCAACCATGTAAACATAAAACAGGTAATGTCTCCATTTCTTTTTTTTTTTTAATGCTGCAAAGTATTCCCTGGTATATTGGCTGGCAACTTGTAAAAGACTCAAACTGGACCAACACCTTTCTCCTCTAACAAAAATTGACTCTCACTGGTTAAAGGACTTAAACTTAAGACATGAAACTATAAAAAATTCATAGAGAGAGTGCAGGGAAATGCTTGAAAAAATTGGCCTGAAAGAATATTTGATGAGGAGGACACCCCGAGCAATTGAAACAACATCAAAAATACATTACTAAGATCTGATCAAATTAAAAAGTTTCTGCACTGCCAAGAAAACAGTAAATAAAGCAAATAGCGTCAAAATGGGAGAGGATTTTTGCAAGTTATATTTCTGACAAAGGTCTAATAACCTGAATCCACAGAGAACTCAAACATATGACTAAGAAAAAAAAAAAGTGATTCCATTTAAATGTGGGCAAGAGACATGAACAGAAGCTTCTATGAAGATAGGCACATGGTCTACAGACGCATGAAAAAATGCTCACCATCTTTAATCATCTGAGAAATGCAAACAAAAACTACTCTGAGATACCACCTAACTCCAGTAAGAGTATCCCACATCACAAAATCCCCAAACTCTAGATGTTGGCGTGGTTGTGGAGAAAAGGGAACACTTTTGCACTGCTGCTGGGAATGCAAGCTAGTACATTCCTTTTGGAAGGAAGTTTGGAGAACACTCAGGGATCTAAATGTACACCTGACTTTTGATCCTGCAATTCCTCTTCTAGGTGTATATCGAAAGGACCAAAAGTCATTTGGCAATAAAGATATTTGCACCAGATTGTTCATTGCAGCTCAATTCATAATTGCCAAGTCATGGAAGATAATTACATTTTTATAAAATTAGTTTCCTTTGGTATATCCTATTAATCTTTTAAGATCTTTAGAAAATAGCCATTTTATAGAACAAAAAATTTGTCTTAAAAAAGCAGCCACTGCTTGTATGCAAATTAGTCTTATTCGATAATGTAATATCAATGCAACATGCATCTCTGATGCCTGGCATTTGTGGAGAGGAGACATGCATCTCTCTGGTTTACCCCAATTCCAGCACTCTCCTGCTTCTAAGTGATCTCTGGGGCAGCAACAATCTATCTTGTGTGAGGGCCAGTTTCCTAAATCCATCTTGGTCAGTACTCTCAAATTTCCTCATCATTAACTACAAAATTACCTAGTTAATTTTCTTCTTTCCACTCTCTTTCCCTACCCAGAATGTCTCTTCCCTTCAAAAAGTATTCTGTAACCCTGTGGTCTCCATTGTTTTCATGGATTATTTCTGATATTTCTTCCCTCTTCATTTAGCAAAACGATCTCACATTTATAACTTGATTTCTTTGTTTCTTTGCTCCTTCTCCTCCAGCTAAACTCATGCTCAGAAATAAGAGCAAAATAATGCCTTTTCTTGATCCTGCTATGGTGAAACTGTTCTTCCGGGTTTTTTTTCCAGATTTCTCTATAGGCAAGTGTATACCCTTGCTACTCATGGGGATCCAAGGACCAGCAGCCTCAGCGTCACTTGTGTGTGTTAGAAATGAAGATACCTAGACCTACTGAATCACAAAGTGCATTTTTAACAAGGTATCCAGGAGATATCAGAAAGTTTGAGAAGCTCTGGTCTGCAGGGATTTGCGTCCACATTTCCTTACCTGAGCTTCCCCTTTAGAATCTCACCACCAGTCCCTCCGTGTAACATACTCCAAGATGAAAAGGCATCACAAATCATCAAGTTTCTGATGGACTTTTTATCAGGCTATACTTTCCAATATATCTTCATAACTAACCCTCTTCTCTCCATTCTAGCTTCCTTATTGTGAAGTATATGATACTACTGTTCAGTAAAGTAAAATAGTTTATATGCCACTGAATTATATACATTTGTGCCTGACCCTATGCTTCCTTTCCTCTGTGTTAGATGAAACACGCCTCTGCATGATCAGAGACTTCAGTCTTTCATGCCTCCCTAACAGTGAGGAACGTGGGAGCAGCGAGGGTATGTGCTCTTTGTCTCTGACACATTTTGAAACTGGGAGCTCACTTTATATTCTTGCCACCTTTGTAATGCCCTGTCCACTTTGCACTAAGAAATTACTATTTTTCCTATGTACTCAATTTTAATTTAAGGACAATTAATGACAATTAAGGACATGGTAGGGGTAGGGAAAGTGGAGAGCAGAGAGAGAAAGGAGGGAGGTTTGGGGAAAAGAATAGTAGAGAGCGGGGAGGAGAGGAAGGTGGAGCCTTGGTGTGTGCCACACCTTTTAGGGACAAGATAGGATTGCAAGAGGGATTTTGCCTAACAAATGCAATCAGTGTAACCTGGTTTCATGTACTCTCAATGAATCCTCAACATTAAAAAAAGAAAAAGAAATTGATTTCTTTTAAGACAGTATAAATGTTAATTTTTTTGTATTATTAATTGGCTGTCCTGTTTCTACAGTGTAGAAAAGGGTATTCTTTGAATAGCTCTAACAAATATAAATTTAATCTTTCTACTTTGTGATAGAATTAGAGCTAAAAATTATATGCCCAACCCTCTTCAAGTATTTTTTAAAATTGTTGAATTAATATAGGTATTTCTTTTGTTCAGCAATTTTATGCAAATGCCTAAATACAAAATGTTCAGTAAGTACTACAGAGGAAGGAAATGGCTTAGTATTTTACAAAGCTTCTTGAAAATCAGAAAAACTGGTAGCATTTGATTCCACCTCAAAATTTCTATAAGCAAACACTCTTAAGCAATGCCACCACATATAATCTACAATTGTAAACAAAATTTCACATTTTCTTCACACTGTATAGAAATACACATCACAAATGTGCAATTAGAATTAATACAGAATATTTGCAAAATGAACAAAATTTAGGCCTAGACCAAAAACATATTCCGATTTGTTGAAAATAAGTTGACTAGACATTATTTTATCATCTTACGCTAATTTACATTTATAAAAATTTTAATTAAACATACTAGATTGAGGTGCTAAGAATGTGTGCACTATCTATACTTAAAGTTAATGCCCTATAATTTTATAAATCCAAATTTCAAAAGGAAGGATTCTGTTTATTGAATAATGGAATCCTCTTTTGGATCACTTAGTTTCTATTGCCTATATCAGGCCTGTTCATATGAACGTATATTCTCACTACATACAGAAACACTATAGAGTCCCTTTAGGAACTGCAATAATCATACATGAATAATTACTGAGGATTAAGGTACCTAACAAAATTACTGAATTCCAACATGGTCTTTTTTATTGTTATAAACCAAGAGTCCCATTACAACACACTCCTAAATTCAGAGTTTTAGAATTACTGAAAATGATTTAGATTATTTGAGTAATTATACTCATACCTTCCGCTTACCCAAATAACTGCATAAAATCATGCTACATTAAACTTCCATTATAAAAACAAACCAATAGAGCAATGGACAACATGTCTGACTACTGTTATAAAAGGAATTTTTCCCATTATAATTTTGAAGGCTTTGTTGGGAAGCCCATTTCAGTAAATCAAGTAAGAGTCATGTATTGATTTGAAACTTCTTAGTTCAAAAGTTTACAAAGAGAAGTTTTTGTATAGATGAAAAATCCTTCTCCAAATTCATTTCTTACAGCTTCCTTATTCTTTATTTCTTCACAGGCCAAATTTTATACTTGATAATAATGTGAGGTTCTATATAATCACTACATGATAAGTTTACTTCTACTTATACACACCTCTTATTTGTATAGCACCCAGTAAACACTTTGACAATTTATTATTTCAAATACATGCCACCTCTTTGAGAGAAAATGGATTTTTTATTGGCCATTCCTTATCATAGAAACAAATTGTTAATTCTCTAAGTATCATTTATCATTTACTGTCTTTTTTAATTTTTTTTTTTTTAGAAAAAGAGTCTTACTTTTCACCCTCTGTAGAGTGCAGTGGTGTCACAGTGCACAGCAATCTTAAGCTCTTGGGCTTAGGTGATTCTATTGCCTCAGCCTCCAGAGTAGCTGGGACTACCGGTGCCCATTACAATGCCCGGCTATTTTTTTGTTGCTGTTTGGCCAGAGCCAGGATTGAACCTGCCACCCTCGGTATATGGGGCCAGCACCTTACTCAATGAGGCACAGGTGCTGCCCCCCTTAATATTTTATATGTTTATTTTTTTTCTTTTTTTATTGAATCGTAGCTGTGTACATTAATGCAACTATGGGGTACATTGTGCTGGTTCTGTACACAATCTGAAATACTTTCATCAAACTGGTTAATATAGCCTTCACCACATTTTCTTAGTTATGTGTTTAGACATTTATACTACCCTCCCTCCACTCACCCTATCCCTCTCCCCCTCTTAATTTTAAGAGTGTGCCTGAGGGTTCCCTTCTGACATTCCCAAATTAACAACAAGATATTATTCCAGAATCCACCTTAAAACTTGATTTTTTTTTTAAATATGGTGCTTTTCTAAACACAAAAGGCCATCTGAATGTTTCTTAAGAATTTTTTATGTTAGACATTCTGTCTGAATACGCTCTAAATCTATACTCAAAGGATGACTGGTTAACAACCACTGGTACTTTGAATTTCTCTACTGAAAAAAATCATGTGACACCACACATTGTAAATTATAGTAATTATAAATATCCTTTGTCAATAGAATCAGAAGGATAGACCATCTAACTGTTTAAAAACCTAAGCCAATGGGCGGCGCCTGTGGCTTAGTCGGTAAGGCACCAGCCTCATATACCGAGGGGGGCGGGTTCAAACCCGGCCCCAGCCAAACTGCAACCAAAAAATAGCCGGACGTTGTGGCGGGCGCCTGTAGTCCCAGCTACTCGGAGGCTGAGGCAAGTGAATCGCTTAAGCCCAGGAGTTTGAGGTTGCTGTGAGCTGTGTGATGCCACGGCACTCTACCGAGGGCCATAAAGTGAGACTCTGTCTCTACAAAAAAAGAAAAAAAAAAAACACCTAAGCCAATGAAAAATCTATATAATACAAGAAAGAAAACTTAAATTTAGGCCATAAGCAGATTTAACTAAGATTTAAAATGCACTAATTTCCTCATTTTAAATCTCTTCTCTTTCAATGTTATAATTCGAATCTCTTAAAACAAGAAGTGAATTAAAACACAATAATTGTTAAACCATTTTCCAAAAAATCAAGTATCCCTGCACCTTAAATTTTCTGTACTGTACCATTTATCAGTCTTTTGTGCAAGAGTTAGCAATTCATGGCACAGGGGTCACATTTTGCTTTTCCTGCTAAGTTAATGATGCTCATCAAACCTCATCCAAATCCTTTACATTTTTTATTGTTAGGGATTCATCGAGCGTACAAACATCCAGGTTACACTAATTGCATTTGTCAAGCAAAATCCCTCTTATAAATGTGTTCCTATTACTCTTTCAGCTGCTGCTTTTTATTTTCCCTCTTGTCTGCCTGCTCTGTCTGGGCAAGAAGGTAGTCACACATGGCTTCAGGTACTTCCTTAGTCACAAGTGTAAACAACAATTTTCCTCATCCACTATTCAAAGTTGGTTTGGCCTACTAAACAAGTCTGAAATTGGAGAAGACAACTTAGTCTTTGCCGCTGTTTGTTGCTGTACTCGTACTTCAGCTGCCTCTGCCAAGTACATCAATGTCTTTCTTTCTGGGCTTTCTCAAAATTTTACACCCATTGCATTTGTATACTGAGGAACACATTATTTTTGCCTCACAGCATTCATAATAGTTTTTAAGACAGCCTGATCATTTGCAATTACATCCTTTGCTATGATGTCAATCTGATTCTCCCTCCTTTCCTTTCCCTATCTTAGGCCTGAAGCCTTCTGGATTTCTGTCAAGGCATGTTTTTATTGCTTTTTTTCTTTCATTTTCATGTTCCAAATTATTATAATAACTAGTACAATTGTGGATGTTGTAAAATTCACTATTTGCAATGCAATCACAATATAATGTCAAACACAGTGATATTTTACACTTACAGGGCTTTCTAGGCCCAATGGAAGACACAGATGGGATTATACCATTGAATGGAAGCCTCGACTGGATCTGGATACCAAATATTCCAACGAAGTTAGAATAGCTTGCTACAGACACGTATGAAGACTACTGTAGCTGAGTAAAGTACTGAGCTGGAAGCACAGCATAGCCCACAATCCCTGTTCCCAGAGTTGTGGCCAAGACACTGCCAGGACAAGGCCTGGTGGCCCGTTGGTGAGGTTGGGCTGAATCTGTGGCAGTGTTGCGGCAGGCATGATGAGCCAGTCCTGTGGCTGGCTAGTAGTTATGATTTGTGAAGTTAGATTGATTGGTTGGGAGCAACTTGTTTGACAACCTAAGCCACGATAATTGGAACGGACTTCTGAACTGGGGTTGTATTCACAAGCAATGGCTTTGCTTGCTGGCTTTGAGTGTTTTTACTGGGATTCTATCTAGCTGGGGTGAGCTACTGGTTGTGTGGCAGTAACAAGTCAGACATAATAAAACTTGCTTCCAGGTAACTGCATCTTCCGGACATTGAGAGCAGTTTCCAGACGTGCAATTGCTTTAAACTTTGATGTGCTTACTCCCCTAACAGTGATGGTCTGCACAATTGATTCCACTGCCTTATTTGGTGATTTCTTTTTTTTTTTAATTTTTTTATTAAATCATAACTGTATACAATGATATGATTATGGGGCATCATACACTCACTTCATAAACCATTTGACACATTTTTATCACAGTGGTTAACATAGCCTTTCCGGCGTTATCTCAGGAGATATGGCTATTTTCTTTAGTGTCTGTGTTGTATAATTTAAAGGCGATCCAATAAAACCACTTTCAGATATTGTTGTGGTCTTTGATGGAGTTCTGGGAATAGACTGTGAAAGAACCCTACCTGCAATGACTGGAGGTGATACTTGAGTTGTTTGTCCTGTAACTGTTTTTCCATTACTTGGTTTTGCAAAGATCAGCTTCTTGATTACCGGACCAGAGGTTGGTATTTGAGGCTTCTTAGCAATCTGTAGTGTTTTTTACTGTTTGGTCTATAACAAGGGCTGTGTTACACTATTCATCTGTTGGCTTCCTGGGGTCAGTGCTGAGACTCCAATGACAGGTTTCAACTCTGGCCTTCTTCCCATGATTAACTATTTTAATTTGCTGCAGTGATAACTTACTATCTCCTGATAGGGCCTCAGTTGTAAATTTCTGAGTCTGCGGTAGTTGGCTTTGGGGTAGTTCTAGAACGAGACTTAACCAAAGTGGTTAAAATTAACTTCTGTTCATCTGGTTTAAGTTTCTGACTACCAGTTTAACATCAGCTGTCTGTGATACTTTGTTTAACATAATATGATGGACTGATACAGTCATAGGAGTCTGAGCACGAAATTTCTGAACGCCACTTGGAAAAGCTGGTTTCACTGTGGTGTTACAATTTGCCTTAGTAATTGTGGCATTCCCTGTAACTTGGTTAGTGTGCTTACTGTCCACTGTGATTGGTTCTGTGGAAATAGGCATGGCTGTAGAGCCACCAGTAAAATTTATGTTGACAATTTCTTCCACTTCTGTCTCTATGGGAATTGGGTCTTCCCCAGCTTCAATACTATGGTCACCAACTGAAGTCATACCAGTGTCCATTATCTCCTCTGGAAGCAAACCTTTCACTTTGGCAGGGACCACCTCCATGATCATTCTCCTGCTAGAAAGTTAATCAGGCACAAACCCAGCAGCTCTCTGGGCTCCCATCTGTGGCAGCAGCAGTAGCTGCCTTGGAGACTCAGGGCAGGGACTGTTCAAATTCACTCGCCCAGAACCATTCTACCGCTTCACCCCATAATACGTAGGCCCTTGCCACCCATGCACCCTCTCCAGAAATTGTATCATTTGACCAGCCTGAATCATGCCACCTGATCCTTTTCACTTAGTGTACTTCCTCCCTGTCTTCTTCTTCCCGGGAGTTCCCACCTGTGAGCTTAGGTGCCATCCGACTGGTCATAAAATCAATCAAATATTTTCCCTGAAAATCTGAATGCACAGTTAACCCTTTGCCAGGAGCCTGGATGCCTGAAAGTATACCCCCTGCAGAGCCCAGAGTGTTTGGTGAATTCACAGGCCCAGGCATTGTGTAGACCTCTAGATGGCATCACGGGCAGCGACTAGTGAGGAAACGGGGGCTGCAGAGAGAGAATGGTGTCTGGAGAGACAGGGATGTGGAGATGGTGTGCAGCTGGCAGAGGAACTGACATCCAAGTTCTGACATTAATGGGCAACTTTCCTGACTCCCTTACCCACGAGAGGGGACCAGAGTCTAGCCCCATGGGTTTGCTGGACAGAATGCCTGTGAATTCCTAAAACTGGATGCTTGAAACTCTGAACTCTTTCTCGTGAACAGTGATTGTACTCCCTGGGACAATCTGATTAGAACTTTCAACCTGGAATGTCTACCTGGGGACCCTCCAAAGTTGAGTTGTAGTTGTTTTGTAGTGGAGAGTTATAGATTCTCCTCCTCTAGCTGTTACTAGTGTGGGGGAGGTGGGGCAACCCAGATGTTGATATAGTTCTACAGCTGAGATTCAACAGGATTGACCTTTCACAATGGTCAAAGGCTGTAGGGGAAAAGCCACAATCACAAGCTCCAGGTCATTGGTAATGGACTGCTTAGCACCAGTACCTGAAGCCACCAAACCAAACTCCCCCCACAAGTTTTAAAGGCAATATTGGAGAAAATACTCCTGAGGAAGAACCAGTGGAAGAACTTTGGCAACATGAAAAATCAGTGAAGATCACCTACACCAAGGGATGAAAAAGGAGATACAACAAAAGATACTATTCATAGAGAAGTGGCTCAAATGTCAGAAACAGAATTCAGAATATGGTTGAAAAATAAGACGAATAGAGTGGAGGAAAAGATGAAAAGAGACATCCAAAAAACTGTTCAAAAGTTGTTTCAAGAAACTAAAGAATTCAAAGACAAAGTCGCCAAGGATATGAACATAATGAGAAAGATATAGCAGAGCTTAACGAAATGAAAAAAGTGTTCTAAGAACTTTGAAATACAGTAGGGTTCCTCACTAATTGAGTTTAGCAGGTAATAAAGTGTATCAGAAATTAAAGACAAGGCTTTTGAATGATACCAATTATTCAAACAGGCAGAAAACAGGAGAATCAGAACAGAACATTCTCTGAAAGAGTTGTGGGGCCATTCCAAAAGATCAAACATCCAAAGTATAGAGATTCCTGAAGAAGAAAATGATGATCCTTAAAGTACAAATGCTTGACTCCAAGATATTATGAAGGAGAATTTCCAAAGCATTGCAAGAGATACAAAATTTCAGATAGTAAAAAGTTTCAGAACCCCAGCGCAATGCAATCCAAATAAACCATTTCTTAGATACATTGTATTTAAATTTGCCAAAGTTAATATCAAAGAAAAAGTCCTACAAACAGCCAGGTGTAACAAAAATCTTACCGACAAAGGGAAAAATACTAGGTTGACCGCACATCTTTTAGCCAAAACTTTTCAAGGCAGAAGAGGATCATCATGCACCTTCAATCTCCTAAAACAAAATAACTTTTAGCTCAGAATCCCATATCCATATAAAATGAGTTTCATTTGTGATGGAGAAATCAAATACTTCACTGATACCCACATGTTGAGGAAATTTGCCATAACAAGATGAGCTATCCAGGAAATACACAGAACCATTTTCTGTAATGACCAGCACAGTTGTCTACCACCCAAAGAAATACACCCAGAATTTAAACAACAAAGCCTAGATTTCACAATGGTCAAAGGGTTAAAAATATGCACTAGACATTTGAAAAACAAAACAACCAAAATACTACCATACCTATCAATTATCTCAATTAATGTGAATAGCCTAAATTCTCCCCTAAAGGCACAGAATGGCTGACTGGTTTTAAAAAACTAAGGCCAGTAATTGTTGCCAATGGGGTCTCATCTTACCTCAAAGGACAAAGAAAGACTCAAAGCGAATGAATGGAGATCAGGCAAATGGACATCAGAAAAAAGCAGGGATAGCAATCTTAGTTGCAGATATACTTGAATTAAAACAAAAACAAATAACAAAATGCAAGGACAGATACTAAATATTTGTCAAGGGCAACAATCAACATGAATAGCTTTCAATAATTAACATTTATGTACCCTTTCTGAATGTTCTTCTATTTACAAAACAAACCCTAATGGATCTGAACAATATGATATCTTCCTGTACTATAAATAACTGGACATTTTAAATACCCCTTTAGCTATTCAGGATAGATCATCAAAAAAAAAAAACAACTAAGAAATAATGGTCTTAAACTTGACACTCGAAAAAAATGGACATAACCGACAACTACAGAATCTTTCATCCTAATAAAACAGAATACACATTTTTTTCACCAGCCCACAGATCATATCTTCAAAACTGATCATATCTTCAAACACAAGTCTAACCTCAACGCATTTAAAATAATACCAATTATACCTTCTAGCAAAAGAAATATTCCTACTCAAAGTCGTGGAAGTGAAATAACCTTAGTATAAATGATAGCTAGGTCAAAGATGAGATTAAGAAAGAAATCATCAGATTTGCTGAACAAAATGATAATGAAGACACAAACTATCAAAACCTGTGGGATACTGCAAAGGCGGTCCTAAGAGGGAAGTTCATAGCATAAGAAGTCTTCATCAAGAAGAGGCTGAGGCAAGAGAATCGCTTAAGCCCAGGAGTTGGAGGTTGCTGTGAGCTGTGTGAGGCCACGGCACTCTACCGAGGGCCATAAAGTGAGACTCTGTCTCTACAAAAAAATAAATAAATAAATAAATAAATAAATAAATAAAAGAAAACAAGAGGAGAGCAAGTCAGCAACCTAATAGGCTATCTTAAGCAACAGGAAATGAAAGATAAATACAACTGCAAACCCAGCAGATGAAAAGAAATAACCAAACTTAGAGCAGAATTAAATAGAATTGAAAACAAAAGAATCACTCAGTAGGTCATCATAACAGAAAGTTGGGTTTTTGAAAAGATTAATAAAATTAATTAACCTTTGGCTAGACTAAGCAAAAGAAGAAAAATAAAATCTCTAAGAACATCAATCAGAAACAATAAAGGGGGGGAACCCAGATACCACAAAAATTCAAAAAATTCTCAATGACTACCACAAAATAACTCTATTCTCAGATACATGATAATATAAAGGAAATTGACCAATACCTGTAAGCATATCACTTCCTAGATGGAACCAGAAAGAATTAGAAATTTTGAATAGACCTTTATCAAGCACTAAACTATCAACTATACAAAATCTCTCCAAAATAAAAATTCAAACGGTTGCACATCAGAATTCTATCAAACCTTCAAAGAGGAACTAGTACCTATATTACATAACCTATTCCAAAACATAGAAAAGGAAGAAATCCTCCCCAACACATTTTACAAAGCAAATATCACCTTGATCCTCAAAACATGTAAGGCCCCAACAAAGGAAGAAAAATATACATGAATATCATTAATGGATATCGATGCAAAAATATTCAATAAGATCCCAGCAAACAGAATTCAGTGACACATCAAAAAAGTTTTATACCATGATCAAGTTGGTTTTATCCCAGGGTTATGAGTTTGGTTCAACATACATAAATCTAGAAATATAACATAGCGCATAAAAAAATAAAAAAAAAATATCACCACATGATTCTATCTATTGATGCAGAAAAGGCTTCTGATAATCGAGCATCATTTCATGATTGGAACACTTAGGAAAACAGGGTTAGATGGGACATTTCTTAAAATGATAGAGGCCATCTACAGAAAACCCACAGTCAATATCAAATTGAATGAAGTAAAATTGAAAACATTTCCACTCAGATCTGGAACTAGACAAGGATAGTGTCTCCACTGCTATTCAACATCCATTTCAATCAGGTAAGTGAAGGAGATCAAGGGTATTCAAATGGGGACAGAAGAGGTCAAACTCTTGCTTTTCACATATGACATGATCTTATACCTGGAAAACCCCAGGGAATGAACTACAAAGCTTTTAGAACTGATCAAGGAATACAGCAGTGTCTCAGGACACAAAATCCATGCCTAGAAATCAGTAGCTTTTATATATTCCAATGATAGTCAAACTGAAAATATAATCAAAGATTCTGTTCCTTTTACAGTAGTGCCAAAGATGATGAAATATCTGAGAATTTATCTTACAAAGGATGCAAAAGAGCTTTATAATTATACCATGGAAAATATTCAGCCATAAAAAAATGGAGACTTGTTGGAACAAAGTTTTCTTAGTAAAGCATCAAAAGAATGGAGAAGCAAGAATCCAATGTACTCTATTCCAATATGAAGGCAGCCCCTAATACAGGGGCGGGGGCTAAGAGAATGAGCAAGTGGGAAGAGGGGTGGAGGGAAAGGGCTGGGGTGGCAGGGTATGTTACACCTCTTGTGCGTGGGGCACAACTATAAGAGGGACTTCATCTAACAAATGCAATCAGTGTAACCTTATTCTTTGTACCCGCAAGGAATCACAAACAAACAATAAATAAACAAATAAGTGAATAAATGAATTAAAATGGAGACTTTACATCTTTTATTTTTACCTGGATGCAGTTGGAACATATTCTTCTCAGTAAAATATCTCAAGAATGGAAACAAACAAACAAAAAAAAGTGTTCAATGTACTCAATACTATTATGAAACCAATATATAAACACTTCTACTCTCATATGAATGACAAAACACAAATACAGTCTAACAAGAGGAATGGGAGATGGGAGGGGAAGAGGGAAGGTGATAAGTGGGAAGAGGGAGGTTATTTGCTTGGATCTCACCTAAAGTGCATAATGCAAATGTATACTTCAAAATAACTGAAGAGTAAATTATGTCTTACCATAAAAAATAAATGAAGTGGTGGTTATGTTAATCAGTTTGATTTAAGCATTCCAATTGTACATCAAATCACCATATTATGCTCCATAAATGCATACAGTTATGATTTAATAAAAAAATTAAAAGAACACGCACAACTTATCACCATTTCACTTCTCTTTCTTCTCCTTGTATGCATGCAATTGGTGACTTTCCTTGGCTCTTACAATATATCAATGCGTTTTAAGCAAATTTTGTGTCAAATAGCTTTTTCAGAAATATACAATTGTTACCTTCGACTTGTTCATTCACTGTATTTTTTCCTTTTTGATTAGAAGCCTCAGACGAATACCCAAGATCCTTCTTTTTACGATTCTGTGAGATGCTCTGTGAAAATTAATAACAACATTGAGTTTGAAATAAATTAAAATACTAAGGTCCTTGAAGATTTCCTAATCACTACCTTAAATTAAAGTATTAAGGTTCATGAAAATTTCCCAATCAGAATTTTTTATGAAAAAGCAGTTATAATAAAAGCAGTATCTGTTTAAAAGCAGAACACTGCAATTGAAGACTTCATATTTGGTCTCCAGATGAAACCTGTATTACATCTGTTTTTCATGGCTGATTCTGTGAACTAAAGAGGGAGCTAAAAAAAAAGAAAGAAAGAAAGACTCACCTAATATTCAATGGTTAATTGAGAAAATATAAATTTATATGCCTATGTCAACAAGGAATTTTCTTCAAAATACATAACTCTAATCTTCACTCCCCACCAAAAATAAGTGAACATTATAAGAACATACAATATACTGACTATAATACTTACAACATTAAATAAATTGATATTCCTTATTCTAGAAATATGTTGGTGATAAATTAGTATTGGCCAAATGGGAACCTTTGGAGTATGTCATTATGAACATAAACTGAACATTATCAAATCTTCTTTATTTAGGTAAACAATACTTTAAAACGAATTTATATTTTTCAAACTTTAGATTGATATGAGGGCATAAACTTTTAGATTACATTGTTTTCATTTCTAAAATAATTTTCAATTTTTAGTTGAGCCCTTCACCCAGGAGACATGCTGAACACTTTGACATTCTGCACATTAGATCGGATCCCACCAATCACCCTCCCTTCATCTTCTCTCCTCTCTGCCTCCTCTCTTCTCCATCTCATGAGACTAGCATTTTTGTTAGATGTGGGCTTGTAGTTGTTTATATATTGGTTTCATATTAGTATTGAGTATATTGGATACTTGCTTATCCATTCTATTTTTTATAATTTATTAAATCATAGCTGTGTACATTGATATGATCATGGGGCATCATTCACTAGCTTCACAGACCATTTGACACACTTTCATCACACTGGTTAACATAGCCTTCCTGGCATTGTCTCAGTCACTGTGCCAAGACGCTTACATTCCACATGTACCAAGTTTCACATATACCCTTGTAAGATGCACCGCTGATGGAATCCCACCAATCCCCTTCCCTCCACCACTTCCACCCTCCCTCCCCTCCCTTTCCCCCTTCTCCCTATTCTTAGGTTGTAACTGGGTTATAGCTTTTATGTGAAAACCCTAAATTAGTTTCATGGTAGGGCTGAGTACATTGGGTACTTTTTCTTCCATTCTTGAGATACTTTACTAAGAAGAATATGTTCCAGCTCCATCCATGTAAACATGAAAGAGGTAAAGTCTCCATCTTTCTTTAAGGCTGCATAGTATTCCATGGTATACATATACCAAATTTATTAATCCATTCGTGGATCGATGGGCACTTGGGCTTTTTCCATGACTTAGCTATTATGAATTGGGCTGCAATAACCATTCTGGTACAAATATCTTTGTTATGTTGTGATTTTTGGTCTTCTGGGTATATGCCCAGTAGAGGAATTACAGGATTGAATGGCAGATCTATTTTTAGATCTCTGAGTGTTCTCCATATATCTTTCCAAAAGGAATGTATTAATTTGCATTCCCACCAGCAGTGCAGAAGTGTTCCCTTTTCTCCGCATCCACGCCAACATCTCTGGTCTTGAGATTTTGTGATATAGGCTAGTCTCACTGGAGTTAGATGATATCTCAAAGTAGTTTTGATTTGCATTTCTCTGATGATTAAAGATGATGAGCATTTTTTCATATGTCTGAAGGCCGTGCGCCTGTCTTCTTCAGAGAAGTTTCTCTTCAAATCCCTTGCCCAGCCTGCGATGGGATCCCTTGTTTTTTTCTTGCTGATGCATTTGAGTTCTCTGTGGATTCTGGTTATTAAATCCACAGAGCTCTGTTTTCTTGCTTTACTGTGTTCTTGGCTGTGCAGCTTTTTAGTTGGATCAAGTTCCAGTAGTGTATTTTTGACGCTGCTTCAATTGCCCGGGGGGTCCTCCACATAAAATACTCGCCCAGACCGATTTCCTCAAGGGTTTTGCCTGCACTCTCCTCTAGTATTTCTATAGTTTCATGTCTTAAGTTTAAATCTTTAATCCACTGAGGGTCTATCTTTGTTAATGGTGAAAGGTTTGGGTCCAGTTTCAGTCTTCTGCAGGTTGCCAGCCAGTTAACCCAGCACAATTTGTTAAATAGGGAATCTTTTCCCCACTGAATGTTTTGAATTGGCTTGTCAAAGATTAAATAACATTAAGTAGCTGGATTCATCTCTTGGTTCTCTATTCTGTTCCAGACATCTACTTCTCTGTTTTTGTGCCAATACCATGCTGTTTTGATCACTATCGATTTGTAGTATAGTCTGAGGTCTGGTAGAGTAATTCCTCCTGCTTTATTTTTATTTCTGAGTAATGTCTTGGCTATTCAAGGTTTTTTCTGATTCCATATAAACAAAGTATTGTTTTTTCAAGATCTTTAAAGTATGACAGTGGAGCTTTAATAGGGATTGCATTGCAATTATATATTGCTTTGGGTACTATGGACATTTTAACAATGTTGATTCTTCCCAGCCATGAGCATGGTATGTTTTTCCATCTGTTAATATTTTCAGCTATTTCTTTTCTTAGAGTTTCATAGTTCTCTTTATAGAGATCTTTCATGTCCTTTGTTAGATAAATTCCCAAATATTTCATCTTCTTTGGCACTACTGTGAATGGGATAGAGTCCTTAACTGTGTTCTCAACTTGACTATTGTTGGTATATATAAAGGCTACCGATTTATGAATGTTGATTTTGTAACCTGAGACGCTGCTGTATTCCTTGATCACTTCTAAGAGTTTTGTAGTAGAGTCCCTAGTGTTTTCCAGATATACTATCATATCATCTGTGAAGACCAAAAGTTTGATCTCTTCTGACCCTATATGGATACCCTTGATTGCCTTTTCTTCCCTAATTGCAGTGGCTAAAACTTCCATTACAATGTTAAAAAGCAATGGAGACAATGGGCAGCCTTGTCTGGTTCCTGATCTGAGTGGAAATGATTCCACTTTAACTCCATTCAATATGTATTTGTCTGTGGGCTTGCTGTAGATGGCCTCTATCAGTTTAAGAAATGTCCCTTCTATACTGATTTTCTTAAGTGTTCTGATCATGAAGGGATGCTGGATATTATCAAAAACTTTTTCTGCATCGATTGAGAGAATCATATGGTCTTTGTTTTTTAATTTATGTGCTGGGTTACATTTATAGATTTACATATATTGAACCAGCCTTGAGACTCTGGGATAAAACCAACTTGGTCATGATGTATAATTTGTTTGATGTGTTGCTGGATTCTGTTTGTTAGGATCTTGTTGAATATTTTTGCATCTATATTCATTAGTGACATTGGTCTATAATTTTCTTTTCTTGTTGAGTCTTTTCCTGGTTTGGGGATCAGGGTGATGTTTGCTTCATAGAACGTGTTGGGTAGTCTTCCTTCTTTTTCTACCTTTTGGAACAGGTTGAGTAATATAGGTACTAATTCCTCTTTAAAGGTTTGGTAGAATTCTGACATGAAACCATCTTGTCCCGGGCTTTTCTTTTTAGGGAGGTTTTGTATGGTTGATGCTATTTCCAAAGATGATATGGGCCTGTTCAACATTTCCACTTGATTCTGGCTAAGTCTTGGAAGGTGACGTGCTTCCAAGTATCGGTAAATTTCCTTCAGATTTTCATATTTCTGAGAATAAAGTTTCTTGTAATATTCATTAAGGATTTTTTTTTTATTTCTGAGGAGTCTGTTGTTATTTCGTCTTTGTTGTTTCTGATTGATGAGTTTAGAGAGTTTACTCTTTTTATCCTGATTAGGTTGGCCAAAAGTTTATCTATTTAATTGACCTTTTCAAAAAAACAGCTTTTTGATTTATTGATCTGTTGTATTATTCTTTTGTTTTCAATTTCATTTAATTCTACTCCAATTTTGGTTATTTCTTTTTATCTACTAGGTTTTGGGTTGGAATGTTCTTCCTTTTCCTGTTGCTTGAGATGTCCCAGTAAGTTGTAAACTTCCTCTCTTTCCGTTCTCTTGAGGAAGGCTTGCAGTGCTATAAATATCGCTCTTAGAAGTGCCTTTGCGGTGTCCCAGAACTTCTGATAGTTTGTGTCTTCATTGTTGTTTTGTTCCAAAAAATTAGCGATTTCTTTCTTAATATCATCTCTGACCAAGCTATCATTCAGCATAAGGTTATTTAACTTCCATGTTTTTGTACGAGTATGCAGATTCCTGTTGTTACTCAGCTCAAGTCTTATTCCGTGGTGGTACGAGAAGATGCATGGAATAATTTCTATTCCTTTAAATTTACTGAGGTTAGATTTGTGACCTAAGATGTGATCAATTTCTGAGTAAGTTCCATGAGCTGATGAGAAGTATGTGTATTCAGTTTTGTTGGGATGAAATGTTCTGTAGATGTCTGCTAAATTCAAATGTTGGATGGTTAGGTTTAAATCTAAGATTTCTTTGCTCAGCTTCTTCTTGGAGGATCGATCAAACACTTCCAAAGGAGTGTTGAAATCTCCGACTATTATGGAGCTGGAGGAAATCAAGTTGCTCATGTCTCTTAGAGTTTCTCTTATAAATTGAGGTGCATTCTGGTTGGGTGCATAGATATTAATAATTGAGATCTCATAATATTAAGTATTACCCGTAACAATTATCAAGTGACCATTCTTGTCCTTCCTTAATTTTGTTGGTTTAAAGCCTATTGTATCTGCAAATAAAATTGCAACACCTGCTTTTTTATGATTACCATTTGCCTGAAATATGGATGACCATCCTTTCATCCGGAGTCTGTATTTGTCTTTTAAGTTAAGATGTGACTCTTGTATGCAACAAATATCTGGCCTGAGTTTTTGTAACCAGTCAGCTAACCTATGCCTCTTTAGAGGACAGTTTAAGCCATTCACATTAATGGAGAATATTGATAAGTCTGGTGAAGTTTTGGGTATCGAGTTTTTCAAAAGCCCAGTGGCCATTTTTAATCCTTTCGCTAGTGTCGAAATTGGAGTTTCATCCAAAGTTTATGAGTGAGTTTACTTTTGTGGTATAGGATTGGGTTGGTCATTATGGAGGATAGGTCTGAGAATATCCTGAAGAGCTGGTTTGGTTATGGCAAATTTCTTCAACATATGAATGACATTAAAGTATTTAATTTCTCCATTATAAATGAAACTCAGTTTAGCTGGATACAAGATCCGGGGTTGAAAGTTATTTTGCTTTAGGAGATTAAAAGTCAGTGAACACTTTCTTCTGGCTTAAAAAGTTTCAGCAGAGAGATCTGCAGTCATTATAATATTCTTCCCTTTGAAGGTAACGGTTTTCTTTCTCCTGGAAGCTTTGAGAATTTTCTCCTTCATATTAACTTTAGTGATGTTAATTATGATATGCCTGGGGGATGTCTTATTGGGGTTGAGTCGTGCTGGGGTTCTGAAGCTGTCCGCTATCTGAATTTCAGAATCTCTAGGCATGTCTGGAAAATTCTCTTTCATAATTTCATGCAGAAGGACCTCTGTGCCCAGCGAGGCCACTTCATCTTTTTCTGGAACTCCAATGATTCGGATATTCACCTTCTTCGAATTATCCCAGAGCTCTCAGAGAGAATGATCCGTTTTTGCTCTCCATTTCGCTTCCTCTTTGAGAGTTTGGGAGTGTTCAAAGGCTTTATCTTCCATGTCAGAAATCCTTTCTTCTGCTTGCTCCATTCTGTTGCTCAGGGATTCTACTGTATTTTTCATATCTTTGAGGGCTGCAAATTCTTGCTTCAGTGTGTCTAAGTCTTTGGTGGTTTTGTCTTTAAATTCGTTAAATTCTTGAGACAACTTTTGAATTTCTCCTCGAATTCCTAATTCCACTTTATTAATCTTGTCTGAAATCCAAATTCTGAATTTGATTTCTGACATCGCAGCCAGTTTTTTATGAATGGGATCTTCAATTACGTCTGCCATATCTTTCCTTGGGGGGGTTGATCTATTCTGATTATTCATGTTATCAGAGTTTTTCGCTGATTCTGCCCAATGATTGTTTTACTCCCTTTGATTTTCCCCCCCTGGGGCTTTGTTGAGGGCCTGTACAGTGTTGTGGCCTGAGAAACTGGGGCCCCGTTTTGTGTGGTGGGGCTAAGTGGTTCTGTCTTGTTTTCAGTTGGTTTCTGTTCCACCCTAGTGAAACAGATACTCTGGATTGAAGTCTCAGCTGTGGAGAAATATCAGCAATTAAGTCACCCCACCCCACATTGGCAAACAATTGGAAAAGAAAAATCAAACCTTCCTACCACTGTGCACCCACGGCACCACCTGATTTGTCCTCAGGCGATTGGTTCAGTTCAAAAGATCCAAATAAATTGTCTCAGTCTGCACCTGTCTCGGGTGAGAGAGTTTAAGAGGTCTCTGGGAACTGGATCACAGGGGTCTGGTGACTACTCTGGTATGGTTTGCTCCAGTGCTGCGTGGAGTCAGGAGGAGCCACCCAGCCAATAGATCAGTCTTTTAAGGTTGCTGCCTCCTTCCCCATCTTTCACCACTGTCACACCCAGCAGCACCCAGCATCTTGCACCCACTGTCACTGATAGCCCTGCAGTTGGCTGATCCAGTTGCCTGTAGTGAACCGGTACTCCAGGAGTTTGCACCTGCCTGAATCACAAGGAAGACTGCTAGGGCGCTGCATTCAGCCTCTCTCTAGCTGGAGGAGGTGAGGCCTGACAACCTTGGACACTTGATGAAGGTTGGGGGGTTTTCACTCAGGTCCAGTCTCGCCCCTGATTAATGTTACTAACAGAACAGAACAGACCAAATTTTCGGTTCCCCTGCAGAAGAGAAGCTGAATTGAGTTTCAAATCAGCTTGTCTTTGCTCTTTTATTGTCTGTAGGCTGACGATCCCCTGAGGGCCAGGTGCATCTTAGGTTCAGTAAAACGTACCTCTGGGTCAGCCCTGCCCTGGGAGTTTCCCTGGTTTGCAAGTTCAAGTTGCCTCAGGCAAACCCTATACTCACAGTCTCTGGTTGCCCAGGGAGACGGGGGTGTGGCTTCAGAATATTCAGTAGTGAGCTGTATTGCTAGCAAAAGAGGGCTGCTGTTTTATGCCTCACGGAACCGCTGCTCCAGTGCAGCACCCCTCTGGCCAACTGTCCTCTCTCTGCTCCCATGCCCCAGAGTCTGCACCGACTGGCTGCAGCCCAGCACTGTCTACACCCCTCGAGCAATCGCACAAGAGTCTGGACCCCTGGGGGACAGGCCTCCAGACCTTGGAGCGAGAGAAGAGGGGACCGCAGGGAGCACTGAGAGCCCGGGGTTATGGGCAGAGAACACACACAGTTTTACACAGTTTTATGCCTGGCCGTATTGTCACCAAAAGATGGCAGTTGCACTGTGCCTCAGGGGACTGCCGCTCCGGTGTGGTCCCCTCTCCGCCGACCGTCCTCTCCTCACTCCCGTGCCCAGAGCTGGTGCCGACCAGCTGCAGTCAAGGCCTTGTCCACACCCCTCGGGAAATCACCTAAGACTCTGAACTCCTGGGGCACTGGCCTCCAGACCTCAGTGTGAGTGGAGGGGAGCGCTGGGAGCTCAGAATTCCAGGTAGAGACTATACACAGTTTTATACAGTTTTATGCCTGGCAGGAGAACGCTGTGGCACCCTAGTAGGGGAGGTAGGTCCAGTTGTTAGAGGGTCTGTCCCGTGGAGTGCAGTGGGAGGATCTTTGAACTCTGCCCGATTGTTTGTGGGGCACTCTGAGCTGTTCTCATGGGGGAGGGGACTCCCATCCACATGGTGATGGATTTTGTACCTTTTGTTTGTATGTTGGGGTCGCAGCTCACCTCAGCGGGGTTGATGTGCGTTCTTCAACCTTCTCTCTTAGTGCAGCTCAAATCCACTAGGTTACTTGCTGAATTTTTGTCCTTTAACTCTCCTAATGGACGGGAGCCTCTGTGGAAAGCTGGCTTCAGTCTGCTTATCCATTCTTATGATACTTTACTAAGAAGAATGTGTTTCAACTCCATTCAGGTTAACGCAAAAGATGTAAAGTCTCCATCTTTTTATGGCTGAATAGCACTCCATGGTGTGTGTGTGTGTGTCTGTATATATATATATATATATATATATATATATATATATATATATATATATGTATATATATGTATATGCTGTATGCATCTCTTTCTAAATTAAGATATAAATTTAATAAAGCATAGCAAGACTTAATAAAAAGGGAAGAATAAGAACATTTGCTTTTGAAGCATATAAAACATGCCAAGCACTTACTTGTATTTTGTCTTTTCTACACATTATAATAATAAAAATAAAAATCATGGTGACCCCAGGTTCTGCTTTCTGGTCATTTCAAGAAGTTCAGAATAAAATGGTGAATAGATGTAATTAATACACCATGCAAAAGTGGAAAATCAGAATGGACCAGAGAACTGAAAAAGGATAAAAGCAACAGTGACGAATGAACATCTACTTCATTTTGAACTTGAATTTTTCTTCTCCAAAGGTGGGGATTCTACTGGTAACATGTCATCCTCATTCTTACCCTTTTGCATATCCTGCCATATTTCTTCCTTTATAAACACAGATGCTTTTGATGATCTGTCACTATGTGGTGGGGAGGGATGCATATTTTCTGATTCAGGTTTCATGGTTTTTACTTTTCAGCATCTCTGTCCTCATCTAATGCCTCAGGAACACGTACAGTATGTACTGGTTTTCCTTCATTATTAGTGGATATAGCAGCAGAAATATTGCACCTTTTTGTTTGAAGCACACACTTCATTTCCTTTTAAGCCACAAATTTTGGATTTCTTGACTGAGGTACATTTCTGATGTCCAATTTCCAAAAAAAAATTGTTTTGGCCATTTCAAAATCAAGCTTATTTATGTTCCTTTGTTTCAACTGTATATTCTGAGCTCCTTGCTTTTTTAGTGTGTGTGTCATTATAATATTATCCTCACATGCCCAGTGCTGGGACAGAGACAAGATGGCTAACTAGAGGCATATTTTGTGGAAAGTCTCATCCAGAAGGAGGGAAATTTTAATGAAGTAACCCAGAGTAGTGTAATTGGGGGCTAGATTGCAAGAAGAACCAAGGGGTTCAGTAACCCTGCACAGAAAAACTGCGAGGACCAAGATGAGTAAGAGGAAGGAAGAGAACTGAGGAGAGTTAGATTGGATCAGTCTAGAGGATTCCAGAAAACAGAAGGGTAAGGGTGAGCCTTCTCCCACCTGCAGTCTTTCTGCAAACAGCAAAACACACCATCACTTGCCTGATAAGGAAGTCCCAAGAAGGATAAAACATCCCACTATTTTTGCACCAAGGCATATCCACTTCTGAGTCTGTATCCTGCCTGGCAGAATAGAGAGCAATTTTGGCACTAGCTTCCTTTCAACCACAGCCCATACCCTCTCTTTTTTGGGTTGCCCAACAGTCTGCCCCCACTGCAGAACTCTGCTTTCCAGTGGCAGCAACTAGAAGCACTAGCCCAGCCCAGACTGGAGGGGGGTTTGACCCACCCACTGGCAACAACAGGTGAAAGTGCTTTGGACCCTACCCACCCCTCAGAGCAACTGAGGGAGCTAGGGTTTACAGAGGTTGCTTTCTCTGTCACCAAGAATCATCAGGGTGTTTATCAGGCCATGTGGACTCTGAGAGATATCTGCATTGTGTGGCCCAGTGAACTGAGCATGCCTCAACCCTGTTGGAGGAAATGGTGGCTTGGCTGCACTGACAATGCATGACAAGGTCCCTCCTAAGTCTCCATCCTGCTAGGGGGGAACTTTCCCTGTCCATTGGGATGGCATTTTCTAGCATCTGTGCCTAGCAGGCCCCTCCTGGAGGTTTGGCCCCTGACTCCACTCCTGCCAAATTGAAGGTGGATGGGCCTAGTCTCTGACAGGCAACCCAATCCGGGAAAGCCTTGGAAGCAGATGGTAGGCCCAAGATCTCCTTTCCCTACCATAGTCAAAAAGCCTCCTCACTTTGAATCTGTCACAGCTGGGACTTCAGAGAAAAAGAAGAGTTTGTTTGAATAGTTAGGTGTAAAGTAGAGTGAGCAACTTCACATACAGGAGCCTCTGGATCTGACTTCAGCCCACCAGATTTAGTTTTAGTCACCAAGGATCTGGACACAATTATAGCAGAGCTTAAGAAATGGAAAGAGGCATTCAAGGAGATTCAAACAGTATGGAGTCTCAGCAGTAGAATAGAACATGGAGAAGAAAGAATCTCAGAAATGGAAGACAAGAATTTTGAACTAACCTAATCATTCAAAGAGACAGGGGAAAAAAGCAGAACAAAAACAGCTTTCTCTGAGCAAGTTATAAAACTACTCCAAAAGATCAAGCATTCGAATCATTGGGATTTCTGAAGGATAAGAAGAGAGTGAATGGTAGGAAAAAATATATTTCAGGCAAATGGAAATCAGGAGAAAGTAGGGGGTACAATTGTATTTTTAAATATTATGAGATGTTTATTAGATTTAAACCAATAAACAAAAACAAAGATGGATGCTATTCTCTGGTCAAGGGAACAATATAACAATGAGACATTTGAATCCTAAATATCTATGCACACAACTGAAACACTCCCAGACATTTAAAATGAACCCTAACCAATTTGAACAACATGATATCCTGTGAAACCATATTAAGTGGGCATTGCAACACACTTCTGACAAAACTGTACTGACTCTCCAAGCACAAACTAAACAAATAAACAAGGGAGTTAAATGTGTGCCTAGAACAATTGGGTTTTACAGAAATATACAGAACATAAATCCAAAAACTACTGAGTATGCGTTCTTCTCTCCAGCTCATGGATTATATTCCAAAAAAATGGACACAAATCAAACCTCAACAAAATCTAAAGAAGAGAAATTATATTTTGTATCTTTCCAGATCATTAGGGAATAAAGGCAGAACTCAACTAAAAAAAAAAGATCCTTATGCCTGCATGCCTGTACAAAGTCATGGAAATGAAGTAACCTTAGAGCAAAGAACTGGGTCAAGGAGGAGATAAAGAAAAAAATCGTTATCTTTCATGAAAAAATGACAATGAAGCCACACACTATCAAAACCTGTGGGATACTGCAAAGGCAGTCCTAAGGGTAAAAGTTATTGGATTAAATGTTCTCATTCAAAAAACAGAAAAAATGCAAATCAATAACCCAATAAACCATCTGAAGCAACTGGAAAAGAAAGAATAATCCAATCTCAAACCGAGTAGGAGAAAAGACATAAACTAAAATCAGAATTTAATGAAATTGAGAACATAAGGACCATTCAAAAGATCGGAGAAAGAAAAAGTTGTTTCTTTTAAAATATTAATAAAATCAAAGTACCCTTGGCCATACTGACTAGCAACAGAAAAGATCTCTAATAACTTCAATCAGAAATAAAAGAGGGAAAATAACAATAGAAACCACAGAGATACAAAACATCTTCAGTGACTCTACAAAAATCTATATTCTCAGAAATTCTAAAACGTAGAGGAACTGTACCAAAATGTGGACTCATATCATCTCCCCTAAGCTCAACCATAAAGAACTAGAAACTCTGAACAGACCAGTATAAAGCACCAGAACTGCAATAACAATAAATCTTTCCTCAAAAAGTCCTGGACCAGCTGGTGTCACACCGGAATTCTACCAAACCTTCAAAGAATACCTATATTGCAGAAACTATTCCAAAACATAAAGGAAGGAAACTTCCCCAACACATTCTATGAAACAAACATCACCCTGATTCCAAAACCAGAGGAAGAGCCAACAAAAAAGGAAAACTACAGACCAATATCATTAATAAATATTGATTCAAAAATATTCAATAAAATCCTAGCCAACAGAGTACAGCTACACATTAAAAAATTACACATCATGACCAAATGAGTTTTATCCCAGGGATAGAAAGTTGATTCATAAATCCATAAATATAATTCACTGTTTAAATAGATTCAGAAGGAAAGACCATATGAGCCTCTCAATAGATGCAGAAGAAGCATTCAACAAAAGTCACCATCCCTTTCTGCAAGAACACTTAAGAAAATAGGCATAGATGGGACATTTCCTAAACTGATAGACACCACCCCACAACAAACCTACAGAAAATAGCATACTGAATGGCGGAAAACTGAAAGCTTTTGCACTTAGAATTGGGACCAGACAAGGAGGTCCACTATCACCACTGCTACTCAACCTAGTGCTGAAAGATCTAGCCAATGCAATCAGGTAAGGGATGGATATTAATGGCATTGAAATAGGAGCAGAGGAGGTCAAGATCTCCCTCTTTGCTGATCATACGATTTTATACTTTGGAAACCCCAGAGACTCAACTACAAGGTTCCTGGAAGTGAGCAAGGAATAAAAAGTTTTAGTACATAAAATCAAGGTCCACAACTCAGGACCCTCCAGAATGGTATGCCAGTAACAGTCAAGGTGAGAATAAGGTCAAAGACACATTATTCCTTCACAGTAGCTTAAAAAAAAAAAAACAATGAAATGCTTGGGAATATACTTAACAAAGGATGTGAAGAATTTCTACAGAGAGAACTATGAAATCCTGAGAAAAGAAATAGCAGAAGACATTAACAAGTGAAAGAACACACCATATTCACTCACAGTTGAAAAGAATCAACATCATAAAATGTCCATACTACCCAAAACAATCTACAGATTTAATGCAATCCCCATCAAAGCATCAATGTCATATTTTGAAGATCTAGAAAAAATAATACTGTGCATCATATGGAACTAGAAAAAAAAACAAATAATAAATGTAATTCTAAACAATAAAAACAAATCTGGAGGCATTATATCACCAGACTTCGGGTAATGCTAAAAATCTACAGTGATCAAAACAGCACGATGCTGGCAAAAAAATAGGTACCTATGGAAGAAAACAGAGAACCTAGAAGTGAACCCAGCCACTTACCATCTGATCTTTGATAACCAAACAAAAGCATACACTGGGAAAAAGAATTCATATTTAATACATGGTCCTGGGAGAACTTGTTAGCCACAATGGGAAGACTAAAACTAGACTTCTCACCACTTACAAAAAGTGACTCTCATTGGATAAAATATCTAAATTTAAGACACTAAATGACAAAAAATCTGGAAGAAAGGGTGGAAAAAACTCTTGGCAAAATCAGCCTGAAAAACAGCTGATGAACAAGACCCCCTTGGCAACGGCAGCAATATTAAAAATAAACAAATTGAACATAACCATACTAAAAAGCTTCTGCACAACTAAAGGTACAAGAACTAAAGAAAACAGCCTGTGAAATGGTAGAAGGTATTTGCACACTATGACTCGGACAAAGAGCTGATAACTGGAATTTACAGAGAACTCAAACTAATTCACAAGAAAAGAACAAACAATCCTATGTCAAAAGTGGACAAAAACTTTCCTGAAGAAGATGGATGAATGGCCAACAAACACATGAAAAAATACTTATCATCAGATAAATGCAATTCAAAGCTACATGAAGGTATTACCTAATCCCAGTGGAATAGCCCACATCACAAAGTCCCAAAGATGCAGATGCTGGTGTGGATGTGGAGAGAAGGGAACACTTCTACACTGTTAGTAAAACTGCAAACAGATATTTTCCATAGCCTCTTTGGAAAGAATTATGGAGAATTCTCCAAGAACTAAAAGTATACCTTCTATTTGATCCTGCAATCCCTTTACTAGGTATCTATCCAGAAGAAAACAACATTTTACAATAAGGACATTCACACTAGAATCTTTATTGCAGCTCAATTCATAATTGCCAGGATGTAGAAGAAACCCATGTGCACATCAACCCAGGAATGGATTAAAAAACGGTGGTATATGTATACCATGGACCTCCTTTAAGTCATAAAAAAGAAAAAGATGAAAACTACATATTTTGCTTTTACCTGGATGGAGTTGAAAAGCATTCTTCTTAGCAAAGTGTGCATGAATAGAAAAGTATCCAATATACTCAATACTAATATGAAACAATTACATAAAGAACTACACACCCACAGGAGAGAAAAATACAATTGAGTTGAAATGGGAGGGCTGAAGGAGAGTGCATAGTGTGCACATTTGCTCTCATCAAATGTACACAATGTGAGGACACACAGCACACTCTGTGGGTGAAGGGATCAGCTCCAACCTGAATTTTCTTAGATATGCAAACAATGTAACCTAATCATTTTTACCCTCATAGTAATATGAAATTAAAAAAAAAAAAAACAGCAACAACAACATACCCAGCGTCCACCAGGGCTGTTCTCATATTCCCGATATACTGTGTTTTCTTTTAAATAAAGCTTAGAAGATAAGTGTCAAGTGTATTTCAGGGACACAAAGTAGAAATGGGATGAAAAGACATTTCTGAGACTGATGTGCTTTTGTTCAGAGAATGCATGAAGTATTTTAGAGATGGACACTTCAGGTGGATCGATTATCCTGACAATCAGGAGGAATCTGTAATTTTGCCAAATTACAATTTTTTTTTCTTTTTAATATAAGCTGTTACTCTTTTGGAGTTGTGTAGTAACTGCCTAAGGATAAACTGGACTTTTGTGTTATATGTATTCAAAAATTTAACCAAACCTTTGGTTTTACTCATTTTTCTTAAATTTTAATTTATTTCACCACTCTACTTTGCCTTGATCTATCCACAATTACTCTAACTTTTGCACATAAGGAAATCCATAATATGCAGTATATCCCCTCTTCCACAAACCCTATGTATTTCTAGTTTTTGAGAACTGTTTGCAGATGCAAACATAAAAGATTAATGTGTTTATTTTGTTACTTAGTTATGTTTTCTGTCAGGATACAGGTTTTCAAAATGATATGATCCTCTCACCCAAATATGGGCAAAGATATTCAGAAAATAAGTAAACTTTAACTAACACATTTCTTAAATCTGTATTTAGCTACTTTCAAATCATGGACTGCAACTAACAAGTGAAAAATTGTTTTCCTCAGCCTCCAATAGGAACTAGACAACTTTATCACTCTCTGTTTGAAATTAAGTTAATTTATTATATTTTAATCTACCAAAACTGAATAAGCAGGTAATTTTTTAATATTACAATGCCTTCCTTCCTCACTTAAAATGACTTTACCTTAATGCAATAGTAAACCTCTACATTGTACTTCAGTACTGTTCTAAAGGGCAACATTTGGAGACTTGGAAAGCTTTATGCTATTAGCAGACTAAATCAATGCAATCAGACATAAAAGTCAATTATTTAGCTTTAATTAAAATTATATAAAATAATATGACAGTGCTATGTTGTGACACAGCCTAACTGCTTAAGTCTAGGTCTAATACATCCTAATGTCCTCTAATGACAGTGAATAAAATCATTTTGATACTGTTTACTGATTTACTACATGTAAATATGTTATAAGCTTGGTATTGTTACCCCAAGAATAATAAGCCCCATTACCAAAGGCCTCATTCTTTTTTTTTTCTTTTTTTATTAAATCGTAGCTGTGTACATTAATGCAATCATGGGGTACAATGCGCTGGTTTTATAGACAATTTGAAATATTTTCATCGAACTAGTTAACATAGCCTTCATGGCATTTTCTTAGTTATTGTGTTCAGACATTCATATTCTGCATTTAGTAAGTTTCACCTAAGGCCTCATATTTTATGATACAAACTCTCTTCATAGACACAATATTTATGACTCAAATCTCTCCTTCAATATAGACACTGAAGTGAGTTAGGGATCACTAGGCATAAGAAATATTTAGCCTAAGCATTACTGACTGGCAACATAAAATTGTAAATTTGGAAACACTGTGAATGATTATTCTTTTAATGTACTCAGTGGCCACCACTGTAAAATTGTTCATAAATTCTATTGCTTAGCAATATGATTAAACAGCTGATGTTACCTTCCTTATCACGTAAGAAATTTATAATACAAGGAATATAATTATAAAAATTATAAAATACACAAAATCCCAGAAAACACTTGCCTCTATACCAATGGCAAATTTATCTATAATTTATTATTTATTTTAAACTTTGCAATAGTTGAATGGCTTTTTAAAATTTAATATCAAATTATAACCTATCAATTCTTAAATGCTAGTCCAAATTTTAATTTATTTTCAACTATTCTATGTTACCAATGCAAATAAAACCATAGTTAACCCGAAATCAAAATTTCAATTTTTTTATACCTGTGGATGATTATTTTTGCTTCCATCCTGCTTTTCTTCTTTTTCCTCTGATATTACCATAAAGTCTTGTTTTGCTGTCAAAACCATAAATTTAGTTAATATAATCTACTTAGAATGATCCAATCAAAGCTATAGCGTTTATAAAAGAAGAGAAAATTTTTTTCATTTTATAAATTGATAGTTTAAATGGAAATTAATCTTTAGAAGAGTATTTATTTTCTATAAAAATTTTCAAAATACACTCAGGGAGGCATCAGATGTCCCCAGATTCAAGGCATACCAACATCTCAAATATTCATTCCTCCATTTGTCTACCCAACATAAACGAACAAAATTTAAAATTATCATAAACATATGAAATATCACTGTATACTAGTCTCTACTTCATAATTGTATGTACAAAAACATTGCCAGTGTGTTCTTTATATTAATGGTTCACACAGTTGGCATTGCTTTTTATACCTTCATCAGTGTATATCCTGTTCCTATGTCTGAAATGTTCTCGTCTATTACAAACCCACGGCTAATATTATACTAAATGAAGTAAAAGAGAAAGCTTTTCCACTCAGCAACTGGAAGAAGACAAGGTTGTCCTCTATCACTACTAATCAGGATGAAAGTCCCAGCCAAAATAATCAGGCAAGAGAAGGAAATAAAGGGCATTCAAATAAGGGCAGAGGAAATGAAACTCTCCCTCTTTGCTGTTGATATACTTAGAAAACCCCAATGCCTCAACCACAAGATTCATAAAAGTGATCAAAAATACAGTAATATTGCAGGATACAAATTCAATGTCTGCAAATCAGTAGATTTTGCATATGCCAATAATAGCCAAAATGAGAAGTAAATCAAGGAAATAATTCCCTTCACCGTACTTCAAAGAAAATGAAATACCTTGGAATATACCTACCAAAAAGATGAAACACCCTTTAAAGAAAATTACAAAACTGTATGAAAAGAAGTAGCAGAAAATATTAATAAATGGAAGAACATACCATCTCATAGCTGGGAAGAATCAACATTGTTAACATTTCTATACTTCCCAAAGCAATCTACAGATTCAATGCAATCCCCGTTAAAATAACTTTGTCATACTTTACATATTTGGGAAAAATAGTACTTCATTTTGTATGGAACCAGAAAAAATTCCAGATAGCCAAGGGGGAATTCTTAGTAACAGAAGCAAAGTCAGGGTATCAACCTACCAGACATTAGGCTATTCTACAATGCCATCATAATGTAAACAGCATGTTACTGGCAAAAAATAGAGACATAGACATCTAGAACTGTATAGCAAATCATGAAATGAAACTAATATATTATAGCCACATTATCTTTAATAAACCATACAATAACATACACTGGGGAAAAGAATCCCTATTCAATAAATGGTGCTGGGAGAACTGGATATCCACATGTAAAAGACTAAAACTAGACCCGCATCTTTCTCCACTCACTAAAATTGATTCAAAATGGAGAAAGGATCTAAATATAAGGCATGAAACAATAAAAATCCTTGAAGAAACTCTGGGGAAATCACTTGCAGTTATGGCCCTGGGGCAATTGCAACAAAAGAAAAACAAATGTGACTTAATTCAACTGAATAGCTTCTTCACAGCGAAGGAGAAAACAACCAAAGCAAACAGACAACCAGCAGAATGGGAAAAAGATATTTTCATATTATGAATCAGACAAAACCTTGATAAATAAGTTGGGCATTGTGGTAGGTGTGGTAGTCCCAGTTACTCGGAAGGCTGAGGCAAGAGAATCGCCTAAGCCCAGGAGCTGAAGGTTGCTATGAGCTGTGACACCACAGCACCCTACCAAGGCAACAAAGTGAAAATATGCCTCTTGAAAAAAAGAAAAAAAGAAACAAAAAAAAATAGTTTGATAAATAGACTCTACAAAGAACTCAAATTAAGCAACAACAATAAGAGCCAACAATCACTTATATCAGTGGGCAAATGAGATGAACCGAACCTTCTCTAAAGAAGATAGATGAATGGATAAGAAAGATGAAAAGATGCTCATTGTCTATAATCATCAAGGAAATGCAAATCAAAACCACTCTGAGATATCATCTAACCCCAGTGAGAATAGCCCACATCACAAAATCTCAAAGATGTAGATGCTGGTGTGGAAGGGGAGAAAAGGAAACACTTTTCCACTGCTGCTGGGACTGCAAATTAATACAACCATTCTGGAAGGAAGTATGGAGAATCCTCAAATAACTCAAACTACACCTCCCTTCGATCTTGCAAACCCATTACTGGACATCTACCCAGAAAGGAAAAAAAAAATAATTTTATCATAAGAACATTTACACTAGACTGCTTACTGAAGCTCAATTTACAATTGCCAAATTGTAGAAACAACCTAAATGCCCACCAAACCAGGAATAGATTAACAAGCTGTGGTACATGTACACCATAGAATACTATTCAGTCACTAAAAAAGATGGTGACTTTACATCTTTTGTGTTAACTTGGGAGTTGAAATACATTCTTCTTAGTAAAGCATCACAAGAATGGAAAAGAAAGAAAGCAAGGTCCTCAATTCTATATGAGGACAATTAATTATGGGGTGGGGGATTTTGGGGGTGGGGGAGTTGGGGAACAGAGAGAAGGAAGCGGGGAAGGGGTTGGCAGCTCACAGTGCGTGACACACCTCTTGGGGGCGGGGCACAATTATAAGAGGGACTTTACCTAACAAATGCAAGCTGCATAACTTGGTCTTGTACCCTCCATGATTCCCCTATAATAAAATTTTTTAAATGAATAAAAAATAAAGGCAAGGGGTTAAAAAAAGAACCTGTAGCAATTTCTTTCTTTCTCTTTTCCTTTGCTTATTTTTTTCTTTTTTCTGTTTCATTTTTCCTACACTTTCTTTCCTCCATCCCTTCCTCTCTCTCTTTTCTTTCCCTTCCTCCCTCCCTTCCTTTCATTACAAATGATGTGAGAAAGCCACCACAACTAGTTGTGTAGAGTTTTCACAATGAATTTGTTCAGTAAGTACGAAACAACCATTTAATTTTTCTCATATTGCTGCTTTTATTATAATGAATCTCCTGCTTTATATACCTAAAATATGTTAGAAGAAGAGCAATCTTAAAAAAATATTTACTAAGTTTTTGTTTTACTCACTGGAGAAGAGTAAGGATGATCATCTAGTGAGAACTATACAGTGTAAAAAGGTTTTTCAAAACAGAAGACAACTAACAAATGCATTTTTAAAACTAAATTTCTATAAGACTCAATGAACAGTAAATAATGACATTTTATAAAAGATTCCCTGTGTACAGTTATGCTTAAAGTCTTTTAAATGGGGATTTTATCCATATATTAAAATGTCATGGCCTATGGAATTTAAAACAAAAATGTTAACATTTGTTATTAGTAACACTTCAATATTCTAACAGATATTTTAATAAAAATAATTCATAGTAAACATGGCTATATAAACTTTAAATTCTGTATTGCAATGAAAGGATTTTTATCAAAGAAAAAACCAATTACCTGACCTGGATATTTTCACATTCTTCCTTCCTACTGCTTTCTTCAGACTGGAAACTGTCATGTTAATAGTGCTCTGAATAGCCTTGAAAACACATTGTAACATAAATAATGAACATTGCACACAATGTGCCATGAATAATTCCAGATGAAAAAAATGAATATTATTACCTTCAATGGATGTTTCTTAAAAGACCCTAAAAAACAAAAGGAACATATAATCAATTTAAATGACAGTAGAAATGCAAATATGACAAAGCCAAACATACATTCATGGAAAGTTTCTATTGAGCTGAATCCTCAAGTAAGAAAATAATTTAATTACTTTAGGTTTTGGATCATTCTATTATTGTTATTATTTTTCTTGCTGCTGACAGAAATGTGACAGAAATATGTAGAAGAAAAATAGGAATATAATATACAATAAGCAGCTAAGATTTCAAAAGAAAGATTATGTTTCAAATAAGAAAATTTAAATAGAAAACTGAACGTATGCCAATGTGAGCAGTGATCTTTAATCAGAGGAAGAAACTATAACCCTAAAAGATAAATAACAAGGCTGATGGTAGAAGCCTATGGGATATCTTCAGAGCAACACATAAGAATTATTTATACCATTACACTATAAGTTCTTCAGTTTGTCGTGTTATTTAGGAAGGACACAGTTGGGATCACAATTTAGTTGAATGTATACTGCGTTTCGTGTTTTTAATTGGCAAGCATGTATATATTCTTGTAGAATAACAGTAGAGAAAAGTATTCACATTTTCCCATGCTCATGTGAACTAAGAATAGGACTACATGTCTTATGTCCTCTAGTTTTGTCATTTTAAAGACTTTCATTGACCCAATCAAGCGGTATATAGGATATAATGGAGAAATTACATAAAATAAGCTGTCATTATTAAAATATTTATCAAAAAGGAGAAAATGAATACCATAAAATTAATACAAATTTCATTAATAACCACCATAATTCAAGATAAATGGAAAATTAATTGAAAATAACAAAAAATTCAAGAAATAACCTATATAATTTTATCTTTTCTAAAATTTGTTTAGTGGAGTAGACATATCATTTTAATGGCTTAATGACTATTTCTATGTCTTAATGACTTAATAGTTATTTCTTTTTTAAGTTTAAAAATTAGCAAATTTTAATAATATAAAAACATCAGCAATCTCCCAAACTCACGTAAATCTTAAATAAGAAGAATCATAAATAGGATTATAGATTGTATGTAATACAATATTAATGGAATCTGTACGTTTAAAAAATACTTTGACATGCAGTCAGATGAATATTTTCCAGATTGAATTAGATGATATCTACCTGAAGCAATGTCTTTTATTAAAAAAAAAAAAAGATTTAAAATAATCACAACACGGAGCTATTTCTTATAAGAAGATTAAAGAAAAAACAAAGTTATCATTTGGTCAGCAAGTGATCTTCCTACGTACCCTCCTAATGGAATGGAAATCCTAGGCAAGATAATAGCTAAGTCCTTTTTAGGATACCATAAGTTCATATTTTTTGTTTCTTCTTTAGCTATCTTACAAGTCCTTTCCTTGTAGAAGTCATATAAAGAGGTCTGACACTTACAAGACTAATATCATCTGCTACATTGTGTTCTGTGTTCTTTAAAGTGATTGCAAGTTAGGAGAGAAATTCTGCTGATAAATTCCAGGTTTTGAATATACAACCACTTATCTATATTTGTTAAGATCTTTAAGGAATTTCATCTCTAAAATTGCCCTAAATGAGCATTTATGTACATTCAGGTTAATTTGCGTGTTTGTACTTGATACACACACAGAAAAGATGCTATATCATCCACATTTCGTGCATTCTTGGAACTGAGTTTCTTCTGTCTTCCATGAAATTCTGTTAAATAATATTGCTTTTAATTACATCTGCAATCTTCTTAAGGACTCTACCACAAAGAGTATTGTTTCAGGCATTGAAAATTTCATTAACTTTAGTCAAAGTTAATATTCCTATACTAGTATAATTTTTATTAAATCATAGCTGTGTATATTAATGCATTTATAGGGTACAATGCCTTGGTTTTATATATAATCTGAAATACTTTCATCAAATCGGTTAACATAGCCTTCACCATACTTTCTTAATTATTTTGTTAAGATAGTTGTACTCTACACTTAACAGATTTGACATGTATCCTTGTAAAATGTACCATAGGTGTGGTCCCACCAATTACCCTCCCTCCACCTGTCCTTCCCCATCCCCTCCCTTTCCCTTCCTCTTTTCCCTTCATCTTGGGCTGTAGTTGGGTTATAGTTCTCATATGGAAGTGTGGGTGCTTATATATTGGTTTCATAGTAGGGTTGAGTGCATTGCTATTTCTATAAAATAGCTAGTTCTGAAAATAGTAGTCAATGCTTATATATTTAAATTAATTTCCAATTAAATAATATCAATGAAACACAGATCTCTAATGACTGATAGCTATGGAGCAATGAAATGGGTTATTGTGGTTTGTCCCAAATCTAGCACTCCCTCCTGCTTCTAGAGGTATCTGGAGCCTAATCTTACCTCTGAGTGCAAATCTCCTGAATCTATCTGCAGTGAGTTCTCTCTTGTTTTCTCATCATTAACTGCATTGTTACCCAGCTAACACCCTCTAGCCTCCCTCTATCCCATTTAAAATGCCTATTCCTTTGCAGAGTAACCTTCAGATTTGAGGTCTCCATTCTCCTGCAGGATCATCTTCATCACATCTTTTCTCTTAGCAGAAATATATGATATCTATTATTTCAAAGTCTTCATTTCTTTGTTCCGTGCCCTCTAGCTGGAAACATGCTCAGACATAACAGAAAAACAATGCTTTTCCTTGATTAACACATCATGAAAGTGCTCTCCAATGGCTCTCTCTACAGATTTCTCTACAACAAAGTTTGCACACTTGCCACTCAGGGTGGCCCAACAACCAGCAGCACCAACATCACATGTATAAAAAATGCAGAAGCCCATGCCGACTAAATCAAAATGTGCATTTTAAACAAGATTCCCAGCACAGTTCTAATTTGACAGTTCTGATCTATACTGAGTGGGTATAACATATAACTTACCTGAATTTACCTATTTAGAGTCTAAGCTCAAGTTCTTCCCTATCACATCCTCCAAATAGAAAGGAAATCAAAAATAATACAGATTTCAGTGCAATCTTCATAAGGTGAGAGATGCCCTGAGCACTTGATAGATACAACTACTGTATTCTTCCTACTTCACAAACCTTCAATTACATGATAAAATGCTATGAAGTACCATCACTTTATATGACATGAAATTGCAGACACGTACGGCTCACCTTCTCTGCTTCCACTCCTCCACACTACATCCAACAGCTCTGCAGGACCAGGGCCCTCAGACCTTAATGCCTTCCCAACAGGGAGAAACATAGGAAGAACAGGGAAGTTTGTGCTACTTCTCTGAGTCATTTTGGCACTGGAAGCTCATTTTATTATATTCTTCTCACCTAAGACCTTGCTCTACCTTTTTAATTTTTTTTGAAACGCAATTGCTTTAATTGCATTTCAGCAGGGAGCCTCAACACCATGTAGGGAGGAGAAAATGGGAAGGTCTTGGTTTCTGAGTGCTTTTGGCTGGCCAAGTGTGGCTAGACACTGGGCAGAGGGCCTCCCTCTGCTGGGGCATTGTCTACCCCTGGTCAGTGACGGAGGGCAGCAGGAGTGCTCTGTAACCTTCCCGCCTGGCCTGGCCCTGGGAAGAAACAAGCTCTAGCCTTCCTCAGCAAGGCTGAGGTAATTGACACCCCACCCCAAGGGCATCTTCTCAGCCTTCTAAGCAGGAAAGAGTTTGTGTGCAAATTACATTGTAAAAACAGATTTTCACCTGAGGCAAACCCAGATATCCCCTCTGCTTAACATGCCAAGCCCAAGACTGGCAAGTAGCACAGAGGAAGGTTACGTCCTTCCTGTGCCATTCTAGGCCCAGAGAAACTGAGAACCCACCTGTTATCTGGCCCCCGGGCTGTTCAGAGTGCCAGCCTGCCTCAAGTTCTGACTGTCCCCCTCCTCTGGCCCTCACAGTTCAAACAAGGCCTGGCAGAAAGAGGGTTGTGTTCAGTTTCAGGTATACATATACCACAATTTATTAATCCATTCATGGGTTGATGGGCACTTGGGCTTCTTCGATGACTTGGCAATTATGAATTGGGCTGCAACAAACATTCTGGTGCAAATAACTTTGTTGTAAAATGATTTTTGGTCTTCTGAATATATACTTAGTAGAGGAATTGCAGGATCGAATGGCAGGTTTACTTTTAGTTCTCTAAGTGCTCTCCAAACCTCTTTCCAAAAGGAACATATTAGAGCTTGCATTCCCACCAGCAGTGCAGAACTGTTCCCTTGTCTCCATATCCATGCCAACATCTGTAGTTTGGGGGATTTTGTGATGTGGGCTACTCTTCCTGGAGTTAGATGATATCTCATACTGGTTTTGATTTGCATTTCTCTGATGATTAAAGATGATGAGTATGTGTTTATTTGTCTGTAGGCCATGCACCTGTCTTCTTCAAAGAAGCTTCTGTTCAAGTCTCTTGCCCACAATGAAATGGGATCACTTGTTCTTTACTTATTAATAAGTTTGAGTTCTCTGTGGATTCTGATCACCAAACCTTTGTTAGGAACATAATCTGAAAATATCTTCTCCCATTCTGAGGACTGTCTGTTTGCTTTACTAAGTGTGCTCTTGGCTGTGCAGAAGCTGTTTAGTTTGATCAGTAATATATTTTTGGGGTTGCTTCAATTCCCTGGGGGGTGCTCCTCATAAAGTATTCTCCCAGGCCAATTAACATATTGTTCTTAGTATAGTATCTCAAGAATGGAAAAAAAAAGTATCCAACTTACTCAGTACTATTAGGAAATCAATATATAATCCCCCACACTTTTACACAAATGATAAAACACAAATATAGCCAAGATGACAGAGGGAAGAGGAGGGAAAGGGGAGGGAAGGGAGGATAATTGCTGGGACCTCATCTATGGTGCATATTGCAAGGGTACATGTCAAATCTATTAAAAGTAGAGTATAAATGCCTTAACACAATAATTAACTGAGGTGAAGGCTAGGTTAACCACTTTGATGTAAACATTCCAAATTCTACATAAAATCAGCACATTGTACCTAAAATAAAACAAAACAAAACAAAATAAAGTCATTGAGAGAGAGAGAGAAACAGGTGTGTGCCATGGAGGCAATGGAAACTGCTGCCCTTATACCCCAAATCAGCATCACACATGCTCGGGTGGTATGGCCAGCCCTTTCCCTTGGTCCAGTCTCCCCTTTGGAGTCAAGGAGCGGGACCGCTTCCTCCCTTTCTTCAGGCTGTTGGCCAACAGCCCCTTGAGGCTGGCTGTCCATGGAAGGCTACAGGCTGCCCCCTGCACCCTTCTCTGTTCACCAGCACAGCTGTCACAGGAAGGGGGTCTTGGCCTCGCTGCTGTCCCCCTGGCTGGGTTTTGGCTTAAGCAAGATGAATCTGTAGAGGAGGTCCATTTCTGAACTCGCCTGGGCTGCTGCATAGCCCTCAGGAGTGTAGCTGGAGGCTTCAGCCATGTTCTGCTAATCTGTGTTGTGGTGCCAGTAGCATGCGGGGCAGCAAGGTGCTGGGTGTGTGAGGACACGAGTAATGTTCTGTTTCCTTGTTAAGCAGCCTCACATTCTTCTCCATCTCCAGCAAGACCCACTTGTGATGCTTGGCGATGGCCAGTGTGGCACTGTGGGCCCGCTGGTAAATCCACTCCCGTTCCTGTGTCTGGAAGGTACAGAGCCCTTCTCCAGTGTTGCACAAGCTGCCAGCCTCAAAGGTAAAGCATGTTGCGTCCCAGTCATAGAGATGCAATGAGACAAGCTTCAGACTGCTGTATCCCAGAGGAAGAAGCTGTTCTCCTGGGTGATCTGCAGTTTGTACTCACCATACACGTCCAGGTGGGGGCAGGGAGGCAGGAAGATGCCATGCGCCCCTGGGGCCAGGAGGTCAGGCTCTCCCTGACTGGTGTCATTCAGCCGATCCTAGACACTCCACAGATAGTGTCTTGCACCACTATTTAGCCTCCAGCTCTGGGTCCCAGGTGAAGGCTTGTGCCCAGTCATTGGTGAATGTGATGGCTGCTGCCTGCCGCCAGGTCTCCTTGGGAAGCCATGTAACATACTTGACATTGCTGATGTCAGTCACCTTGGGGCAGCCTCGCAGGTGCACTGACGTCTCATCTGGATACTTCTCCAGCCACAGAGGCCCCTTGTTGGAGGATTTGCAGAACACCAGCCAGCACCTCCGGTAGATTCCCAGCTTCCTGCTCTTCATCATGTGGCCTTGCTTGAGAATGTGACTGAAATCAGTTTCAATGGTTTCTCCCCCATCCCTGGGCACCAGGCTTGGTGAGGTGAGGGGAGGGATGTCCAGGGCCTGTCTTGGGGCACCTCAGATCACCACTTCCAGATACTCCTCTTGCTGGCCACTCCTGACCTCCCCGCCTCAGTATTATTCTAGCAGCTCCTTCACCAGGCGCCTATTGGGCTCCAAGCCGGGTCTGGAGCCCGCTGGGCGAGGCCTCAGGGCAGGAACATGCCCGCCTAACTGCTGGGGACTGCCAGAGCAGGCAGGGTAGTTACGGAGATGCAGCCAGCAGGCTCACGCTCCAGCTGAGACTCCTGCTCTACCTTTTATTTAGGAAGTATTTTATTGGACCACAATGACATTACATCCATCTGCTCCTTTTCTCTCCATGTACTCCCTGTACTGTCTGCTTTCCCTATTCTTCATCCCCTTTTGTAAACCTGTCCTCTTCTGATTTCCTGACTTTGCTGAGCTCTCAAATTGTATTGAGATGGGACTAAAGCTACAGCACCTTTAGTCATACACTGTGTTTCATCTTCACCTGTTGCTAACACCTGAGAAGAGATACAATTTAACACTATTTCGCTTCTTCAATTCTTTTTTTTTTTACTATACATTTAATAGGTCATTTTCCTTGGCATTTAGATTATGTTGGTGCTTATGTTTTTCAATAAACATTTTTTCAAATGACTTTTTCAATAAAATGCACTGCTTACCCTTTACTTGTTTGGGTACTGTCTTGGTTCCATTTGAATTGCCACTCCCAGAAGAACAACCAAGATCCTCCTTGGTAAGATTCTCTGATAAATTCTGTTAAAAATAACATCAGTATTGAGTTTCAATTACAGTATATTTATAATATGTGGCACCAAGATTTCCTAACCACTTCCTTCAAAAATGTCTGAAATTTCTACTCTAAAAACAATTAATTTTACCTTTAAATAAAAGAATGTCTTGAAAACCAAAGCATTGCAACCTTACATATGCTCTCTAGATGAACCTTACCTTCCACCTGTGTATGGCTATTGATTCTGTAAATGGAGCACAGGCAGCCAAAGGAAACATTAACTCATGTCATATCACAAGAAGGAACTATCTTCACCTTCCATAACATTACTTTGCATTCTCCACCAACGCAAACAAATGTTGCAAAAAGTTTAATACATGGGCTATCATACTTCTGGCATTACATCATTAAAATATTTCTTACTGAAGAAATATTTCAGTGTTAACACTAGATACCAGCATAATGGGCAACTTTGGAGTATGTCATGTTGAGTATAGGCTCAACAATGTCAGTAACTAAACAAGGCCTTGAAGACATCTAAATGTTTTGTGATACAATTTTTACTGATAGGTAAAATTGCTGAAGAAACAGAAAACCTATGATAAGCAAAACTTGCCTTATGGTTTATGTTTAAGTAAAAGCAAAAGAAGTATATATACCATGTAACTCCTTCCCAATTAGGAAACACCTTTAAGAAAGTATGGCAAGGCTTAATAAAAATTGAAGGATGGGAACAGAGAAGACGTCTTCTGGAAACTTCCAAAGTGTTCCAGTCACTTACTTGTACGTTTTCTTCTCTACACATTATAGTAATGAAAATAAAAATCATGATGAAGATGGTGACCCCAGGTTTTGCTTTCTGGTCGATGTAGGAGATAAGAGTAAAATGGTAAAAATATGTGATTAATACAGCATGACAAAGTGGAAAATCAGAATGGACCAGGGAACTGACCAAGGACAAAGCGGCAATGACAAGTGAAGCATCCACCTCATTTTGAACTTGAACTTTTTCTTCTCCAAACATGGGAATTCTACCGGTAACCTGCCTTCCTCATTCCTGACCCTTAGCATCTCTGGCTGTATTTCTTTCTTCATAAACACATATGCTTTTGATCTGTCTCTATGTGGTGGTGAGAGATGCAAGTTTTCTGATTCAGGTTCATGGTTTATACATAGTAGCACTGTTGTCCTCATCTAATGCCTCAGGATCACTTGCAGTATGTACTGTTTTTCCTTCCTCGTAAGTGTCTGTAGCAGCAGAAGCACTGTGTCCTTTCACTTGAACAAGCACACACTTCATTTCTTTGTTGTTATCAAGTCAGATTTTGCATCACTACACTGAAGCATAGTTCTGATATCTAATATCCAATTAATGATGTCTGGGCACCTATTTCTTGCCACTTCACTACCAAACTCTCGGTGTCCCTTAATTTCAACTGTGACTTCTGAGTCCCTTGTTTATTTTGGTGTCTGTATCTTTTTCACATGTCTCCTCACCTATCTTAAACACATGCCCAGAGTCTGTCCCCATTGTTACAATATTCACTGTATCTTTTTTTTTTCATTTCCATAAAGTTCAGAAGTTGAGTGGTGAGTATACTTCAGGGACACAAAGTAGGCATGAGATGGAAAGATATTTTTGTGACTGAGGCCTTTTTTTTGAGAAATGCCTGAAACACTATATAGGTGGACACTCCAGGTGCATCGGCCTTTTTCTTGAGAAAATACCTGAAACACTATAAAGATGGACACTCCAGGTGCATCTTTTCCTTCACAATCAGCTATATTATTTTTCAAAATAAATGGTGCTTTTTAAAAATTAAATCTTTTTCATCTTTAGTTTTTTGCTTCTATACTCTGGTACAGGACATGAACGATTTTTTTTTTAATCACTAACCATGTGGCTTAACTCATTTGACGTGGGATTTACCTAATTTCTTTATTCTCCTTTGCCTTGTTTGATCTGTACTTTCTCATACTTGTTTACACAAGGACACATATACAAGTATATTCTCTCTACCATAATTCTGATTACTTGAAACAAGTTTTCAGATGCAAACATGCAAGTTCAATGTGCTTATTTTGTTACTCAGTTGTATTTTCTATCAGGCAGCATTTTTTTTCCAAATAAATTTATCCTTACCAATCATGTGTGCACCAAGTTAGAAAATAAAACAGAAAATTCAAAAATGGAACAGGAAAACACCTCAGATCTGTATTTAGCTACTCCCAAATCATTGGATTGCAAATAAAAAGTTAAAAAAAATAATTTTCCTTAGTCTACATGACAGAAAAGTGTGAACTAGTAACTCAGCATTTTCATTCTTTGCCTATAATTCACTGATTATCTATTAAACCTACTTAAAGGTATTAGCAGAAGACTTGTAGTACTGCAAAGCCTTCCTCAGTTGAGAAACTTTCGTGCATATACCTTTGATAGCAGATCCCTACATTGCTTCTCAGTACTTTCTCTAAAGGTTAACAATGAGACACTGGACAAACTTTACATTGCCAGCAAAGAACATCAACAACAATCAGAAAGATAAGTGAACTTTCAAATTTTAATTCAAATAATATGACATAATATGACCGTGTTATGTTCTGACACAGGCAATCTGCTTAAGCCTACGTCTAATAGATTCTAATGTCCTCATAAAACAGTGGGTGAAGGAACCTTGATACCGTTTAAAGATTTCCACAGGTAAGTGAGTTACAAACTTGCTGCTGCATCCTCACAACAAAGTCCCATTCTGCAAAGTAGGATTCTCCTCAGAGGCACAGTCTAATGACCCCATTCCCTCTCTCAACACACACTGAACTGAGTTAGAGGCCACAAGCAGGAAGAAGTACACTAGCTGGCATGAATGACTGATGGTATAAAACTATGCTACAGTTTGGGACATTGGGAATGGTGACTCTTTGGACATGAGTCCAACTCAGTGGCCATCATGGTGAAATTACTCATATTTTCTCTTGCTTAGTAATATGATTCTTTACTTGGCATAACCTTCCTTGTCATGTAAGGTTATAAAATTGCAGAACAAGGAAAACACCAGGAACCCTCTACCTCTATTCCAAGGGCAAAGATTAGATGTAAGTCATTCTTTACTTTTGGAATCTTTAAGTTTTAAACTAGTGAAAAAACTTCTTAAAATTAAATATTACCTTCAGCATATGGATTATAAAATGCTATCCCAGTGAAAATGTCCCTTGGACTATGTCACATTACTCATGTAAAGAAAATAATATTAAACCAGGAACTAAAATTAAAATTTGTTGATACCTGTGGGTGGTTATTTTCACTTCCTTTAAGCTCTTCTTGCTCTTCCTTTGATATGGATACCGACTTTAGTACTGTAAATTTCATATATTTAGGTAAATGAGTTGCTTAGAATGATTTCATAAAAGCTATCATCTTTATAAAAATTGATAGAAAGCAAAATTTATTTTTATTTTATAAATTGAGGGTTTAGATGAAGGTAAATCTTTAGCAGACTATATACTTCTTTTTAAAATATGTCTAATTAGCTTACACATTATTTTTATTCATTTTTCTTTTCAGACAGAGTCTCATTCTGTTCCCTTGAGTCGAGGTCCATGGCTTCCGAGCCCACAGCAACCTCAGTCCCTTGGGCTCAAGCCATCTTCTTGCCTCAGATTCCCAAGAATCTGGGCCTACAGGAATCTACCTCAATGCCAGGCTAGATTTTCTATTTTCAGTAGAGATGGGGTCTTGCCCTTCCTTAGGGTGATCTCAAATTCCTTAGCTTGAGTGATCCACCTGCTTTGGCCTCTGAGTATTAGGATTACGGGCATGAGCCACCATTCCTGCCCTAACTATCTAACACTTTAAACCACTGAGAATGCTACTAGATAGCTTTTATGAGGATAAAAGCCACAAATATCATAAATTCATCCACTCAATAAAAATGGCAAAAAATTCATAAACAAAGCAAGATTTACAAATCTAGTAAAACATAAAGGTATCACTGTATACTCTGGTCTACTTCAAAATAGTACCTGTAACATAGTGTGCATGTTGTGTCACACTTTATGGGGGCAAGACATGATTGCAAAAGGGACTTTGCCTAACAATTGCAATCATTGTAACCTGGCTTATTGTACCCTCAATGAATCTCCAACAATAAAAAAAATAAATAAAAAATAATAGTTCTCAAATTTGCTATTAGGTTTTATTCCTTTATCAGTGTATGCCCTGCTCCTTACGTGAGAAATGCTTTCCTCTAATATTCTGACAAATCACCTTGCACTGTTAGACTGCTATATCAAGCCTTCACTGATTCTCGCATTTTCCCCAGATGAACAGGTATCTAGCCTCTCTTGGGGCTGCCTTACTACTTAGATTTCTCCTCTGCAACTTTTAATCCTGAACTGTGGTTCATTTATTTCCTTTTTGCTTCACAATATAATTTAAATAAATTTATTTTCTTTTTAAATTTTTTGATTTTTTGTCTTGTCTTTATCTGTTACAGAAAATTATAGGGCCATAAAATTATTGGTTATTTAAATTGCTTTTGAACCGTTTTTTTTCCATTTCTATCCCTTTGTCTTATAAGCCATTTAAGACAAATTGCTTTGGGTGAAATCTTCCAAAGTCCCATTAGACCAATAGTCTGAATCTTGTTTTATGTGGCTATTATTGGCTCTAAGTTTAAAAATATGTACATAAAATGCATCAAGGTTGGCTTTTCCAGAAGTCATGTCTGAGCTGAGAAGTAAAGGGTGAGATGAGCAAGGTGAAAAATTGAGGAGGCCAGGAAAAAGTCAGAGCAGGACAGAAAGCAGCAAGAGGAAAGAGAAGCCTGGAATAGGGTGTGCATTTGTCCAAAATAGAGGGATTGGCTCAGAGGGCACTCCCAGAGGTTCTTCGGTAGTGCTAGAGTAAGGCAGACACACAGGGAAAGGGCTAAAATGGAGAGTTGAGAACAAGTCAGATTGCAAAAGCCTTCTGTGAAACTTAAAAGTACTAGGATATTACTAATTTAGAAACATTTAATCATCCTACTGGCCCTGGAGAGAGGCCACAGTAAATACTGTCAGGAAGATGAATTCTAGGGGCACATGAATAAATAGAAGATGACTTACAGGCCATATAGCAAAAAAAATGCATTTCTGAAATATATGAATGTTTCCAGAAGTGCTTCACATAGTGTCAGTGCCCAGTGTAATGTGGAATTTTATTGAATAAATAAAAGAATCTGGGTTTGGTATTTCATTTTTTTTTTCAATTTTAAAGCACAGTGTAATACTTAATTACACTAAGTATTTATGTTTACAACCCATGGTATACAAAAGCTCCTAATGATCCCAATCACTTTTACTTGCATTTGCCCCCTTTTTAATCTGAACTCAGAGGGTTAAGTGTGGTACACGTATGTTGGAATGGTATAGAAAGGTTAAATTAAACAAGGGAACTAGGGTCAATCTCGACAGATCCAAAAAATGTAATGTTGAGAAAATAAAGAAGTTGCAGAATTTTACTAATAAGGATACACTCTCACACGTACACAGTCTGCTAATTGGATCATCTGATTTCAGTAAAATCAGTAAGATGGAATAATTAAAGTTAAAACATGACTGACGTGTTAACATGAAGTGTTGCTCTAAGTAAAGATTTGAATTTCAATAAGCACTTGAAAAATTGTGGAGTTACAAAATTCACCTCAGTCAATTCCCTAACAAGGAAAGGGATGCCAAATCAGAGAACTATGTGAGGCAGAATAACCAAAACCAGAAGAACAACAAAAGAAAAGAAAATTACCTGTCGTGGCTTCTTGCACTTTAATTGTTTCTACTCCTTTATCTGGAGTAACAGCTTCTGTGTCACAGGTACTTACAGTGAACTTTGAAAAAAAGTATATCATAAGTAATGCATAATTTCACAAAATATACAGGGAATAGTTCAAGACAAACAATGAATGTTGTTACCTGAAATTGAGGTTCTGTCTTGGAATCCCCTAAAAAACAAAGAACACGTGCAATCGGTGTAAATGACAGTGTAAATGTAGCTATGAAGAAAACAAGCATACAGTTGAGGAGAGTTCCTATTGAGCTGAACCCTCCAGCTTGGCTTTAAAAGTAATTACTTTACGTTTGGGTTCGCTTTTTCCCTCTTGTATTGATTGTTTTATTGATTGACTGATTTAGGGGTAGACAGGAACAGAACACAAAAACTGAAGACAATAGGATATAATTTTAATATCATGTTCAGTTCAAACTTCAAAAGTGGCATTAGCTTTCACTCAAATGAAACATAAATAAAAAAAAAGTTCAACTGAAAAAGTGCACATACAGCAGGGTGAAGAGTGGTCTTTATTCAAAGGAGCAAATCATGATCCAGAGAGAATAAAGGACCAGGCTGATGGAAGAAGCTTACAGTATGTCTTTAGTGCAACCCACATCATCATTTATACCATATGCTGCAAGGATCTGACATGTTCTGCAGCCTGTGCTCCATTTCAGAAGGAACACAGTTGTGATGACAGTTCAGTGGAGGTTATAATCCATTTCTCATTAGAGAAAGGGTTCAATAGATCTACATGGATAGATCCTTTTAAAATAACAGTTTTAAAAATGTGATTTTTTTCCATACCCATAAATACACAAGTATACCAATATTTTTTGTGTCCTCTACTTTGTCATATTAATTTTCTTCCTCAACTCACATAAGAGGTATGCAAGAAATTATATATACTGACCTATCAATCATGAACTATTTATCAAAAAGGAACACACTGAATGGCCGCAGAATTATGAGCTATAAATGAAATTTTATATTCCAAAATCACTAGACTATTCACTGGACATGACATTAAAATTTATAAAAGGCATACATAAGCTTTTAGGCAGTTTTTCACATTTTAGAATATTAAGGGATACATGTTTTGTTTACCTACTTTCCTCTTATACAGATTTAATCAAGTGATAAGTGTATTGTTTCTAAAATTAGTGCCCTTGGGGTTGTCACATTAATCCATTAAGGGATTTTAGGAAACAGCTGCTTTATAGGAAAAAATAGCATTTAAAAGTCAGTCATCTATTTTCAAAGTAACCTCATCTGATTAACTAGTATCAATGAAAAACATATCTCTGATGCCTGATAATTCCAGAGAAAATAAATGCATCTCCGTGGTCTGCCTCAATCCCAGCATTTCTTCCTCCTTCCAGTAATCTCTGGGGCTGCAATAATCCAATCTTCTCTGTGTGTGCCAATTTCCTGAAGCCACCTGAACTGAGTTCTATCACGTTTGCGCATCAGGAATGAGAAATTACCTAGCTAACTTCTTTCTTATCTGCCTCTGTGCCCACTCACAAACCCTCTTGCTTTGCAAAAAAAAAAAAAAAAAAAACTTGAAATCTGACATTTGCATTCCTTTGATGGATTATTTCCACTACCTTTTTCCTCTTTATTTAGCAATAACATTTTATACCTAGAATTTCAATCTCTCTATAATTCAGTGTTATCCTCCATCTGGAAACATGCTCAAAAATAAGACCAAAACAAAGCTTTCCCTTGATTCTAGGTTGGAAGTATTCTTCAATGGCGCCTATTACAGGTTTCCTACAGAGAAGTCTATACCCTAGTTATTCAAGGTGGTGTGAGGAACAGCAGCCCTGGACTCACCTGAGAATGCATTAGCACTGCAGAATCACAAACCTGCTCAATCACAATGTGCATTTTAACATGGCCTCCACTGATGTCTTTATGTTTGAGAAGCTCTGGTCTCTAAAGAGTGTGAATATATATTCCTTTTCCTGAAATTATCCTTTGGAATATAGACTCCAGTTCCTCTCCATCACATATTCCACACTAAAATGGTATTTAAAATCACAAAGTTTCTAATGGAATGTTAGAGGTTTATAGCTTTCCTGGCCTCTCCACAACTAAGCCTACTGTCTTCCATCCAATTCCATCCAATTGAACCATATGTTATGAAGAACCATCACTTTATACCACATGAAATTGCACACATGTAACATCTCCACTCTCCATCAGACAGCTCTGCATGACCAGGGGCCTCAGACCTTAATGCCTTCCCAACATTAAGAAACACACAGAAAACAGGGAAGTTGGTGCTACTTCTCTCACTCCTTTTGGCACTGGAAGCTCATTTTATTATATTCTTCCCACCTGTATAACACCTTGATCTACCTTTTATTTAGGAAGTATTTTACTGAACCACTTTGCCATTACATCCATCTGCTCCTTTTCTCTCCATGTACCCCTGTACTGTCTGCTTTCCCATTCTTCATTCCCTTTTGTAAACCTGTTCACTTCCAGGTTTCCTGACTTTGCTCAGCTTTCAGACTATATGGAGATGGGATAAAGATTCTGCTCCTTTAGTGATACTCTCTCTTTCATCCTCACTTGTTCCTAACACCTGTTTCGCTTTTTCATTTTATTTTTTTTTAATTGTATATGTAATAGGTGGTTTTCTTTGGCATTTATGATATCTTGGTGCTCATGTTTTTCAATAAACATTCTTTCACATGACATTTTCCATCAGATGCAGTCCTTACCATTTACTTGTTCTGGTACTGTCTTTGTTCCATTTGAATTGCCAGTCCCAGAAGAATGACTCTGTTAAAAGTAACATCAATATTGAGTTTCAATTACAGTATAATTATAATAAGTGGCACCAAGATTTCCTAATCACTTTCTTAAAAAATGTCTGAATTTTCTACTCTAAAAACAATAATTTTACCTTTAAATAAAAGAAGAATTTCTTGAAAATCAAAGCTTTGCAACCTTACATATGCTCTCTAGATGAACCTTATCTTTCACCTAGTATTGCTATTGATACTGTCACCTCACATGGACAGCCAAAGGAAACATATTCAAATGCAAAATCTTAACTCATGTCATATTGCAACAAGTAACTTACTTCACCTTCCATAACTTTACTTTGTATTCTCTAACACAAGTGAATGTTGCAAAAGATTAACACACGGGTTGTCATAGTTCTGGCATTACATCATTAAAATATTTTTAACCCTAGAAATATTTCCATGTTAACATTAGATACTGGCATAATGGACAACTTTGGAGTATGTTGTGTTAAGTATAACCTCACCATTGTCAACACTCCTATATTTAGCTGAACAATTCCTTGACTACATCTAAATATTTTTGATAAAATGTTTGCTGATAGGGAAAATGCTTTAAAGAAAGGAAACCCTATGAGAAGAAAAACTTGACGGGGCAGAGCATGACAGTGGATGGGAAAGACATTTAACTGAGCTCTCCTGGAGAAGGCCAGACCATTGCCAACATGGAATATTGGCATGGAGTGGTAATTCAGGGTGTATGGTGATGTGGTGTACTATTGCATTTGCCGGAACAGTAAAGCCCCACCACAACAGGCAAGTTTCTGTGAGTCCACTCTGGCTTCAGTGGAGGCTGAGTCACCAGCAGTGGCCTCCATGACATCCAGCCTCCCCACAGCTGTCCCAGAAGAAGCCTTTCATGGTTTTTGGTTCTTAGGGGAAGCTGGGCATTGAGTGAAAAGATTGTAGTGTGTACTCCTGAGCAGAATTTGGTGGTCAGATTAGGGTGCTGTCTAGCGCAGTTCTGCTGCAGTTTGGCAGTGGGTGAAATATTCTCATGGGGAGAATAAAGTCCCCAAATAGAATGCCACCATTGTCATGAAGGGCACCAGATGGTTGTGGGGGGACCCTCTTGCTGAGGGCCTATGATGTGGTAATCTGTGTTCTGCCTGTGGGGAGTGGACCTACACTCATGAGGGGCTCCCGCACTCCATGGGAACTGTTGTAGAAGAAATCTGTCAGACCTGTGGCTAAAGAATTTTTCAGAGCTGCGGAATCTCAGATCAGCAGAGCCTGAGTGCTGAGCAGGTGAACATGCGATCACCAACAGCTAACCTGGGAAACAGCTCTAAGCCTGAAGACCAGAGAGAAGTTAACAGTTGTGTTGTTTGTCCCCCATATTCACTGCACCATCAGGTGTTCAGGAAGTACATATTGCAACATAAATATATTCCTACTAAAGTTGTATCCCTACCTCATATACATGTGTATGTTTATATACATGTACTATATAAACAAGCTAAAATCCTGCACCAAAAAAAAAAAAAAATACAGGAACCCTTGCCCTTGTTGAATGGAAATATGGAAGTTAGTTAAAGAATCAGCCATATATATACACACACAATTTCTTTGGGTTGATATCATTGTTTCTTTTATTTCTCTTCTTTCCTTCCTCTATTGGTTGCTGAGATTGCTTACATCAGGCTATTTGAGCTTCTTCCCCCCCCCCACTTTATCTCATTTCAATGTATTTTGTTTCCTGTTAAGTTGTTTGGCTGATTCTTTAACTAACTTTCATTTTTACATTCAAAAAGGGCAAGGTTTCCTGTATTTTGTTGTTATTGTTGCAGAATTTTAGCTTGATTTTTTCTGTCCCCACTTCATTCCTCAGCATTCTCTCAGTTGATAGAGACTCTTCCCTATCACCTCTCCCAAAGTGCTTCTGCATCAGCTAGGATATTCCCCTCCCACATTTTTTTTTTTCTTCTTGGTGTGTTCTCTTTCTTCTTTATTTATTTGTCTCCTCTCTCTCTCCTTTGATTAAACAGCACATTTAATTTTATGTATCTATTCTCATATTTGTATTTTTATTTTTTCTTCTTTTTCCATCCTTTCTTTGCTGAGGGTGGGTGTGACACAGTGGTGGTCTGGCAGGTAGATTTCAGCAGTGGTCTGGCTCAAAGAAGCCAGGAAAACTTTCTAGTGTTGGCCCCAGGAAGATAGTATTAGGAAGATTATGCTGTAAAACTTTCCTATTTTGCTATATATTTTTTTCTTTCTTTTTTCATCCTTACTCAATTTTTCCTTCTTGGTTTTTGGGTTTGTTGTTGTTGTTTGTCTGTTTTTATTAATGGAAGAGGAAGAGTCAGGATGTGTTCAAGCTGGTAAGGAGTGCCTGAACTAGAGGAATCCACCCAGCCCAGCTCCACAAAAACCTATAGGCTTGGCCATAACATGCCTGAAATATAACCTGCTGAAAAATAACATTTCTGCTATCACTCTCATCCTCCCTTCCTGTTCTCCTTTTCACCTGTTCTTCAAATTTCTTCCATTATTCCCCCTCCACACTTTGGCTTTTGTGTGTGTGTGTGTTTCTTTCTTTTGCTTTTCTCTTACTCTTTCCTTCTTTCTTCCATCTTTTTTTTTTCTCTTTTTCTTTCCTCTTGCCTCTCCTTGCTTACTCCTACTCTCCTCTGCCTATTGACCCCACAACAAGAGGCCTCTTCACCACCTAAAATCTGAGACAAGGTAACTTGAAGGAGAGGAGGAAGTGAGAAGGAGAAAGAAGCAAAAAGAAGTGAACTAGAAGAGACCACACATGAGGAGGGACCAAAAGAAAAACTCAGGCACCATGAAGAACCAAAATAGAGCAACTCTTCCAAGGGACCGTCAAGAAATTTTAAGACTCTTCCTATAAGGAATTAATGGATTTAACAGAAAGGCAATTTGAAAATATGGATGACTGAGACACAAAAGGGATTGAATACGAAAATGGAAAGACAAAACCAAAGGTCAGATGAGAGATAGGTAGAATATAGGATGCAGATGAGCTGAAATAAGTGAAGCAGACAATCAGGGAATGTAAAGAAGCAGTCAAAAGTATCAAATAGAGTATACCACAGAGAAGAAAGAACATCAGAGTTAGAGCATAAAGTCTTTGAGTTAACACAGGATGTTACAGAGTCAGAAAAGAAGAGAGAGAAAGCAGAGTAGGAGCTTATAGAACTAGGAGATGCCATGAAGCATTCAAACATATGGATGATAGGAATACCAAAAGAGGAAGAAGATTGACCCAAAGGCAAGGAAGCCCTACTGGAGACTATGATAAATGAAAACTTTCCTAGTTTTACTAAAGATCCTGACACACACTTTTCAGATGGATATCAAACCGGAGTCATCTCAATTCTAACAGAGCCTCTCCAAGACACAATTTGATCAACATGTCACAAGTCAAGATGAAGGAGAAAACTCTGCAAGCAGCTAGGAATAAGTGCCAATTGACCTACAAGGTCAGTAGGTTGATAGCAGACTTTTCAACTGAAACATTCCAAGCCAGAAGAGCATGGTCATACACCTTCAACATCCTTAAACAAAATAATTTTCAGCCCAGAATCCTGTGTCCTGCTAAATTTAGCTTCAAAATGGATGGAGAAATCCAATCTTTTGCTGATATACAAGCACTGAGGAAATTTCTCACAAGAAGACCAGCTCGAAAGGAAATACTGAGACCTATTCTCAATACTGCACACCACAGTGAACCACTAACAAAGAAAATACCTAGAAGCCAAAAACCAAAGCTTAGCTTCCACAATGTCAGAAAGGATAAAATTACACAATAAACCATCTCATAATGACATGAATAGAATTCTACCACTCTAATCAACATTCTCAATAAATGTAAATGGATTGAATTCCCCACTGAAGAGGCACTGGCTGGCTTATTGGATAAAATGACAAACAAAAACAAACAAACAAACAACAATAATAAACCCCAAGATATCCATACGCTGTCTCCAGGAGACACACCTAGCCCTGAAGGACAAATCAAGCCTCAGGGTTAAGGGATAGAAAACAGTGCACCAAGCAAATGGAAATCATAAAGGGTTGCAATTATGTTCTCAGATACAATCAGATTCAAAGCAACTTTATTTAAGAAAGACAAACAAGGACACCTCATAGTTGTAAAAGGAACAACACAACAAGAAGAGACCTCAATTTTAAATATTTATGCACCTAACTTAAATACAGATTTATACAACAGACCTTGAATGGTCTCAGCAATGTGATATCCCAGAATATCTTTTTTTTTTTTTTTGTAGAGACAGAGTCTCATTGTACCACTATCGAGTAGAGTGCCATGGTGTCACACGGCTTACAGCAACCTCCAAATCCTGGGCTTAAGTGATTCTCTTGTCTCAGCCTCCCAAGCAGCTGGTACTACAGGCACCCGCCACAACGCCCGGCTATTTTTTTGTTGCAGTTTGGCATGGGCTGGGCCTGAACCCGCCACCCTCAGCATATGGGGCCGGTGCCCTACTCACTGAGCCACAGGCGCTGCCTATGTCCCAGAATATCTTAACAGTCAGGACTTTGACACTATTCTGACAAAATTGGACATATCCTCTAAACAGAAACTAAACTAGGCTACAAATGACTTAAATATGACTCTAGAACAAATGGGTAGAATACCCCATCCTAAAGCAAAAGAATATACTTTTTTTTTCATCAGCTCATGGCACATGCTCCAAAATAGATCACATCCTATGATACAAATCAAATCTCGGCAAAATTAAAGGAATAGAAATTATATCATGCTTCTTCTCAGAACACAAGACTATAATGCTGATGATCAACTCCAACAAAATTGTTCATGCCCACACAAAGTCTTGTGAACTTTATAACCTTATGCTGAATGATAGTTGGGTTCAGAAAGAGATAAAAAAAAAGGAAAGGGTTAATTTCTTCAAACATAACAATAGTTATGACAGAATTTACCAAAACCTCTGGGATGCAACAAAATCTATCCTGAGAGGAAAATTTATTGTGCTACAAGCCCACCTTCAAAAACCCAAAATTGAGTGCATCAGCACACTCACAAATCATCTTATGGAATTGGAAAAAGACCCTAATCTCAGCAGAAGAAAAGAGATAGCCAAAATTAAATCAGATGTTAATGAAATTGAAAACAAAAGAAAGTTCAGAAAATTAATGAAATAAAAAGTTGGATTTTTGAAAAAGTAAATAACAGATAAACTTTTGACCACACTAACTGGAAACAGGAAAGTAAAATCTCTAGTAACCTCAATTATAAATGATAAAGGTGAAATAACAACAGATGCTACAGAGATATAAGAGATTATCACTGAATACTTCAAGAAACTCCATGCCCAGAAATTTGACAATGTGAAGGAAATGGATCAATACTTGGAAACATGCCCTTGTACTAGACTTAAGAAGAAATAGACTTTCTGAACAGACCAATTTCAAGCACTGAGATCAAAGAAGCAATAAAATATCCCCCCACCCTAAAAATGCCCAGGTCAGATGGCTTGACACCACAGTTCTATCAAACTTTCAAAGAGCAGCTTATACCCATACTGAAAAAAATTATTCCAAAAAATTGAGGAGGAAGGAATCTTCACTAAAACATTCTATGAAGTAAACATAACTCTGATACTAAAACCAGGAAAAGATCCAACTAAAAAGGAAACTACAGACTAATTTTACTAATGAATATAGTTGCAAAAATTCTCGATAAAATCCTAGTCTGTAGATGACAGTTTATCATTAAAAAATTCATACATCATGGTCAAGTAGGATTCAGTCCAGGGATGCAAGGCTGGTTTAACATATACAAATCCATAAATTTAATTCACCATATCAATAGAACCAAAAACAAAGACCATATCATGCTCTCAATAGAAGCAGAAAAAAAATTTGGTAAAAGTGAAACATCCTTTTCTAATTAGAACTCTGAAGAATATAGGCATTGGTGGTGTATTCCTTAAACTGCTTGAAGCTATCTATGACAAAGCCACAGCTAATATTATACTGATTGGAATAAAACTGAAAACTTTTCCACTCAGAACTGGAACAGACAATGTTGTCCTCTATCACCACTACTATTCAAGGTAGTGCTGGAAGTTCTAGCCAATATAATGAGGCAAGAGAAGGAAATAAAGGGGATCCAAAAGGGGGCAGAAGAAGTGAAGCTCTCCCTCTTTGCTGATGATATGACCTTATAGTTAAATAACCATAAGGATGCAACCAGAAGACTCCTGGAAGTGATTAAAAAAAATACAGTAATGTCTCAGGATATGAAACCAATGTCCAAAAATCAGTAGCTTATGCAAATGCCAATAACAGCCAAGATGAGAAGGTAATTAAGGACATAATACCCTTCACAGTAGCTTAAAAGAAAATGAAATGCCCAGAAATATACATCACCAAAGAGGTGCGTGACCTCTACAAAGAAAACTACGAACCCCTAAGAAAACAATAACAGAAGATATTAACAAATGGAAGAACAGACTATGCTCATGGCTGGGAAGAATCAACATTGTTAAAATGTCTATACATCCCAAAGCAAACTACAGATTCAATGCCATTCTTATTAAAGTACTCGCTGTGCTTTCAAGAGCTGGAAAAAAATAATTCTTCATTTTGTATGGAACCATAAAAAATTCCATATAGCCAAAGCAGTTCCTAAGGGTAAAAACCAACCTGAGGGCATCAGCATACCAGACTTTAGGCTGTACTACAAGGTCATAGTGGTCAAAACAGCATGACACTGACAAAAATAGAGACATATACATTTGGATTTGAGTAGAAAACCAGGGAATGAAACTAACATGGTACAGCCACCCAATCTTTGATAAAACAAACAAGAACATATACTGGAGGAAAGAATCTGTAATCAATAAATGGTGCTGGGAGAACTGGATATCCACATGTAAGAGACTGAAACTGGACCCACACTTTTCTCCACTCACAAAAAATGATTCAAGATGGAAATAAAGACCTTAATTTAAGGCATGAAATGATAAAAATCCTAAAAGAAAGCATTGGAAAAACACCGGAAGATATCAGCCTGGGGAAAGACCTTGTGAAGAAGACTTACATAGCAATTGCAACAACAACAAAAATAAACAAATGGGACTTAATTAAATTAAAAAGCTTCTGTACAGCTAAGGAGACAAGAACCAAAGCAAATAGATAACTACACAATAGGAAAGGATATTTCCATATTTTGAATCAGACAAAAGATTGATATCTAGGATCTACATAGAACTCAAATTAATCCACAGGAAAAAAGCAAGCACTCCCATAAATCCCTGGTCAAGAGAGATGAATATAACCTTCTCTAAAGAAGATTGACTAATGGCTAACAAACATATGAAAAAATGCTCATGATCTCTAATTATTAGAAAAATGCAAATCAAAACCACCCTGAGATATCATCTAAACACAGTGAGAATAGTACACATCACAAAATCTCAAAACTGCATACACTGGCATGGATGTGGAGAGAAGGGAACACTTCTACACTGCTGGTGGGATGCCAAAGTAAAACTAACTTTTTGGAAGGCAGTGTGGCGAACCCTCAAAGAACTCCAGGTAGACCTCCCATTTGATCCTGCAAACCCATTACTTGGTATCTACCCAGAAGGAAAAAAAAAATCCTTTTCCCATAAGAACACTTGCACTAGACTGTTTACGGCAGCTCAATTTACAATTGTCAACATGTGGAAACAGCCTAAATGCCCCCAAACCCAAGAATGGATTCATAAGCTGTGGTATAAGTATACAATGGAATAATATCCAGCCATTAAAAAAGATGGGATGAATATTTTCTGATTCATGCCTCAGGAACACGTGCAGTATGTACTGCTTTTCCTTCTTCATAAGTGCCTGTAGAAGCAGAAGCACTGTGCCCTTTCACTTGAACAAGCCCACACTTCATTTCTCTAAAGTTATCAAGTCACAAATTTTGCATTACTAGATTGAACCATAGTTCTGATATCTAATATCCAATTAATGGTGTTTGGTTCCTATTTCTTGCCACTACACTTTGAAAGTCATGGTCTTCCTTCATTCCAGTGGTAACTTCTGAGTTCCTTCCTTCTTTTAGTGTCAGTATAATTTTCACATTTCTCCTCATGTTTGTTAAATACATGTCCAGGTTCTTTGCACATTATTAACATTTTCACATTATACTTCTTTTCATTTAAATAAAGTTCAGAATGGGAGAAGATATTTGCAGGTTATGTTTCTGACAAAGTTTTGATAACTAGAATCCACAGAAAACTCAAGCTAATTAATAAAAAGAGAACAAGTGATCCCATTTCATTGTGGGCAAAAGATTTGAATGGAAGCTTCTCTGAAGAAGACAGGTGCATGGCCTATAGACACATGAAAAAAACTGCTCATCATCCCTATTCATCAGAGAAATGCAAATCAAAACCTCATTGAAACATCATCTAACTCCAGTGAGAGTAGCCCACATCACAAAATCCCAAAAGTGCAGATGTTGGTGTGGACGTGGAGAGAAGGGAACACTTCTGCACTACTAGTGAGAATGCAAGCTGAAATGTTCCTTTTGGAAAGAGGTTTGGATTACACTTAGGGAACTGAAAGGAGACCTGCCATTTGATCCTGCAATTCCTCTACTAGGTCTATATTTGATGACCACAAATCATTTTACAACATAGATATTTGTACCACAATGTTTATTTAAGCCCAAATCATAATTGCTCAGTCATGGAAGAAGCCCAAGTGCCCATAGACCCATGAATGGATTAACAACTTATGGTGTGTGTGTGTGTGTGTGTGTGTGTGTGTGTGTATGTATAATTGAATATCATACATCCATAAAATGATGGAGACTTTATTTATTTTGTGTCACATAGATGGAGCTGGAACATATTATTCTTAGTGAAAAGTATCTCAAGAATGGGAAAAATGTATCCAATGTACTCAGTACTACTATGAAACCAACATATAATCCCACACACTTTTACACAAATGATAAAACACAAGTGTAGCCCAGAATGACCAGAGAACAGGAGAGGAAGGGCAGGGGACCGGGGAGGCCGGGTAGATGGAGGATAATTGGTGGGACATCATCTATGGTGTATATTAAGGGTACATGTTAAATCTATTAGGAGTAGAGTATAAATGCCTTAACACAACAAATAATTAAGTGAGGTGAAGGCAATGTTAACCAGTTTGATGTAAGCATTCCAAATTGTATATAAAATCAGCACATTATACCCCATAAAGGCATTAAGGAACAGAGTTATGATTGAAAAAAAATTATGAAATAAAATAATAAAATAAAAACATCATATTAAAGACATAAAAAAAAAAAACTTAGTGTCCATTCATTTCAACTGTAACTTCTGAGTTTCTTGCTTATTTACTGTCTGTAACATTTTCACATTTCTCCTCACCTGCGTCAAGTGTATTCCTAATGTCTATCTGGATTGTTATAATTTTCAGAGTTTATTTTTTTCATTTAAATAAAGTTTAGAGGGTGAGTGGTGAGTATTCCTAGGGGACACAATGTAGGCATGAGGACTTTTTCTTGAGAAAATGCCTGAAGCACTAAGGAGTGGACATTCCAGGTGCATCTTTCCCCTCACAGTCTGGTATACTATTTGTTAAATTAGATGAAGCTTTTTTTTTTTTTAATTGTTGGGGACTCATTGAGGGTACATAGAAGTAGGTTACATTAATTGGTTTTGTCAGATAAGGAGCCTATTATATTTGTGTCCTGCCCCGCAAAAGGTGAAATCTGTCCCCCATGCCCGCCCTCCTTCCTTTTCTCAGCTCTCCCCATCCCTCACCCCCATTGCATACTAGGACCTTAATTGTCCACATATCAGAATTGAGTACATAGGGTTCTTATTTCTCCATTCTTGTGATGCTTTACTAAAAATAATGTGTTCCACATGCATCCAGGTTAATACACAGGATGTGAAATCTCTGTCTTTTTTAGTGACTGAGTAGTATTCCATGCTATACAAATACCACAGCTCTTAATCCATTCTTGAGTTGGTGGGCATTTAGGCTGCTTCCACATTTTGGTGATAGTAAATTGAGCTTCAATAAATAGGCTGGAATAAATAGGGAAAGGTTATTGGCATATTTTGATTCAGACAAAAGCTTGATAACTAGGATCTACAGAGAACTTGAAGTAATAAACATTAAAAGAGTCAACAATCCCTTAGATCACTGGGCAAGAGAGATGAATAGAAACTTTTCTAAAGAAGACAAACAGGGGAATGGCTTATTAACATATGAAAACTGCACATCATCCCTAATAATTAGAGAAATGCAAATGAAAACCACCCTGAAATACCATCTAACCCCAGGGAGAATGGCTCACATCACAGTCTCAAAACTGTAGATGCTGGCATGGATGAGGAGAGAAAACACTTTACACTGCTGGTGGAACTGCAAATGAATACAGCCTTTTTGGAAGGCAGTGTGGAGAACCATCGAAGACCTCAAGCTAGACTACCCATTTGACCCTGCAATCCCACTGCTGGGCATCTACCCAAAAGAAAAAAAAATCCGTTTATCACAAGGACACTTATAGAAGGTGCTTTTAAAAAACTGTGCTTCTTCCTTACAGTAACTCAGCTATAGGGCAAGCAGGAATTTTGTATTATTCATAGTTTTAGTCAGAACACTGTTAGAGCTCATTTCTTAGGTGTTTTTATTGATTTCCCCATTCCACTTCACCTTGTTTGACCCCACATTTGCTCATACTTTTGCACACAAGGAAGATCTGAATATACAGATATATTCTATCAGTCCTCATTTATTCCTAGTCAGGAGACATGTTTTCATATGCAAACATGCAATATTCTTGTGCTTATTTTATTTCTCAGTTGTGTTTTCTGTCAAGGAGAATGTTCTTTCCAAAATAAAATTAGAAAATAAGAATCGTACTGGAAAACTTCCTAAATGTATTTATCTACTCTGAAATCACTGGATTGTAAATACATATTAAAAAATAATATTCCTTAGAGAACACATAGAAAAAAATTGTGAACTACAAATGTAACATTCTCATTCAGTCCAGAATTAACTTATTATCTTTAAAAACGACCAAATGCATCAGTAGATAACTAGTGTGAATACAGAGCCTCCCTAACTAAAACCTTCTAACCTCAATAGTGGCCCCCCCCCGACTGCATTTCCGAACTGTTTTTAAAAACTGATGACAACTCAAACCTGGGAAACTATACATTATTACATGATAAAATCAATAGCAATCAGAAAGAAAAGCCAATCCTCAAATGTAAATTCAAATGATATCCATAATATGACAGTGCTATTTTCTGACACAGACTATCTATCTGCTTAAGCCTATGACTAAGATATTCTAATGTCCTCTTAAGACAGTGCGTGAAGGAACCTTTATACCATTTAATAATGTCCTGCAGGTAAGTAGTTACAAACTTACTGCTGCACCCTCACATCAATGTCCCATTCTTAAGGTAGGATTATCTTCATAGGCACAGTCTAATGACCCCTTTCCCTCTCTCAACACACACTGAACTGAGTCAGAGGCCATAAGGAGAAAGAAATACTTTACCTGGCATGAATGACTGGCAGTGTAAAATTGCACTACAGTTTGGGACATTGGGAATGGTGATTCTTTGAACATGAGTCCAACTCAGTGGCCATCTTGGTGAAATTGCTCATAATTTCTCTTGCTTAGTAATATGATTCCGTACTTGGCAAAACCTTCCTTATTATATAAGGTTATAAAACTAAAGAACCAGAAAAACATCAGAAATTCTCTGCCTCGATTCCAAGGACAAAGATTAGCTATAAGTCACTCTTCACTCTAGGAAGGTTTAAGTTTTATAACTAGTTAAAAAAACTCCCTCAACTTAAACATTAGCTTATGACATATGAATTCTAAAATACTATTCCAGTAGGAAATGTCCCTTGGACTATGTCACATCATTCACATAAATAAAACAGTATTAAACCAGAAACATAAATGTAAATTTGTTTATACCTGTGGCTTGTCATTTTCATCTCCTTTAGGCTCTTCTTCCTCTTCTTCTGATGTAACAAAGTTGTATACTGTAAATTTCATATATTTAGGTAAATGAGTTGATTAGAATGATGTGATAAAAGCTATCAGCTTTATAAAAGTGGATAGAAAGCTACATTTCTGTTGATTTTATAAATTGGGAGTTTAGATGAATTTAAGTCTTTAGCAGACTATAGACTTCCTTAAAAAATACTCCTAATTAATCTAACAATGAGTTGCTTAGAATTATGTGGTAAAAGCTATCAGCTTTATAAAAATGGATAGAAAGCTAAATTTCTTTTTATTTTATAGATTGAGAGTTAGATGAAGTTGTCTTTAGCAGACTATATACTTCTTTAACAAATACTCCTAATTATCTAACACTTGAAAAACCACTCAGAAAACTACCAGGCATTAGTGTGTAAAAGGCACACAAAGATCACAGATTCACGCAGAAATTCATCCACCCAACATAAATGACAAAGCCATCATAAACAAAGAAAAAAATTTCAATCCAGGAAAACATATCAAATAGCCCTGTTTACTTCTTTCTCCTACTTAATAGAACCTGCCAGGCATTGCACATGTTATTCACTAAGTTGCTGTTACTTTTTATACCATAATCAGTGTATGCCCTGTGACTTACGTGTGAAATGCTTTCCTTCTAATATGCTGACAATATTTATTACGTTTGTTCTTTACTTTTTTCTTCTTGTTATTTTTCTCTTTTCTTTTCTTTTCTTTCATTCTTTCCTTCTTTATTTTTGGACACAGATTGCTATGTGAGGACTCTGTTAATTACAGCTCTTTCCCTGGACAAACGGCATCTACTCTCTCACTGAGGCCTCAGCACTAACGGATTTCTCTTCTGCACCTTCCCCACCTGAACTATAAGTTAATTATTTCCATTTCTATTCCCCAGATACCAAGGCTGTAGGACACAATATTCCACAGCATTGTTGGGCACACAGTTTTTATCTATTCTTGATAATTATACTTTGGTTAAAGGGAAATGAATAAGATCTGTCAAGGTTGGCTTTTCCAGAAGTCATGTCTGAACTGAGAAGTAAAGGGTGAGATGAGCAAGATGAAAAGATGGAGAGGCCAGGAAAAAGGGAGAGGAGGACAGGAAGAAGCAGGAGTAAAAACAAGTCTGAAAGAGGATGTGCATTTGTCCAACAGAGAGGGATTGGTTCAGAGGGCACTCCCAGAGGTAGTTCAGTAATGCTAGTGAAAAGACAGACACACAGGAAAAGGGCTAAAATGGAGAGTTGAGAAAAAGTCAGATTGTGAAAACCCCATGTGAGACCTAAGGTACTGTTATAGGTACTGTATTACCAATTCAAGGTCTGCTTAATCATCCTAATGGCCCTGGAGAGGGACCACAGTTAGGGAAGGTAAATTCCAGGGCCACATGTATAAACAGAAGATGACTTACAGGCAATACTGCAAAATAAATGCACTTCTGAAATATATGAATGGTTCCAGAAATGTTTCACATAGTGTTAGCCTCCAGTGTAATGTGGTTTTTTATGGAATGAATAAAATAATCTGAGTTTTGTATTATAATTTTTTCAATTTCAATGCTCAGTTTAGTAAGATTTTTTAAATTAAATCATAACTGTGTACATTAATGTAATCATGGGGTACAATGTGCTGGTTTTGTATACAATTTGAAATATTTTCATTGAACTGGTTAACATAGCCTTCATGGCATTTTCTTAATTATTGTGTTCAGACATTTATATTCTGCATTTAGTAAGTTTCACCTGTACCCTTTTAAAATGCTCTGTAGGTATGATCCCACCATTTACCCTCCATCCACCCATCCTCTCCCTCCCCTCCCCTCCCTTACCCCTTTCCCCATATCCTTGTGCTTTAATAGGGTTATAGCTTTCATATGAAAGCTATAAATCAGTTTCATAGTAGGGCTGAGTACATTTTATACTTTATTTTCCATTCTTGAGATACTTTGCTAAAAAGAATATTTTCCAGCTCCACCCATGTAAACATGAAAGAGGTAAAGTCTTCATCTTTCTTTAAGGCTGCATAATATTCCATGGTGTACATATACCACAATTTATTGATCCATTCGTGGATCGAAGGGCACTTGGGCTTCTTCCATGACTTAGCAATTATGAATTGGGCTACAATAAACATTCTGGTACAAATACCTTTAATGTTTACAATGCACTGTATACAAAGGCTCCTAGGGATCCCCAATCACCTTTACTTATGAATGCCCCTTTTCTAATCTGCGTTCAGAGTGTTCAGTTAAGTGTGGTACACATATGTTGGAATGGTATAGAGAGCTTAAATTAAACAAGGATACTAGTGTCATTCTCAACAGATGCAAAAAATGTAAAGTTGAGCAAATAAAGAAGTTGCAATTATACCATTTTTGTACAATTTTATGACACAAAAACTAATTCTCAGCAATATTTATCACCAGACACACTTTGAAAGTCTATGGAAATAATGTCCAGACAACTCCAGGTGTTGATTACTTCTGTGTAATATATTCAATAGTACGGAAGGACTATTTCCTACTATTAACCTTTCAGGATCATGGTTTTAAGACTGTGTCTACCAAATATTCATAAAGGAGTGATTAATTATTTTACTAATAAGGATACCCTCTCACACAAATATACTCTACTAATTGGATCATCTGACTTCCTTTGTATCATCAGTGTAAAATCAGAAAGATTGAATAATTAAAGTTAAACATGACTGAGATGTTAACATGAAGTGCTCCTCTAAGTAAAGATTTGAATTTCAAGAAGCACTTGGAAAGTTGTGGAGTCACCAAATTCACCTCTGTCATTTCCCTAACAAGGACAGGGATGCCAAATCAGAGAACAATGGGAGGCAGAATAACAACAACAACAAAAGAAAATTACCTGTTGCAGCTGGTTTAACTTTAATCCTTTGTACTCCTTTTTTTGGAGTAGGAGGTTTTATATCAGCATCGCACACAGTGAGCTTTGAAACAAATTGTATCATAAGTAAAGCACAATTTCACACAATGTACAGAAAATAATTCCCTCACATGAAGGGAATTAGGAAACAACTACTTTATAGAAAACAAATAATAATAACATTTGCAAAAAAAGCCAGCCATCTTTGTTCAAAGTAACCTGATCTGATTAACTAGTATCAATGCAACATATATCTCAGATGCCTGATCCTTCTGGAGAAAAGAAATGCCTCCCTGTGTTCTGCCCCAATCCAGTACTTCCTCCTCCTTCCAGTAATCTCTGGAGCTGCAGTAATCCAATCTTCTCTGTGTGTGCAAATTTCCTGAATGAATATTGTTACCTGATACTGAGGTTGTGTCTTAACATGCACTGAAAAACAAAGAGAACATAGAAATCAGTGTAAATGACAGTGCAAATGTAAATATGACAAAGCCAAACATACAGTGGTGGAGAGTTCCTATTGAGCTGAACCCCCAAGCTGGGCTTAGAAAATAAATACTTTAGGTTTCAGGCTGCTTTTTCTCTCTTTTATTGGTGGATTGATTGATTTATAGGCAGACAGGAGCATAACAGACAAAAACTGAAGACAATAGGAATACAAGTTTAATATAATATACAGTTAAAACTTCAAAGGTGAGATTATGTTTCAAATGAAAATCACTCATATAGAAAAGTGCACATACAGAAGAGTGGAGAGTGGTCCTTATTTGAAGGAGCAAATCATGAGCCAGAGAGCATAAAAGGCAAGGCCGATGGCAGAAGCTTACAGCATGCCTTTACTACAACCCAAAACATCATTTGTACAATAGGCTGCAATTAACTGCCAAGTTCTTCAGTTTGTGGACGTCATTTAGGAAGAAACACAGCTATGATGACAGTTCAGATGAGGGCATAATCCATTTCTCATTAGAGAAAGGGTTCAATCGATCTGCATGGCTAGACCCTTGCAGAATAGCAGTTTTAAAAATTTGATCTTTTCTACACCCACACGAGACGCAAGTATACCAATATTTCTTAGGTCCTCTACTTTTGTGCTGTTAATTTTCTTTCTCAATTCATATAAGAGGTATGTGAGAAATTACATATACTGAGCTATCTATGGTGAACTATTTATCAAAAAGGAAACATTGAATGGCCATATAATTATTAGATCTTGGGTGGCTCCTGTGACTCAAAGGAGTAGGGCACTGGCCCCATATGCCAGAGGTGGCAGATTCAAACCAAGCCCTGGCCCTACAAACTACAAAAAAAAAAAAGGTTAAAATGTTTTTTAAAAAGAATTACTAGATGTTAATGAATTTTTATATTCAAAAATCACTAGAATATTCATTGAATATGACATTAAATTTCATAAGAGGCAAAAATAAGCTTTTAGGTTTTTTTTAAATTTTCAGAATATTTGGGGATACATGTTTTGCTTGCATACTTTACTTTTATACAGATTGCATCAAATGCTAAGTGTACTGTTTCTAAAATTAGTGTTCTTGAAGATCTCACATTAAGGGAATTAGGAAACAACTACTTTATAGAAAAAAAAATAACATTTGCAAAAAAAGCCAGCCATATTTGTTCAAAGTAACCTGATCTGATTAAATAGTGTCAATGCAACATATATCACAGATGCCTGATCCTTCTGGAGAAAAGAAATGCCTCCCTGTGTTCTGCCCCAATCCAGCACTTCCTCCTCCTTCCAGTAATCTCTGGAGCTGCAGTAACCCAATCTTCTCTGTGTGTGCAAATTTCCTGAAGCCACCTGAACTGAGTTCTCTCATGTTTGCTCTTCAGTAACTGAGAAATTACCTCGCTACCTTCTTTCTGCCTTGCCTCTATGACCACTCACAAGCCCTCTTCGTTTGCCAAAAAAAAAAAAAAAAAAAAATCTTGCAATCTGCCACCTGCATTCTTTTGATAGATTATTTCCACCACCTCTTTCCTCTTTATTTAGCAAAACATCATATATCTAGTGTTTCAATTTCTCTATCATTCAGTGTTATCCTCCAGCTAGAAAAATGCTCAGAAATAAGAACAAAATAATGCTTTCCCTTGATTCTAGGTTGGAAGTGCTCTTCAATGGCGCCTCCTACACATTTCTCTACGGAGAACTCTATGCCCTAGTTATTCAGGGCGTTCTGAGGACCAACAGTACTGGAAACAAATGAGAATGCATTACGACTGTAGAATCACAAACCTGCTCAATCACAATGTGCATCTTTAACATGGTCCCCATTGATTACTTAATGTTTGAGAATATCTGGTCTTTAAAGAGTATCAGTCCACATTTCTTTACCTAAAAATAGCCCTTGGAATACAGCCTCCAGGTGCTCCCAGTCACATATTCCACACTGAAATGGCATTTAAAATCACCATGTTTCTAATGGAATGTTACTGGGCTACAGCTTTCCTGACCTCTCCACGAAGAAGCCCATTGTCTTCTATCCACTTTCATAAAATTGAACCATATGCTATGAAGAAACATCACTTTATATGACATGAAATTGCATACACATAACAGCTCCACACTCCATCAAACAGCTCTGCATGAACAAGGGCCTCAGCCCTTAATGGCTTCCAAACAGTGAGAAACACAGGGAGAACATGGATGTTGGTGCTACTTGTCTCACTCATTTTGGCACTGGAAGCTCATTTTACTACATTCTTCCCACCTAACACTTTAATCTACCTTTTACTTAAGAAGTATTTTATTGGACCACCCTGACATTACATCCATCTGCTCCTTTTCTCTCCATGTACTCTGTACTGTCTGCTTTCCCACTTCTTCATCCCCTTTTGTAAAGCTGTCCTCTTCCTGATTTCTTGCCTTTGCTCAGCTCTCGCACTATACTGAGATGGGACTAAAGATTCAGTTCCTTAAGTGATACTCTCAATTTCATCATCTGTTGCTGACACCTGAGAAGACATACAATTTATCACTGTTTTGCTTCATCTTTTCTTTTTTCTACCATACATATCTAAAAGCCAAGATGGTTTTTGGTGCTCATGTTCTTCAATAAACATTATTTCACATGACATTTCCCGTAAGTTGTAGTGCTTACCCTTTACTTGTTTGGGTACTGTCTTATATCCATTTGAATTGCCAGTCCAAGAAGAACCACTAAGATCCTCCTTGGTAAGATTCTCTGATAAATTCTGTTAAAATTAACATCAACATTGAGTTTAAAGTACTTTATAATTAAAATAAGTGGTATCAACATTTCCTAATCATTTTTGTCAAAAATATTTGAATTATCTACTCTAAGATCAAAGTTTTTTAACCTTTAAAGAAAGAAGAATGTCTTGAAAACCAAAGCATTTCAGCTATACATATGCTGTCAAGATGAACCTTATCTTCCACTTGTGTATGGCTATTGATTCTGTAAATTGAGGATAGGCAGCCAAAGGAAACATATTCAAAGACAAAACATTAACTCATGTTATATAGCAACAAGGAACTTACTTCACCTTCCATAACATTACTTTGCATTCTCCACCAAACACAGATCAACATTGTGAAAAATATAATACATGGGATATCATACTTCTGGCATTACATCCTTAAAATATTTCTCACTTTAGAAATATGTCAGTGGTAACACTAGATACTGGCATAATGGGCAACTTGGGAGTACATCATGTCGAGTATGAGCTCAAAAATGTCAATGCTGCTTCATTTAGCTAAACAAGGCCCTGAAGACATCAAAATGTTTTGTGATAAAATATTTACTGATAGGAAAAATTGTTGAAGAAAAAGATATCCTCTGATAAGAACAACTTGCCTTATTTTTATGTTTAAGTAAAAGTAAACAGTACATACACTGTGCAACTCCTTCCCAATTAGGAAACAACTTCAAGAAAGTATGGCAAGCCTTAATAAAGAAGGAAGGATGGAGGCGGAGCATGATGGCAGACGGGACGGATGTGTAGCCGACGTCTCCCAAGTCATCAGGTGAGAGGAAGAGTGGTCTGGACCTTTCCCATGCGTGGATTATTGGTGTGGATGGACAACTGGAGACACTCAGCGAATTGGCAGATTGCTGTATATGAGGCGTAATTTAAAACCACAGACTGTTGTAGAGATTTTTCCCTGGTTGGCCATGCTGACTGGCAGGCCCCTCCCTTATGGGGGACAGCAGCTTGCAATTACTGGCAAAACCCAACTTACGAAAATGTACTCCTGAGCTAAGGATGGCACCCGAAAGGAGAGCTACTCGAAACCACAGAGAGCTCGGCAACCCAATGGAAAATTGAAGGGAAGGGATACCGCCCGGGAAACAGACATTTTGAACTATCCAAAATGGCAGACGCCTTCCCCCAGAACAACAGGAGTGATTAAATAGACCAGAGCATCCCTGGTGGGGAATGTTGGAGGGGGCTGGCAGTTCAGGCTGCATGGCAAACTGGCAGATGGCTGGACTCAAAAGTTCCAATTCAAAAGGGAGACTCTGAACCACAAAACTGAGAATAAGGTCCCCGAGCGCTCCAGCCACGGGACCTGTCAGCAGCCACGGGAGCCACCAGCAGCCAACACCCTCACCCACAGCCGACTGTAGTCGCCAGTTTGCAGAAGAACGTGGGAGCAGAGTGGAAAGATTTGTGAAGCGTGGACTGCTGCACTGAGTTGGGAGGTCGGATAGGAGTGCCATCTGGAACAGAGCAGCTGAGGTTGCACAATACTTAGGTGACAAACTTTTACCAAAACTCCAAAATGGCGATTGACCAGGTAGGGTGCTTACATGGTAACAGTATAAACTGTGAATCAGGTATAAGCCTGGAAACCACTCACAGCGCCTCCTGGTGTCCAGAAAGTATATTGCATTATAAATATATTCCTACGAAAATTGATCCCTACATCATACATACAGATGTATATTTCTACATATGTACAAGAATAATATTTGTGTGATTGGTGCCTTTTTTTCTTTTTCTCTTTTTTTTTGTTCTGTTTTTTTTCCTCACCATTTTCTTGGAGGTGCTATTATTAATTTTTTATTATTTTTATAGACATATTTTTATTTCCATTTTTTTCTAATTTTAATTTCTCCTTTCTTATTTTTTAACTTTTTTATGAACACCACTTTTTTTCTTTTTTTTCAATTATTTTACATTTATCACTTTTTTTATTGTAGTTGTTTTTGGTTGCTGTTGTCGTGGGTGTTGTCTGTATGTCTATGTGTCTCTGTCTGTGCATCTACGGGCTCGTGTGGCTGGTAGCCTTTGTATCTGTTTATGTGATCATTTGGTCTCAATGAGTTTTGTGTTACGACCTGCAATTCTGAGCTCCCAGCACTTCCCTCCACTCTCACTCTGAGGTCTGGAGGCCTGTCCCCCAGGAGTCCAGAGTCTTGTGTGATTTCTCGAGGGGTGTGGACAGGACCTGGACTGCAGCTGGACAGAGCTGATTCTGTGGCATGGGAGTGAGGAGATGATGGTCAGCTGAGAGGGAATCACGCCAGAGCAGCAGTGCCCCAAGGCACAGAGCAGCAGCTGTCTTTAGCGACAACAAGGCAACTCCCCCTGTCTCCCTGGGCAACCAAAGGAGGCCAGGCATCTTCTCAGATGGCAACCACCACAGAACATATTTGGGACTGAAACACAGGCCCCATGAGTAAAGGGTTTGCCTGAGGCGGTACTGGCCTGGGTGGAACACAAGGACTAGAAACAGCACATGCAGAACAAGGAAACTACCAGAGCGGGCTGACCAAGAGGACCACTCTACTGAGCATAAGACGCACCCGGCCCTCAGGGGATCATCAGCCTGTAGACAAAGGAGGACAGGAGGCTAGAGCTGACAGCAGATCGTGCTGCGAATAAAAACCTGCAGGAGTACAGACAGGACCTGAGGCACAGGTTCTGGGAATTCAAATCAGCCCCTCTTCTGCAGAGGAATTTAGCTGTGACAGAAACAAACTCCAACAAGGTTGTTCTGTTAGGCCAGTAACATTAATCTAGGGCATAGCTGGAACAAAGTGAACACCCCCCAGCCTCCACCAAGTGCCCAAGTTTGACAGGTCTCACCACCCCCTGATGGATAGAGGCAGAGAGCAGTGGCCTGGCTGAGCAGACACAGACTTCCTTGTGATTTAGGCAGGTGCAAACCTCTGGAGTATCTGCTCACTGGAGACAACTGACTGGGTCACAGCCCTGCGGGGCTAGCAGTGACTGGGTGTGACAGAACTTCAAGATGGGGAAGAAGCTATCAAACTTCCCAGACTAACCTGTTTGCTGGGTGGGTCCTCCGGACTTCACGGAGCACCAGAGCAAGTCATATTTGAGTTGTCACCAGACCCCTGCATTCCAGTTGCCAGAGACCTTTTAAACTCTCCCACCTGAGGCAGGTGCTGACTGACACAATTGATTTGGACCTTTTGAACTGAGCCAATTGCCTGAGGACTATTCAAATGGTTCCCTGGGTGTGTGGTTGTAAGAAAGTTTGATTTTCTTTTCCAATTCTTGCCTGTGGGGGGCAGGGTGACTTAATTGCTGGTAATACTCCACAGCTGATACTTAAACCCAGAGTAACTGTTTCACTAGGGGTGAATAGAGACCAGCTGAAAACAAGACAGAACCACTTAACCCCACCACATCAAATAGATCCCCAACATCTCAGGCTGTAGCACTGCACGGGTCCTCGACAAGGCTCCAGAGGAAAAATCAAATGGTGTAAAGTAATCGTGGGGCACAATTGGCGGAAAAATTCTGGTAACATGAATAACCAGAATAGATCAACGACTCCCAAAGGACAGATATGGCAGATGTAGCTGAAGATCCCATTGATAAACAGCTGGCCGAGATGTCAGAAATCAAATTCAGAATTTGGATTGCAAGCAAGATGAACTGAATGGAGGAAAATCTGGAATTAGAAATCCAAAGAGCAATTCAAAAGTCAGAATTAGAAACTCGAGGAGAAATTCAAACATTGTCTCAAGAATTTAATGAATTTAAAGACAAAACCACCGAAGATTTCAATGCACTGAAGCAAGAATTTGCAGCCCTCAAAGATCTGAAAAATACAGTAGAATCCCTCAGTAACAGAGTGGAGCAGGCAGAAGAAAGGATTTCTGACATTGAAGACAAGGTGTTTGAACACTCCCAAACTCTCAAAGAAGAAGAGAAATGGAGAGCAAAAATGTATCATTCTCTCAGAGAGCTCTGGGATAATTCGAAGAAGGCTAAAATACACCTCATTGGGATCACTGAAAGTGATGAAGTGGTCTTGCAACTCACAGAGGCCCTTCTCCATGAAATTATGAAAGAGAATTTTCAAGATATGTCAAGATATTCTGAAATCCAGATAGCAGACAGTTTCAGAACCCCAGCACAACTCAATCCAAACAAGATATCCCCCAGGCATATCATAATTAACTTCACTAGTGTCAATATGAAGGCAAAAATAATGAAAGCAGCTAGACGCAAGAAATCTATTACCTACAAAGGGAAGAATATTAGAATGACTGAAGATGTCTCTGCTGAAACTTTTAAAGCCAGAAGAGGGTTGTCCTCGACCTTTAATTTCCTAAAGCAAAATAACTTTCAACCCTGGATCCTGTATCCATATAAACTGAGTTTCATTTATGACGGAGAAATTAAATACTTTAATGGCATTCATATGTTGAAGAAATTTGCCATAAACAAACCAGTACTCCAGGATATTCTCAGAACTATCTTCCATAGTGACACCCCAATCCTCTACCAAAAAAAGAACTTACTCAGAAACTTTGATCAAACTCCAACTTCCACAGTGGAGAAAGGACTAAAATTGTCCACTGGACTTTCAAAAAACTTGATACCCAAAATTTTACCAGACATATCAATATTCTCCATTAATGTGAATGACTTAAACTGTCAGGTAAAGAGGCACAGGATAGCTGACAGTATACAAAAACTCAGGCCAGATATTTGCTGCATATAAGTCTTACCTTAAAAGATAAATATAGAGTCAGGGTGTAAGGATGGTCGTCCATATTTCAGGCAAAAGGTAATGAGAAAAAAGCAGGTGTTGCAATTCTATTTGCTGACACAATAGGCTTTAAACCAACAAAAGTAAAGAAAGATAAAAATGGTCACTACGTATTTGTTAAGGGTAATGCTCAATATGATGAGATTCCAATTATGAATATTTATGCACACAACCAGAATGCTCCTCAATTTATAAGAGAAACTCTAAAAGACACGAGCAACTTGATTTCTTCCAGCTCCATAATAGTCGGAGATTCCAACACTCCTTTGGCAGTGCTGAATAGATCTGCCATTAAGAAGCTGAGCAAAGAAATTTTAGATTTAAACCCAACCACCCAACATTTGGATTTAGCAGACATCTAGAGAACATTTCATTACAACAAAACTGAATACACATACTTTTCATTAGCCAATGGAACATACTCCCAAATCAATCATAGCTTAGGTCACAAGTCCAACCTAAGTAAATTTAAAGGAATAGAACTTATTCCTTGCATCATTATCGGACCACCATGGAATAAAAGTTGAACTCAGTAACAACAGGAATCTGCAAACACATATACAAAAATGGAAGTTAAATAACCTTATTCTGAATGATACTTGGGTCAGAGATGAGATTAAGAAGGAAACTACCAAATTTTTGGAACAAAACAACAATGAAGACACAAACTGTAAGAACCGCTGGGATACCACAAAGGCAGTCCTAAGGCGGAAATTTGTAGCACTGCAAGCCTTCCTAAAGAGAACAGAAAGAGAGGAAGATAACAGCATAATGGGACATCTCAAGCAACTGGAAAAGGAAGAACATTCCAACCCCAAACCCAGTAGAAGAAAAGAAATAACCAAAATTAGAGCAGAATTAAATGAAATTAAAAACAAAAGAATGATATTACAGATCAATAAACCAAAAAGTTGTTTTTTGAAAATGTCGATAAAATAGATAAACATTTGGCTAACCTCACCAGCAAAAAAAGAGTAAAATCTCTAATTTCATCAATCAGAAACAACAAACACGAAATAACAACAGACTCCTTGGAAATTCAAAAGACTTTAATGAATATTACAAGAAACTTTATTCTCAGAAATATGAAAATCTGAAGGAAATTAACCAATACTTGGAAGCACTTCACCTTCCAAGACTTAGCCAGAATCAAGTGGAACTGTTGAACATGCCAATATCAAGTTCTGAAATAGCATCAACCATACGAGATCTCCCTAAAAAGAAAAGCCTGGGACCAGATGGCTTCACGTCAAAATTCTACCAAAACTTTGAAGAGGAACTAGTACCTATGTTACTCAACCTGTTCCAAAACGTAGAAAAAGAAGGAAGACTACCCAACAAGTTCTATGAAGCAAACATCACCCTGATCCCCAAACCAGGAAAAGACCTAACAAGAAAAGAAAATTATTCACCAATATCACTAATGAATATAGATGCAAAAATATTCAACAAGATCCTAACAAAGAGAATCCGGCAACATATCAAACAAATTATACATCATGACCAAGTCGGTTTTATCCCAGGGTCTCAAGGCTGGTTTAACATGCATAGATCTATAAATATAATTCATTGCATGAACAAAATAAAAAACAAAGACCACATGATTCTCTTAATTGATGCTGAAAAAAGCTTTTGACAACATCCAGCATCGTTTCATCATCAGAACACTTAAAAAAACTGGTATAGAAAGGACATTTCTTAAATTGATAGGGGCCATATACAGCAAACCCACAGCCAATATCATATTGAATGGAGTTAAACTGAAATCATTTCCACTCAGATCAGGAACTAGACAAGGCTGCCCATTGTCTCCACTGCTCTTTAACATTGTGATGGAAGTTTTAGCCATCAAAATTACAGAAGAAAAGGTGATCAAGGGTATCCATATAGGGTCAGAAGAGATCAAACTTATGCTTTTCACAGACGATATGATTGTATATATGAAAAACACCAGGGATTCTACTACAAAACTCTCAGGAGTGATCGAGGAATACAGCAGCATCTCAGGTTACAAAATCAGCACTCATAAATCATTAGCCTTTATACATACCAACAACAGTCAAGCTGAAAAAACAGTTAAGGACTCTATTCCATTCACAGTAGTGCCAAAGAACATGAAATACTAGGGAGTATATCTAACAAAAGACGAGAAAGATCTCTATAAGAGAACTATGAAACTCTAAGAAAAGAAACAGCTGAAAACATTAACAAATGGAAAAACATACCATGGTCATGGTTGGGAAGAATTAACATTGTTAAAATGTCCATACTACCCAAAGCAATATACAATTTTAATGCAATCCCTATTAAAGCCCCATTGTCATACTTTAAATATCTTGAAAAAATAATACTTAGTTTTATATTGAATCAAAAAAAACCTCGAATAGCCAAAACATTACTCAGAAATAAAAACAAAGCAGGAGGAATTACGTTACCAGACCTCAGACTTTAGTATTTATCGAAAGTGATCAAAACAGCATGGTACTGGCACAAAAACAGATAAGTAGATGTCTGGAACAGAATAGAGAACCAAGAGGTGAATCCAGCCACTTACCATTATCTGGTCTTTGACACGCCAGTTAAAAACATTCAGTGGATAAAAGATTCCCTATTTAACAAATGGTGCTGGGTGAACTGGCGGCAACCTGTAGAAGACTGAAACTGGACCCACACTTTTCACTATTAACTAAGATAGACTCTCACTGGATAAAAGGTTTAAACTTAAGACATGAGACGATAAAAATACTAGAAGAGAGTGCAGGGAAAACTCTTTAAGAAATCTGTCTGGGCGAGTACTTTATGAGGAGGACACCCCAGGCAATTGAAGCAGCTTCAAAAATACACTACTGGGACCTGATCAATCTAAAAAGCTCTGCACAGCCAAGAACACAGTAAGTAAAGCAAGCAAACAGCCCTCAGAATGGGAGAAGATATTTGCAGGTTATGTCTCCGACAAAGGTTTAATAACCAGAATCCACAGAGAACTCAAACATATAAGCAAGAGAAGAACAAGTGATCCCATCGTAGGCTGGGCAAAGGACTTGAAGAGAAACTTCTCTGAAGAACACAGGGGCATGGCCTACAGACATATGAAAAAACGCTCATCACCTTTAATCATCAGAGAAATGCAAATCAAAACTACCTTCTAACTCCAGTACCATCTAACTCCAGTAAGATTAGCCCCTATCACAAAATCCAAAGACCAGAGATGTTGGCGTAGATTTGGAGAAAAGGCAACACTTCTGCACTGCTGGTTGGAATGCAAATTAATACATTTCTTTAGGAAAGATGTTTGGAGAACCTTTAGAGATCTAAAAATAGACCTGCTATTCAATCCTATAATTCCTCTACTAGGTTTATAAGGTTTATATCCTGAAGACAAAAAATCACATTATAACAAGGATATTTGTACCAGAATGTTTATTGCAGCCCAATTCCAATTGCTAAGTCATGGAAAAAGCCAAAGTGCCCATCGATCCATGAATGGAGTAATAAACTGTGGTATATGTACACCATGGAATATTATGCAGCCTTAAAGAAAGATGGAGACTTTACCTCTTTCATGTTTACGTGGATGGAGCTGGAACATGTTCTTCTTAGTAAAGTATCTCAAGAATGGAAGAAAAAGTATCCAATGTACTCAGCCCTACTATGAAACTAATTTTTGGCTTTCATATGAAAGCTATATCTCAGTTACAGCCTAAGAATATGGGGAATGGGGAGAGGGAGGGGAAAGAGAGGGGAAGATGGGTGGAGGGAGGGTGATAGGTGGGATTACACCTGTGGTGCATCTCACAAGGGTACTTGTGAAATTTAGTAAATGTAGAATGTAATTGTCTTAACACAATAACTAAGAAAATGCCAGGAAGGCTATGTTAACCAGTCTAATGAAAATGTGTCAAACTGTTCATAAAACAAATGTATGGTGCCCCATGATCACACTATAATAAAAAATAATAAAATAAAAAAATAAAATCATTTACAAAAAAATAAAATAAAATAAAAAGTGAAGGATGAAAACAGAGAACACATTTATTAGAATCTCCTAAGTTGTTCTGCGCACTTTCTTGTACATTTTCTTGTCTACACATTATATTAATGAACATAAAAATCATGATGAAGATGGTGACCCTCAGTACTGTTTTCTGTTCATTGTAGGAGGTAAGAGTAAAATGGTGAATAAATGTGATTAATGAAACATACAAAATTGAAAAATCAGAATGGACCAGACAACTGACAAAGGAAAAAGCAGCAGTGGGAAGGGAACCATCTACCTCGTTTGGAACTTGAACTTTTTCTTTTCGGAAGGTGAGAGTTATACCGGTAACATGCCTTCCTCATTCTGATTAGTTTACATAATTTGCTCTATTGTTTGCTTCATAAACACATATGCTTTTGATGATCTGTCTCTAGGTGGTGGGGAGAAATGCACATTTTCTGATTCAGGTTTCATGATTTATACTTCTTAGATTTGCTGAACTCATCTAATGCCTCACAAACATGTTCAGCATGTACTGTTTTTCCTTCATCATAAGTGCCCATAGCAGCAGAAGCAGTGTGCCCTTTTGCTTGAATGAGGCACACTTCATTTCTTTGCCGTTATCAAGTTACAAATTTTGCTTCACTAGACTGAAGCATAGTTCTGACATCTATTTTCACATTAATGGTTTTGGGGTTCCCATTTCCTGCCACTTCTCTACGGAGACAGCTTTCAGCAAAAGCTCCCACAAAGAAAGAACGATAATAATCAGAACAAACACAATAAAGCTGTGAGCATGGCCATTTTCTTGTCTGGCATAAAAGTTGGACAAGTATTTTCCCTGCTATTCTGAACTCTCAGTCCATCTTTTCCCCAGGCCTAGAAGTCTGGAAGTCTAACCCCTGCAGAGCTCAGAGTTTCTGGTGGTTCTTTGCTAGGGCTGGGCATTGTATGGGCCATGGGGCAGGTGCGCTAAAAATGTGACATCAGAAGAAGTGGAGAGATACAAGGGGCAGAGGACTGGCCCAGTGCCAGCAAGTACATAGTAGCGGCTGGCAGAGGCTTGGGGACCTATGTGGTGGAACAGCAGCAGTGATGGTACCCTGCTCCCTCCATGGTAAAATTTTAGGAAGCTATCTCACCACTTCTATGGACCACTAGAGGGAGCCCAACCTCGCCCCACAGTGGTACCAGAGGAGGAGTGTGGCTGGGTGAGAGCTGCATTCTCTGAGGGAGTAAATCACACACCGAGTCAACCCCCACCTTGGAGCAGACTCAGGGAAAACATGACCCAGTTTCCAATGAGCACCAAAGGGTGTCAGGATTCAGCTCCCTTTGTGTGCTGGTGGCAGAATGCAACGGCCTGGGTAAGAAATCATTGACTCCCCTTTGACTTTGGCAGGCACAGATCCCTGGCACATTTGCTCATTGGAGGGAACTCAGCAAGAGATCCTCAGGATTAACACTGACTGCTCATGGCAGATGTGAAAGTGGGGAAGGAGTTCCAACCTCCCTGCACTAACTCATTTGCTGGGTAGGCCTTTCTGACTCCATGGAGTACCAGAACAAGTCATATTTGAACTGCTAGTCAACCCCTGCTGTCTGCTTGTTGGAGACATTTTCAACTCTCCCACATGAACAGTGATTGTGCTGCCCAGGACAATTAGTTTAGAACTCCTGACCTGGGCTGTCTACCTGGGGATGCTCCAAGGTTGAACCCTGGTAGGGTTGAAATGGGAGAGACTGATGCTCCTCTTCAAGTTGTTGCTGCTTGGAGGTGGGGTGTCTTAGTTGCTTTTATCTCTCCCCAGCTAAGATTTCAGACCAAAGCCACTGATTCCCTAGGACTGGATAAAGGCTGGCTGAATACAAAACAGAGCCACATAGCCCCATCACACCTACCATGTCCCCAGACTCTCAGGATGCACGATGGAAAGAGACCTCTGTAAAGCTGTAGGGAAAAAAGCCACAGTCACTAGTTCCAACTTTTTCATAAAAGGATGGTGAACTACAACTCAGGGATCCCTCAAACCATTTTCACTTTAGCAGCATCTCCAGGCAAAATGTAAAAAATAACCATTGGCTGGTGTGGTGCCTGTGGCTCAAGGACAAGTATATGCAGTATATGCTGGCTCCACGTACTGAAGGTGGCAGGTTCAAAACTGGCCATGGCCAAAAACTGCAAAAAAAAAAAAAAAATCATTGGGCAGAACCAGTGGAAATACTCTGGTAATATGAATACTCAGGGTAGATTAACAACCCCATGGAATGACAAAAAAGACACAATAGAATATGCCATTCATAAACAAATGGTTGAAATGTCAGAAAAGGAATTCACAATATGGATGGCAAATAAGATTAATAGAATGGAACGAAAGTTGGAATTAAAAATACAAGGAGTAGTTCAAAAGTTGTCTCAAGAAATCAATGAATTCAAAGACAAAATATGCAATGATTTAGACATAAGGAGGAAAAAAAATGAAGACCTCAATGAACTCAGAAATACAGTAGAATCCCTCAGTAATACAGTGAAGCAGGCAGAAGGAAGGATCTCCAAAGTTGAATAGAAAGCTTTTGAAGGCTCTAAAACACTCAAAGAGGCAGAGAAGTAGAGAGCAAAAATGGATTACTTGGTGAGAGGGTTGTGGGACCACTTCAGAAGACCAAACATTCACCTAATGGGAATTCCTGAAGGTGAAGGGGATAATTTCAAATTATATCCTCTACTCCAAGATATAACGGAGGATAATTTGCCAAGCATGACAAAAGATACAGAAATTCAGATAGTAGATAGTGTCAGAACACCAGCACAACTCAATCCAAATAAAGCATCTTCTGGACACGTTGTAATTAACTATACCCAAGTAAAAATGAAGGAGAGAATTCTGCAAGCAGCCAGACATAACAAAAGTATAACCTACAAGGGGAAGAAAATTAGAATGACTGTAGATATCTCTGTTGAAAATTTTCAAGCCACAAGAGGATGGTCATTCACCTTCAATCTCTGAAAAGAAAAGAACTTTCAGCCCAGGATCCTGTATCCAGCTAAACTGAGTTTCATTTGTGATGGAGGAATCAAATACCTCACCTGCATACACATGTGGAAGAAATTTGCCATAACTAAGCCAGCTATCCAGGAAATTCTCAGACTCATCCTCCATTATGATCAGCTTAATGGTCTACCACTAAAGTAAATTCGCCCAGAAAATGAATGAAACCTAATATCCACAATGGTGAAATGATTGAAAATATCCACTGTGGGGGAGGAGGCAAGATGGCTGATTGGAACCAGATTTCCACAGAGGCACCCATCCAGAAGGAGAGTTAAAGGACAGAAGTTTAGCAAGTAAGCTGATGGTTTAGAGCTGAGCCAAGGGTGAAGACTAAAGAGCACATATCAAAGCATCCCTTCTACAAGCAAGCAAGCAGAGTTCATAGCTCTTCCTATTTTATCCCATGGGAGAGACACTCTATAAACCAGAACTCCTTCCCAAGAGAGGACCCATTAGTGTGCCATGGCACTCTCCCTCCAGGCATTAAACTGAACATAGACTCTACCTGCAATTCTGAACTTCCAGCACTCCCCTCCACTCTCATGCCGTGGTCTGGAAGCCTGTCCCCCATGGAGTCCATAATCTTGGGCATTTTCTCGAGAGGTGTGGACAGGGTGTGGGCTGTTACAAGTCTGTGCTGAAATGGAGGCATGGGTGGAAACTGGGGACTGTGGATCATGGGAGCCATACAGGAGAGAGAGAGATGGCATTCCACATGGCAGCCCAGCAGCGGCAGTGGTGGGATCAATAGGGCTCATGCCCCTGGTGATGTTTTGGAGAAACATTTTCCACCTCTCTTAGCAAGCAGAGGCAGCTGGGCCTCTGCTCTGGTGGCGGCTATGGGCGAAACAGATGTGGGATGGACACAAAGGCCCCCTGAGCAAAGGATATGCCTGAGGTGATACCTGCCTTGGAGTGTCATGGCAGGAACAGAGAATAGAATCCATGTGCATGCAGAGATGGCACACTCCTAGGGCAGAGCTGAGTCAGAAATGCTACATTTGTGAGCCCAAGATGCAAGTGTCCCCCAGGGGAGCTTAGCTGGGACAAAAGCAGGCAGGGAAACAGCATCAGCCCATGGAAGGGCCGAAACTGAGAGTTTCTGAACTCTAAGTGAACCCGCCCCAGCATAGAGTGCAGTGTAGTCAGAGATGCCAGCTACATGAGAATAGGTGCAGCAGCAACAACACAGGGTGGGACTGAGCCATAGTTTCTGTGAACTCAAATAGTGCCTGGCCCATACAGCTATAAAGCCAGGACAAAATGCAAATTCTGTGAGAATTGAGTTGTCTCAAGAATTCAATTAATTAAAAGACAAATCAACAAAGTTTTGACACATAGAGGCAAGAATTTGAAGCCCTCAAAGATCTGAGAAATACAGTAGAATCCCTCAGTAACAGAATGGAGCAGGCAGAAGAAAGGATTTTTGACAATGAAGACAAAGCTTTTGAATGCTTCCAAATGCTCAACGTGGAAGAGAAAGGGAGAGCAAAAATGGATCATTCTCTCAGAGAGGTCTGGGACACTTCAAAGCAAACTAACATTTGCCTTATAGGAATTCCTGAAGGGGATGAGGTTGCTTTGAAAGCCCTGAGATGCTCTACTGCAAGAGATAATCGAGGAGAACTTACCAAACATGGCAAGAGATTCTGAAATGAAGAAAGAAGACAGTTTCAGAACCCCAGTATGACTCAACCCAAATATAGCATCACCCAGACACATAATAATTAACTTTGCCAAAATTAATATGAAGGATAAAATTCTGCAAGCAGCCAGATGTAAGACAGCCATAACCTACAAGGGGGAAAATATTCGAATGACTTCAGATCTCTCTATTGAAACTTTTCAAGCTAGAAGAGGATGGTCATCAACCTTTAACCTCCTAACACAAAATAACTGTCAACCCAGGATCCTGTATCCAGCTAAACTGAGGTTCATTTATGATGGAGAAGTTAAATACTTTAATGACATTCACATGTTGAAGAAATTTTCCATAAAGAAACCACCTCTCCAGGATATTCTCAATCCTATCCTCTATAGTGACCAGCACAATCCTGTACCTGCAAAGTCAACTCACTCAGAAACTTTTGATCAAAATCCAACTTCCACTGTTGCAAAAGGATTAAAAATGCCTACTGGACTTTAAAAAAAATTGATACCCAAAATACTACCAGGTTTATCAATATTCTCAATTAATGTGAATGGCTAAAATTATCCTCTAAAGAGGCACAGTTTTGCTGACTGGATATACAAATTTAAGTCATATATCTGCTGCATATAAGAATCTCAATTTACCTTAAGAGATAAATATAGACTCAGGGTGAAGGGATGGTCATCTATAATGCAGGCAACCCTGAATAGCCAAGACATTACTCAGAAATAAAGACAAAGCAGTAGCTATCAGCCTACCAGACTTCAGTCTATACTATAAATCTATAGTGATCAAAACAGCATGATAGTGGCACAAAAATACTAAGGTAAATGTATAGAACAGAATAGAGAACCAAGAGTTTAAGCCGGACACTTACTATCATTCGATCTTTAATAAGCATATCAAAAACATAAATAGGGAAAACATTCCCTATTCAACAAATGGTACTGGGTGAATTGGCTGGTGACTTGTAGAAGACTGAAACAGGACCCTCATCTTTCACCATTAACAAAAATGGATTCTCATTGGATAAACAGTTTAAACTTAAGACAAAAAATATAAAAATACTATTAGCAGGGACAGGGAAAACACTTGAAAAAATTGGCCTGGAAGAATATGCTATGAGGAGGACCCCAGTCCCCAGGCAAATGAAGTAACACCAAAAATATATTACAGGGATCTGATAAAACGAAAAAACATCTGCACAGCAAAGAACAAAGTAAATAAAGCAAGCACACGGTCCTCAGAATGGGAGAAGATTTTTTCAGGTTATGTTTCCAACAATGATTTGATAATTAGATTAAACAGAAAACCCAAATTAATTAGTAAGGTAAGAACTATTGATCACATTTCATTTTAGGCAGGAGAATTGAACAGAAGCTTCTCTGAAGAAAATAGGCGCATGGCCTACAGACACATGAAAAACCGCTCATCATCTTTAATCATCAGAGAAATACAAATCAAAACCACTTTGAGACATCATCTAACTCCAGGAAGAGTATCCCACATCACAAAATCACAAAACTACAGATTTTGGTGTGGATGTGGACAGAAGGGAATATTTCTGCACTGCTGGTGGGAATGCAATCTAATATGTCCCTTTTAGAAAGAGGTTTGGAGAACACTTAGGATATTAAAAGTAGACCTACCATTTGATCCTGCTATGCCTCTGCTAGGAATAAATCCAGATGACCAATCATCATTTTACAACAAACATATTTGCACCAGAATGTTTATTACAGCACAGTTCATGATTGCCCAGTCATGAAAGAAGTGCAAGTGCCCATAGCCCCTGAATGAAGTAACAAATTGTGGTATATGTATACCATGGAATATTGTGCAGCCATAAAAATATGGAGACTTTGACCGTTTTATGTTCACATTATGGAGTTTGAACATATTGTTCTTAGTAACATATCTCAAGAATGGAAGAAAAACTATACTCAGTACTGTTATGAAACAAATATATAATCCCCCATACTTTTATATGAATGATGAATCACAACTATAGCCCAGAATGAAAGAGGGAAGACAGGGGGAGAATAGGGGAAGGGGGAAGCTGTGTGAAGAGAAGGTAAACAGTGGGACATCACCTATGGTGCATATCATAAGGGTACATGTCAAATCTTTTAAGAGTAGAGTATAAATGTCTTAACACAACAAATAATTAAGTAAGGTGAACCCTATGTTAACCAGTTTGATATAAGCATTACAAATTATGTCTAAAATCAGCACCTTGTACCCCATAAAAGCAGTAATGTACAGTTATGATTCGATAAAAAAATTATGATATAAAAATAATAAGAACTTCATAAAAAAAAACTCAGTGTCCCTTCATTTCGACAATAACTTCTGACTTCTTTGCTTGTTTTTGTGTTTGTATTAACTTCACATTTCTACTCACCTGTGTCAAATGCATGCCGAGTGTCCATGTGCATTGTTAGCATTTTTACAGTATACTTCTTTCTTTCATTTAAATGAACTTTAGGAGGTGAGTAGAGATTATACTTCAGGAACACAGAGCAGGCATGAGATGGGACATATTTTTGTGACTGAGGCCTTTTTATTGAGAAAATGGCTCAAACACTAAAGAGTGGACACTCCAGGTACATCTTACCCCTCACAGTCTGGTATACCATTTGTTACATTAGATGGTGAATTTTCAGAACTTTGCTCCTTCCTTACACTAACTCAACTAAAGGACAAGCAGGAATTTTGTATTATTCACAGTTTTAACCAGAACTCTGTTTCAACTCATTTCTCAGGTGTTTTTATTTACTTCCCCATTCCACTTTGCCTTGTTTGATGCACAGTTGCTTATACTTTTGAACGCAAGGAAGTTCTGAATGTACAGATACATTCTATCAGTCCTCATTCATTCCTAGTCAGGAGACATGTTTCCATATGCAAACATGTGTAGTACCCATTCAAAGAACCCCTAAAGGCCCCTAACTGTCTCATCCTGAGTTCCCCGCACATCTGAACCCCCTCTTGGGTTAATTCCCAAAACAGGTTTCAGAATAGAACAGGAAGTTCCCTTAGTGCCCAAAGATTCCTAGACACGGGTAAAACAATGGTGCAACTTACCACAACCCCCTAGCAATGGCTAAACAATGGTGGAAAGCTTACTCAAGCAAAATTTCCCAAGCCAAGTTTATCCCCATGCCAGCTGCCAGGATGTAACCCCCTGACTCACTGTAACCAGTGCCAAACCCCTGACTCACTCTAACCCCACCCTTGTGAAAACTGACATGCTGTTGCCCGCCTGAGCCAACTCTGTAACCCCGCCCCTGAGCTAACCACCTGCCATGTTTTGCTTCTGTTTTTGCTTGGCTTGCCACATAGCACAAAAATGGTATAAAAATCAGCTTGATCCTCGCCTTGGGGCCGTTTGCCCTTTGGACAAAAATAGGCCTACGCGGGTGTAATAAATCACTATCTGATTTATACCTAGAGTGGGTATACCTGAGTCTGTCTTCAGGTTGCATGAGTACAACACATGTACTATTAACATGCTTATTTCCGTTCTGTGTTTAAAAATTGATAACTGAAACCTGGGAAATTTTACATTATCACAAGACAAAATCAGTAGCAATCAGAAAGAAAATCCAATTCTCAAATGTGAATTTAAATGATATAGCACAATATGACAGTGCTATTTTCTGAAACAGACTGTCGGCTTAAGCCCACGTTTAATATATTCTAATGTCCTCATAAGACAGTGAGTGAAGGAACCTTGGTACCATTTAATAATTTCCTGAAGCTATGTGAGTTACAACTTGCTGTACCCTCACATCAAAGTCCCTTTCTTCAAGGTCGGATCTCCTACATAGGCACAGTCTAATGACCTAATTCCCTCTCTCAGCACACACACTGAACTGAGTTAGAGGCCACAAGGTGGAAGAACCACTCTACCTGGCACGACTGATGTGCAGTATACAAACTACATTACAGTTTGGTACATTGGGAATGACGACTCTTTGAACATGAGTCCAACTCAGTGGTCATCATGATGAAATTGCTGGTAATTTCTCTTGCTTAGTAATATGATTCTGTACTTGGCATTATCGTCCTTATCATGTAAGGTTACAAAACTGAAGAGCCAGAAAAACACCAAAAATCCTCTGCCTGGATTCCAAGGACAAAGATTAGCTGTAAGTCACTCTTTACTTTAGGAAGGTTTAAGTTTTATAACTAGTTAAAAAAAACTGTTTAAAATTAAATATTAGCTAACCACGTATGAATTCTAAAATGCTATTCCAGTAGAAATGTCCCTTGGACTATGTCACATCATTCATGTAAAGAAAACAACATTAAACCAGGAACTTAAATTTAAATTTGTTGATACCTGTGGCTGGTTATTTTCACTTCCTTTAGGTTCTTCTTCCTCTTTCACTGATTTTGATAAAATTTTGTGTCCTGTAAATTTCATATATTAAGTTAAATGACTTGCTTAGAATGATATGATAAAATCTCTCAGCTTTATAAAAATGTATACAAACCTAAATTTATTTTTATCTTATAAATTGAGAGTTTAGATGAAGTTAAGTCTTTAGCAAACTATATACTTCTTTAAAAATTAATCCTAATCATCTAATACTTGAAAAACCACTCAGAAGGCTACTAGATGTCACCAGGTAGAAGGCATACGAAGATCACAGATTAACTCACAAATTCTTCCATCCAACATAAATGACAAAGCCATCATAAACAAAGAAAATTTTATCAATCCAGAAAAACATATCAAGTAGCCCTATGTACTCCTGTCTACCTCCTATTAGAACCTTCAACGCATTGCACATGTTAATCATCAAGTTGTTGTTACTTTTTATACCTTCATCAGTGTATGCCTGGTAATATATATGTGAAATGCTTTCTGCTCATATGCTGACAATCTTCTTTCCATTTTTTTTTTTTTTTACACAGATTGCTACGTGAGGACTCCATTCATTATGGCACTTTCCCTGGATAAACAGGCATATCCTCCCTCAGTAAGGCCTCAATACTCTAAGGATTTCTCCTTTGCAACTTCCCCACCTCAACTGTAAGTTATTTATTTCCTTTTCTATTCCCCAGATCTCAAGGCTGTAGGACACAATATTCCATAGCATCATTGGCAAACAGTTTTTATCTATTTTACTTGATAATTATGGAATGCGGTTAAAGGAAAATGAATAAGATGCATCAAGGTTGGCATTTCCAGAGCTCATGTGTGAGCTGAGAAGGAAAGGGTGAGATGAGCAAGCTGAAAAGTTGGAGAGGCCAAGAAAAAATGAGAGCAGGACGGGATGGAGCCCCCTGCTGCCTACAGATTAGGTGTACACTGTATCCTCTAGCTTTCCCATCTTAACATTTCTTCCTCCACTCATTCAAAAGCCTTGTAAGATACATCTAAGTAATTATGCATATTCACTCTAAATATGACATATTTATAAAAAAGGAAACAAATTGATTCCCCTCATCATTATAACATATTAACTAATTTTTACATTTAAAAATCAGTGTCATATTCATTGAAAATATTAAGGAAAGTCATGGAATGGGCTCAATAAATTTATGGTTTTTGACTTTATTTTCTGTGGGGATATTACATTAATCTCTTCCTGATTTTAGAAAACACCTATTTTAATAAAGAACATTTTTAAAAATGACCAGTGTTTTTATATTCAAGTTAATCTATTTTTATGAATTAATATACATATAGCACATATCTCTGATGCCTAACACTTACAGGAGGAGAAATGCATTGCTGCTATAGCCCCACAGATTCACCATTCCCCACAATTTTTTTTTTTCTCCCAAAATGTTCCTTGAATATCCAGACTGGAGAATTCAAACAGAAATAGTTTCAAATACCGGATCCTATCCTTCCAAATTCCACGTTATAATTCTAGCACACTCTCTTGCTTCCAGTGATCTCTGTGGCAGAAGTAATCTTAATCTTCTGTGTAAATGCAACTTTCTTGAATTGATACCAGAGCATTCTCTCGGTTTTCTTCATCATTAACTGCAACATTATGGGGATAACTTATTCCTTCCCTCTTTCCCTGCTCATGAAACTTTTTTTCAGATCTCTCGTCACCATTCTTTTCAGGGATCATTTATGTCCCTTATTTCCTCTTCAATTACTAGTAATAGTTCATATCTATAATTTGGAATTGTTCACTTTTTTCTTTATCCCATCTGGCTAGGAACATGTTCAGAAATACATATAAAAACAAAATAATGCCCTCCGTTGATCCTTCTGTTGGAAATGTTCTCCAATAGCTCTTCCTATATATTTCTCTACAGGGATGTCTATAGTCTTGTTACTTAGTGTGGTCCAAGAACCCACAGCATTGGAGTCACCTGAGAAGTATTAGAAACACAGAGTCCCGGGGGAGTGGTAGCTCGACCCTGTAATCCCAGCACTCTGGGAGGCCAAGGCAGGTGGATGCCTGTGCTTTGGAGTTTAGGACTAGCCTGAGCAAGAATAAGATCCCATCTGTAAAAATTGTCTTTTACAGGAAGATACAGTTCTTACCTTCTACTTGTGCATTTACTCTGTTTTTTTCTTCTTGATTGGCATCCTGAGATGAATGACTAAGATCCTTCTCTGAAAGAGTCTCTGAAATACTCTGTTAAAGTTAATATCAATATGAGTTAAGTTAAAAATAATAAGTTACATCAATATTTGCTAATCATTTTCTTCAAAAACAACTGAATTTCTTTTGGTAAAAGCAATTACATATAAAACTAAGAGAAACATGTATTGAAAGCCAAACACTTCAATACAGAACTTCATATATGCTGTCTAGCTCAAGCTCATCTTTTATGTGCATATCGGTGTGTAGACACAGCATGAAAGGCCACAAGGAATCATATTCACAAAAAATATGCACTCGTGCATGTTTCAACATGGAACAAGCTTGAAAATAACCGATTACTTTGTACTCACCACAAGAAATAAGAGAACATTTTTTAAAACAAAATACACTCGCTCTAATATTTACCCATTAAACACATAAAATATTTCTTAATGGAATTTAGCATGAAAATTTGACACACAGCATTCTAATAAACTTTGTATATGTCATACTGGGCATAAACTGAACATTCATTTTTATTTCATATTAACATAAGTGTACCTAAACAGAACATTTCTGAAGCTGCTTTATTTAGGTAAACAAAAGGTTAGAAAAATATAAAATATGTTTTGTAGAGCTTTTACTTATGGTTGAATAAAAGGATACCACAGTTAAAAATAACTGTTTTATTATGTTTAAATAAAATCAAACAAACACTAGATATAGTATGTAACTTTTTACTAACAAAAAGCAAATTAGGAACTATAGAAAACCTCAATATAAAAGCATACAAACATTTATTTTTTAAGCATCTAAGGTATCCCAGACACGTATTTGCACATTTTCATTTCTATGCATTATAATGATAAAAATAAAATTGACTGATGATGATGATGATGATGATGATTACCCTACCTTCTGCTTCCTGGTGTTCCCAGGATGTTTAGAGTAAAAAATGATACATATGTGATCCATTGCTTTCTTTCCTATCTTCCTCCCACAATTTCACATGGCTGGCTCCCTCTCATCCTTTAGCTGATAGCTTGAAAATCACACTCAGAAAGATCTTTCCTGACTATAGATTTCCACCCCAGTCCTTTCCGCATTAACTGCAATCTTCTTCTATATTGTCTAACCTGATATTCTCTGTTTTCTCTATATGAAGCCCCCATAGTAAGTCAGAATTTTTGGTTGTTTGGCTTTCTGTTGATACTACTATATCTATATGAAGCCCACATAGTAAGTCGGAATTTTTGGCTGTTTGGCTTTCTATTGATACTACAATACCATAAGTCATCCTATTGTACATTCAATGTCTAAGTACTTAGCACATAATTGGTACTCATAGTACCAGATACTACTTCAGAGGCTGAGGCAAGGGGATAATTGAAGCCCAAGAGTTTGAAGTTGCTGTGAGCTATGACACCACAGCACTCCACCCAGGGCACAGAATGAAATTCTATCTCAAAAAAAAAAAAAAAAATATATATATATATATATATATCAAGGTCAAACATGTACAAATCTCATTGGGAAGGTTGTAAGCACAAAATCACTATTCTTACAGGATGTCTCCCACAACAGTCTCCCAAAACTTATTATACCCCAAATTAGAAAGGCTCATGCCAGTTCTAACTTGCTTAACTTTCCATTTTTTCCTTGACACTACTGTCTTAATGTTTTTGTTTTAAAGAACTACTTCCCATATTTATTAAATCATTAAATAAAACTGTGAACATTTCTTACATTTGCATGCATACTTTTCAAACTATAAAAATGTTTCCAGATTTCATACTATATTTGTTCATTACACATACCTAAGAGGTTGACATTATTGCCATGTTTATGAATTAGGTCACAGACATTCAAAATTAATTAAATAATTTCCCTCAGTTTCCACAGAAAGTGAAAGATCCAGAATAACACGTCTTTTGACATCCATTTGATGCTGGTGCTGCTGCCCAACCACTGCTTCTAAGAGGTCAGCCTTTCCCATGTCTTCCTACCTGAGCTCTGCTTCCGAATAAATTGTCAGTATTTCACACCTACAGTATATCAGAAGCATGGCTGCCACAAAAGTATTCTATGTGTTCTATTTTAGAAAATGATTTTTGCTTATTAAAACTCCAATAAATCAAATTGTTACTATTACAGTCCAACATGTTCACTTACTCCCCATGATTTTTTTTTTTTCTCTTAAAATGTTCCTTGATGATCTAGACTGGTCAATTCAAACACAGTAACAGTTTTGAGTGCCAGATTTTGTCATTACATGTTCCAAGTTATAAAAATCAAGTCTCCAAACTGCTTTTCCCTGAATTTCATTAGGCCTTTTATTACACATCCATATTTAACAAAGACTCATGTATTTGGCTATAGGTGAATTTGGAATAATTCTTTAATTTTTAAATAAACTTAACTTCAAAGCCAAATGGAATTCTTATAACTCCTAAGCCTTATCATTTTGTATTATATTACACTGTCTTTTTAAAGGAATCTTGCAAATTAGCAGAATTTTACTATCCAGCAGCTCATTCTTTCCACATAATTACTTTATTAATTATGGCCTGATAATGTAAGAAAATAATTCCTTGTGGGAACATACGCAGCTGAGAAAAGGTAATTAAAAGCATCCCTTTTATGTTTTAAAGTTGTCAATGCTTACATTTTAAAGTAATGATAAGAAAAGACAGTACCTCCAAATACAAACTTGGTTCTTTTGGTTTGTCGTGTCCTGATAACAGTACAGAGATTTTATCTATAAAATGTCATTTAAAGATAAATTAATGATAAAAATATTACTGCATTTTCAAAACATATACAAATGTATCTCCATTTGTGACTATTTCAGTAAAATAAAACTCATAGCAAAAAGAATTTCAGAAGGTTAAAGCAGTTTCAGGAAAAAGTTTATAGTATAAAAAAGGTGGCAAAAGAAACGTACTTAAAAGGAATGGACAGTATATTTAAAAGGAATGGACATTATCTACTTGTGACCTTACCTATGGTGCATATTGCAAGGGTACATGTCAAATCTATGAAGTGTAGAGTATCAATGTCTTAACACAACAATTAAGTAAGTGAGGTGAAGGCTATGTGACCCAGCTTGATTTAAGCATTCAAAATTGTATATAAAATCAGCACATCATACCCCATAAATACATTACTGTACATAGTTATGATTTAATAAAAACAATAAAATAAATCAAAGGAATGGAAATTAAACCAATACGCATTATTGGTTTTTATTTCATAATAGCATGTAATTAAAAATTTTAGATGTTTCCCCTAATTATAAGATTACCACCTCTAATAATTTATTTACACAAAAATAAAATTGTCATTACCTATTTGCTTTTGTGTAGCACTTTCAACAATACCAATCGTGTTGGTATTGTCTCCAACTTCTGACTCTCTTGCTCCTTCCTATTGAGAAAAAGAAAAGTCAACTTCAGGAAATGTATTGATTCACTCACACATCAATCTGTTAGCAAAACAACACACATTCACTATGTTTATCAAGCATATGCACTACCTGGGAGAATAATTTGAACATAGAAACAGAAGACAGAGTCTGTCCTATATTTAAGTGGGTGTGGCAAAGATATATGGAAACAAATAAGAAAGGTAATTCATGAGTCTGTAATTACAGTAAATTAATTACACAAACGATACAATGGAGGAAGAGTCAGTTCTACTCAGGAAGCTTAGGAAATGCAGCAAAGATAGAGGCGTATTTTCAAAGACACGATGTGCACAGTGAGAGTGTGAAGGGCTTTTAGACAGGAGAGAAGGGGCAAAAGGATGAGGAATGGAACCACAGGGCATATGAGGGCTATGAAGGTAATGCGGTAAAACTGCAACCTTGTGATAAGGAACAGGTTTTAGAGATGAAATGAGAGAATCAGGCCAAGCTACCAAAGACAGGTGGCAGAAGAGGTGCAAACTTTCCCTTTCCTGTAATGGGATCCACTCAATAAGCAGGTAAGTCAGGCCACCACAAACATATTTTCAAAAGGTCACATTGGTAGCAATGTGAAAACAGATGAACACCTGACAAAATCAGAAAAGAGCTTTTCAAAATCATAGATCAGAAAGAGAATTATGGTAACAAGCTATGAACACTGGTAATGGTGAGTGACTGGATTGGTGATCTGCAGGAGAGATAAAGTACAAGATTTACACTAACTTAATGTTTCAGTGCTACTTACTAGATGTTATTTACTAGAAAAGAAAAATCAGATGACAAAATAGGGCACCAAGAGTCAAGGAAGTAAGGGAAGGGTTAAGGACAGTGTGTTCAGTCCTTAAAATCCAATATGTCAACTATGAAGCACCCAAGGACATAGGAGATAAATCTGGATACATACTTTAGGAAGAGATTACTTACTCATGAAAGGAATATGGTGTTAAGAACATAAGTATGTGTAAGATATTCTAACTGGCACACCTATGTAGTGCAAATCCAACAGAACTCTGACATTTGGAAAATGAGAACAAGAGGAGAAAATAAAACCATAGGATTCAAATTTTATATTTTAACATTTTTGAAGAAAAATATACTTTCATTAATATATGCAAATATTTATTTCTTGTTATTGTGTGCATTTTTAAAATTGAAGAAATTGTTTAACTCAAAAAAAAAAATTCAAGATGCTACAAGAAAACTCTTTCAATAATTATCCCTACAAATTTTAACTTGTAGAAGAAAAATGCTGTTATGATTAGAGAATTATGAGGGCATTTTAAGTACTACTATGATGTAAGAAAGAAATGTAAAACCCTAGTTTGAATTTCACATGGTTTTCTTATTCTTCTGTCAACAACATACTAATAACTCTGTCTATTGACACCTGATAGAATGGTCATTAAAAGTTAAAGAAAAGGGGTGTGGTATGTCTTTTGTGGGTGGGACAAGGGTTCTTTTTTTATTATTATTAAATCATAGCTGTGTACATTGATATGATCATGGGGCATCATACACTAGCTTCATAAACCGTTTGACACGTTTTCATCACACTGGTTGACACAGCCTTTCTGGCGTTTTTTTAGTTATTGTGCTAAGACATTTACATTCTACATTTACTAAGTTTCACATATACCCTTGTAAGATGCAGCACAGGTGTAATCCCAATTATCCCCCTCCCTCTATGCCCCTCCCCCTCCCTCCTCTCCCTTTCAAACTTCCCTGTAAATATCTCAAGAATGGAAAAAAAAGTACCCAATGTACTCAGCCCTACTATGAAACTAATTTAGGGCTTTCACATGAAAGCTATAACTCAGTTACAACCTAAGAATAGGGAGACAAGGGTTCTTATCTAACAAAGCAATCAATGTACGCTGGATCTGTGTACTCTCAAGGAAACTTCAACAACAACAACAACAACAAAATTGAAGAAAGGATCTAGAATTTAAAAAACCCTATGATTATACATGTTGAAGATTCAGAAATCTCCCAGTATATCCATGATTGTCCAGCAGGACCCGATACTCACATGAGGAAAGAAGAAATGGACTAAAACATCGGGCCCACAGGACTGTGGTGTTTTACTGATAAAAGACATTGTGCACAAGGTTTGACAAGTATGAATACTAAAGTTAATAATGCTTCTTTAGAATAATAAAATGTTTGCATTCTGGATATATTTGTCAAATTAAGAAATGACCTTCCAGAGATAATTTTGTATACTATTTGGCAGTCTTTACTGCCTTATGCTTCTATAATTTTGTGTAGTTTATTTGATGATTCTTTAATCAAATCTGACTTACATTTACTGGATGTGTGAACATCTGTGTCCATTACAGAGATTTCATGAGCACAAGATGAATGAGAAAAACACCAAAACACACAACTGACTAATTTGTTTAAGAGGTTTGAATTTAAAATATCTTTTCACATTTAATGGATACATAAATTTTAATTTTAGTTAACAAAACTATAAATGCTTATTTATTTTGCCTTCTTATTTTCAAAAAGTTCAGCTACCAAGAAATTACATCAAATAGTAAGATAAATTAGTTAAGTTGAGAATATAGTAAACACTGTTAGAAAACTTAAACAAAAGCCAGAAGAGCCAAATACTAACAATTCATTTAATAATTCTAATAGAGCCTAAAAGAAGTTTCACTTTGTATAATCTATGAGCATAGGTTTGACTAGATTAAATATGAGATGACATTTCATTAAATTGAAAAGAAATAATACAGACTAAATTTCCTTTCTTAGAAATACTACCAAATAATAGAGAATAGACCTTAAAAAGAAGATTGATGTTCAGGCTGTCATAAGCAATCAAAGGAAAAGATAACTTTGGGGCGTTGTTCATAAATGGAATACCCCCCAAAAGAAAAGATAACCACACAGAATAAACATGTTTTTTTCTAAAAAATAAAATAAAACTCCTTTATTATTATTATTATTATTATTATTATTATTATTATTATTTTTAAGACAGAGTCTCACTATGTCCCCCTAGGTAGGGTGCCATGGCGTCACAGCTAAAAGCAACCTCCAACACTTGGGCATCAGTGATTCTCTTGCCTCAGCCTCATAAGTAGCTGGGTCTACAGGGTCCTGCCATAATTCCTGGCTATTTTATTGTTGCAGTTATCATTGTTGAGCAGGCCCAAGCCAGGTTTGAAACTACCAGATCGGAAGTATGTGGCATGCGCCCTAACCACTGAGGTACGGGTGTCGAGCCATTTTCTAATATTTGTAATTGATACGTAATAGGGGTCCATATTTGGGGTGTACACATTATAATTTCACACATTCATATCATCAACTCAGGGTATAAGGATATTCATCATCTTAAATATGTAAACACATATACATTTTTATATATACATTTTTTTGGGGGGAAATAGCTTTATCCTCTGTCATAACACAAACCAACAGACTTTGGTGTTGGCAAGTGAGGAAACACAACAGTAGAACACTCTGCTCACTGAGGAGGAGGATGAGTTACAAAGCCTTCCCCCATTTCTCGTGCAGCTGAGATAAAGCCATAACCCTTATAAACAGATCATTATATTAAAAATATTTCCAGGGCCCACCTGGCTCTGCTCCTACACAAATAGGGTTACTCTCTGTAGTAAAAAGGGTGATATTTTGGGGGCAGAAATTTGGGGGGTGGTAGCTGGAAGACAACCCAATGTGTAATGAAGGCTCTCCCAAACATCCAGAATAGAGGGGCAAGGGGGCCCTGTCATTGGCTGAGAAGTGTACCTGGAGGTAGTCTCACTCCTGTCCTCAATCCCTGATGCTCTTGAGTGATCTGTCCTTTCAGACACCCCCCATTCCACTCTCAGAGTCTATTATTTTCTTGGAACCCACCTATTTAGATCACCAACCAAGTTTTGGTGTCCCCTATTGCTTAGGCCTCTGAAGTCATCCCCTTTAAATTACAGCCCTCTCCTTAAATACAAAGCATGAGGAGACCTCAAGGGTCCTTCCTGCCAGGAGTATATTCCAGGGGTCAGTCAGTTTGGGGGTCCCCCTCAGCCCAGACCATGAATTAAATTGGTGCTGGGCCCTGTGTTCATTGGTGGAGACCTCAAAGACATAGGCAGGGCAGTAATTCCAATAAGACACCCGGCAATTCCTGGTGTCTCTGTTTGTCACCACCGGGAGGATGGTGGAGTTTTCAAGGATGCTGTTCATCATGTATCATTCAGCCAGTTACTACAACTTGTGCAGAAAATTCACCAGGTACTCCTAGAGGGGTGAGCACAACAGGCAGTACACAAATCTCCGTCCTCCAGCTGGGCCCGCTCTGTCACCACCTTCTCCACCACCTGCTTGCCAAAGGAGAAGGCCTTGGAGGAGCACATGAGGGTCATGTGCTCCAGGCTCTCATACTGGCTGCTCACTCTGTATAAGGCACCACTGTTACTGCTTCCACCACTGCTAGCCCTGGTCTTCTCACCACTTGGGCCCCAGTTCAGTTCTGCCAAAAACTTAAACAGGAAAAAGACAGGGGGAGGAGGCCATGATCATCAGTTCCTGGACACCACCCTTTTCTCAGAGAATTTGTAATTGATCTGCTGGACATCCACACTCTTGAGTGGGGGTACTCCAGGGCTGGGGCAGTGCTGGGTGATATGTACAAACAGGTGCCTCTGGTATGAGCCAGTTGCATTTGGCAGTTCCACACAGGCAGAGAACTCTACTAGCTGCAACCAGGAAGAGCCCAGGGCCCAAGCCTGCCTGGCTGGGGATAATGGAGCAAGTACAGACAGGGGTGAGAGGGGTTAAGTGAACCCATTCCCTGGTCAATAGATGGGGGAGTCAATGACAAGAAGAATGGCTTCACATCTCAAACTTGCAGAGGGGTCTAGGGCCCCAGGCCAAAACTGGAAAAGCTCAGAGGCTTGAGGACCACCAGGACCCAGTTTGGTGAGCTGGGCCAACGATGTGGTAGCCATGGTTCGGAAAGCCTTGTTCTTGGAAACCTGGTCCTTTAGCTTGGACTAGATTTCTCTTGATTACTTTCAAGTTGAAACCTGTATGAGACTAGAGACCTGGTTGGAAGTTCGGACCTTCTCCATTCTTAGCTTGATATAGCAGGTAATCATTTCATTCTAACCATACATCTTGCCTTCAAAGGACAAGATGATTTTCTGACAACCATAGAGCAGGTAGATGGCCAAGCTCTGCTCAGTATCTGGGTTCCAAACACCCTCTGCATCTGTGTCCACTTTCCTTCTAGTACCCTTCCTGCCTGTGCCACTCTCATCACTGCCGTCCTTAATGCTTGTCCAGTCATGGCCATCATCCACAAGGGACCCTAACCCAGGGTTCCCAATCATGGCCTCCCAGCCTGTGGCTGAGGAACCATCACCTTAGATATTTATCTTTCATTCATGCTAGGAACTTATGAAATATCTTTTAGCTATTTGTAAATGTATACAAGATTAATGTTACTATAGCCATCATTAAGTTTTCTTTATGTTCCTTATTAACATCAGTTATAAGTCATTCAGATAAATCTGAACACGTTTTCATTACCTGGCTTTTTTTTCTAAGTTAGGTTTAAAATAATTTCTATTATATCTTATGCAGAGATCATGCCGCCATTTAACTCCACTATTTCTGTCGTGTTTTTATTTATTTATTTATTACTTTTCTTTTTTAGAGACAGAGTTTCACTTTTTCACCCATGGTAGAGTGCCTTGGCATCACAGCTCACAGAAACCTCCAACTCCCAGGCTTAAGCAATATGCTTGCCTCAACCTCCTGAGTACCTGGGATTATAGGCACCCACCACAACACCTGGCTATCTGTTGTGTTTTCATAATAATCTCCCTCATCTGGACTGTCTTACTCAATGTTTATATTTATCTTGCCCTTCCTCAATCAATTCTTTCCCTTCATCCCCCTCTTCTTTCCATGTTTGTTGAGCTGGGGTTTTTTGGTTGCTTTATAGTACTTTCCTTCCATAATGATAAGCTTAAGCTTTGCTCCACTAGTTTTCCTAATGCTCAATGCTAAGCACATCTCTGGCTTGTCAATATATGATTTCTCTTATGATTATGAGGACTTTTTTTGTTAGATCTTTCTTATTATTATGAGAATCAGTGGGATGTATGTGAAAAAAATCACATTGTATCCCATAAATGCATTAATGTACACAGATATGATTTAATAATAAATAAATATCCTTTAAGAAAGGTTTTATGAAGACAACTTACCTCTGTATCACAATGGTTGACAAAGGCCATTTGAGGACCTGGTATGAATGGCTGGACTAAAGTGAAGGTGGAAAAATGGTTTTCAGCCATTTCTTCTTTTTGACAAACAGAAGGCCTGTCCTTAACCAAAGTTGCTCTTGCTACAGTAAAAATAAGGTAAAGAATACATAAAAATATTGGTAGTTCACAATCAATAAATAACACAAGAAGAGACAGTCTTCAAAAAGCTTACAATTTTCCTTGCATATCTGAGAAGCAGTCTATAGAATTTTAAAATCTGGATTGGAAACCCAAAAGGAAACGGAAAAGGAAGAAAAAGGAAACCAGAAAAAGGAGAGGTTGCAATCTTAATTTCAGATACAAGCAGTTTTAAAGCAACTAAAATTAAGAAAGACAAAGATGGAAGAGAGGAAAGGAGGGAGGGGGGTGATGGTTCATGGTGTTTGGCACACCTCTTGGAGAAAAAACACATTTATAAGAGGGAATTTGCCTGACAAATGCAATTAGTGTAACTTGGCTATTTGTACCTTCAGTGAATCCCCAACAATAATAAATAAATAAATAAACAAATAAATAAATAAATAAATAAAATAAAAATAAAAAAGAAAGACAAAGATGGACACTTTATACTGGTCAAAGGTACAATACAACATGAAAACATATCAATTTTAAATATTTATGCACCCAACTTTAATATGCCCATATTTATGAAACAGACCATGAAGGGTCTGAGCAATATGACATCCCAATGACACCATAATAGCTGGGGACATTAACATCCCTCTGACAGAACTGGACAGGTCCTATAAATGGAAACTAACCAAGATACAAGGGACTTAAATATGACCCTGGAACAAATGGGATTAATATACATATACAGAACGCAACATCCCAAAGCAAAAGAATATACATTTTTCTCAGCCCATCATACATACTCCAAAATTGACCACAACCTAGAATACAAATCAAACCTCAGCAAAATTAAAACAATAGAAAGTATACCTTATACCTTCTCAGACCACAGGGCAATAAAGGTGGAACTCAACTCCAACTAAAATGAACATCTCTACACAAAGACATGGAAATTAAATAACTTTTAGCTAAATGAGAGTTATGTTCAAGAAAAGATAAAAGAGGAAATCATTAAATTCCTCAAACATAACAACAATGAAGGAATAAGTTCTAAAAACCTGTGGGATACAGTGAAAGCCGTCTTATGAGGGAAATGTATTACATTAGATGCCCACATTTGAAAAACAGAAAGGGAGTGCATTGACAAACTCAAGAACCATCTTATGGAATTGGAAAAATAAAACAATCTCATCCCCAAACCAGCAGAAGGAAAGAATTAACCAGAATTAAATCAGAGATTAATGAAATTGAAAACAAAAGATTCATTCAAAAAATTAATGAAACAAAAAATATTTATTTATTTATTTATTTATTGCAGTTTTTGTCCAAGGCTGGGTTTGAACCCTCCACCTCTGGCATATTGGGCTGACACCCTACTCCTTTGAGCCACAGGTGCCCCCCCAAAATGATTTAATTTTTTGAAAAAATAAATAAAATAGATAACCTGTGGCGAGATTAACAAGAAACAGAAAGCAAAATCTCTAATCACATCAATCAGAAACAATAAACAGGAAATAACAACAGATGCCACAGAGACACAAGAGATTATCTCTGAGTACTACAAGAAACTCTATGCCTAGAAATTGTATAATGTGGAGAAAATGGATCAATAACAAGAATAATATCCTCTCCCTAGACTTTAAACAAGAACAAACAGATCTCCTGAAAAGACCAATCTCAACCACTGAGATTGAAGAAAAAATGAAAAATTTCCAGACCAAAAAATGCCATGGTCCAGATGATTTCACACCAGAATTCTATCAGACCTTCAAGGAAAAGCTTATACTCATATTGGAGAAATTATTCCAAAAAAAAAAAGAGAGGGAGAAGGAAGGAATCTTCCCCAACACGTTCTACAAAGCAAATATTACCCTGATACTAAAACCAGTAAAACACCCAACTAAATTGAGAATTTTAGACCAATTTCACTAATGAATATAGATGCAAAACTTCTCAATAAAATCCTACCCAATAAATTACAGCTACACATTAAAAAAATAAAATCACAATCACGCAGGATTCATCCCAGAGATGCAAGCCCAGTAAACAAAAAATGTACTTCACCATATCAACAGAAGCAGAAACAATGACCATATGATCCTCTGAATAGAGGCAGAAAAAGCATTCAGTAAAATTCAACATCTTTTTTTCTAATAAGAACACTTAAAAATATAGGCATAGGTGGCATATTTCTTAAACTTATTGAAGCCATCTATGACAAACCCACTGCTAGTATTATACTAAATTGAGTAAAACTGAAAACTTTTCCACTTAGAACTGGAACAAACACAAGGTTGTCCTCTACCACCACTACTATTCAACATAGTGCTGGAAGTTCTAACCAATTCAATCAGGCAAGAGAAGGCTATAAAGGGCATCTTAATGGGAGCAGAAGAGGTCAAACTCTCCCTCTATGCCAATGATGATCTTATACTTAGAGAACACCAACAACTCAACAACAAGAATCCTGGAAGTGATCAAAAAATACACTAAGGTCTCAGGATATAAAGTTAATCTCCACAAGTCAGTAGCCTTTGTATATGCCAATAACAGCCAAGATGAGAAGCTAATCAAGGACACAAATGTCTTCACAGTAGCCTCAGAAAAAATGAAATACCTAGGAATATACCTAATAAAAGAGGTGAAGGACCTCTATAAAGAAACTTACAAAACCCTAAGAAAAGAAATAGCAGAGGATATTAACAAATGGAAGGATATACCATGCTCTTGGCTGAAGAGAAAAAACATTATTAAAATTTCTATACTCCCAAACCATTCTACAGATTTTATGAAATCCCCATTAAAATACCATCATCATACTTTCAAAATGTAGGAAAAAATAATTCTGCATTTTGTATGGAACCAAAAAAAAAAAAATGTTATAGCCAAAGCAATTCTTAGTAATAAAAACAAAGCCAGGGCATATCCCTACCAGACTTTCAGCTGTAAAGATCAAAACAGCACGGTATTGGCACAAAAATAGTCACTGACATTTAGAACTGAACAGAAAACCATGAAAGGAAACTAATATCTTACAACTACCTGATCTTTGATAAAACAAACAAGAACATAAACTAGGGAAAAGAATCCCTATTCAATAAATGGTGCTGGGAGAACTGTATAATGATATGTAAAAGACTGAAACTGGGCCCTCATCTCTCATCACTTACAAAAATTGATTCAAGATAGATAAAAGGTCTAAATCTAAGGCACGAAACAATAAAAATCCTCAAAGAAAGTGTGGGGAAAACACTTGAAGATATCAACCTGGGGAAAGATTTTATGAAAAAGACTTCTGTGGCAATCACCACAACACCAATAATAAACAAATGGGACTTAATTAAACTGAAAAGCTGCTATACAGCTAAGGGAACAATAACCAAAGCAAACAGACAGCCTTCAGAATGGGAAAAGATATTTGCATAATATGAATTGCACAAAACCATGATTACTGGGATGTATAGACAACTCAAATTAATCAACTAGAAAAGATCCAAGAATCCTATATATCACAGGGCAAGAGACATGAATAGAACCGTTCTAAAGACAGATGAATAGCTAACAAACATATGAAATAATACTCATCATCCCTGATCATCAGAGAAATGCAAATCAAACCCACCACAAAATATCACCTAGCCCCAAAATGGCCCACATCACAAAGTCTCAAAGCAGCAGATGCCGGTGTGGATGTGGAGAGAAGGGAACACTTTTACGCTGCTGCTGTGGCTGCTAATGAATACAATCTTTTGAAAGGAAGTATGGATAATCCTCAAAGAAGTCAAATTAGATCTGCCATTTAATCCTGCAATCCCATTACTAAGCATCTACCCAGAAAAAAAGAAATCCTTTTATCATAAGGACATTTGCGCTAGACTGTTTATTGCAGCTCAATTTAAAATCACAAAATGTGGAAACAACCTAAATGGCCACCAACCCAGGAATGGATTAATAAGCTGTGGTAGATATATACCATGGAATATTATTCAGCCACTGAAAAAGATGGAGACTTTATATCTTTCATATTAACCCAGATGAAGATGGAAAACATTGTTCTTAGTAAATTATCACAAGAACGGGGAAGCAAAAATCCAATGTGTATATTTATATTCTAATATGAAGGCAATACATGATCTAATTCAAGGGGTATGGTAGCAGAACGAGGTAGCGGGGAGAGGCAGAGGTAGAAGGGGAGTGGGGGACACAGTGTGTGGCATACCTCTTGGGGGCAGAACACAAGTATAAGAGGGACTTTATCTAATAAATGCAATCAGTGCAACCTAATTCTTTGTTTACCCTTAATGAATTCCAAACAATAAAAAATGCACATTTTGATTTCATTGATTTTGATTTTTTTACTTTTTATTCTGATTGATTTTCGCTCTAATTTTTATTTCCTTTTGTCACTTTAAGTTTCACTAGCTCTTATTCTAGTTTCTTTTTTTATTAATATTAAATCATAGCTGTCTAGCTGATAGATCATGAAAAAAATGCACATTTTGTGTATGATTTACAATTTGTTAAAAAAGAAGACTGATACATTGTTACAAAGTATTCCTTTGGGATCATACTTGAATACCAGAGTAGAATTAATAGTCATACTATTGGTGGGCTATTACTGCAGAAAGAAACTCTTACTTCCCTTCCTTTGTTTATAAAATGTAAACAAGAACAAGATCTATCAAAATTATTTGATACCTGTAAGGAGCTACTATTTTCAATAATCATAATACTAAAAAACCCTACCATACTGACAGAAAATGCTATCATTTGCAGAATCAGTATCACGTGAGTATAGTCTCAAACTTAAAAAGATTGATTTCTGAAATGAATGAGGAGCACTTAGAATACAGTATAAAGCATTCCCCCTTATCTGTTACTTGTGTGAGAAAAAACACACTCAACCTGTTTTTCCTTTGTCCTCACACCACCACGACACTAATCAACAGAGAGGATTTATGTGACCTATGTGTGGGAATATTTTTTCACTCCAAAAATCCCACAATCGATTCTTCAGTAGACACCAGCTGGGTGTCCTCCCGTTTGATCCCAGCACCATCTCCTCGGTGACAGTATCAGACCCCACAGGGCTCGTCTGCCCCTCCCCACACCAGAACTTCTGACCAACAGCCTTCAAGCTGGGGTTCCAACAACCCCATCCTAGGGTTCGATAAATTCAGTAGACTGTTTCACAGAACTCAAGGAGACACTCTGCCAGTTGGTTAATTATGGAGGAGATTATGAAGGATACAGATGGTGAGGGACATAGGGCAAGGTATGGGGAAGAGATGCAGAGCTTCCAGGCCCTCCAAAGGGCACCACCCCCTAGGAACTTCCATATATTCAGCTATATAGAAGCTCTCTGAACCCTGTCCTTTGGGGTTTTATGAAAGATTCATTACTTGGCATGCCTGACTAAAGGACTGGCCATTGGTGTCAAACAAACTTCCAGTCTCTCTCTCCTCCCTGGAGGTTGGGAATTGGGTCTAGAAGTCCCAACCTTCTAATCCTACCATAGTCTTTCAGGTGACCAGGCCTTACTCTGAAGCTGCCTAGGAACTGCTGGACATCAGGCCATCAACCACACACAAAGATATCTCTTTTGCAGATCCTAAGGATTTTAGAAGTTGTATGCCAGGAAATGAGGTGCAAGATCAAGTATCACATTTTTGGCTTTGTGTCCTGTGGTTTCAATACATATAGTCAAAATGGTGTCTAAGTCTTAAATTGAAAACTCCAGAAATAAACACTTTATAAGTTTTAAATTGTGTACTCTTCTGAGTAGTGTGATAAAAAAATCTCAAACCATTCTGCTCCATTCTGCCCAGGATGTCAATCATCCTTCTTCTGGTATAACCACACTGTCTGTGCTGTACCCCCAATTCTCCCTTAGCCATTGATATGCTCTGTCCTCACATTCAGCCCTCAGCTTGGTGATCCAGGATCACTGGAAGGAGATAATCTCCTCCTTCTAATATGCAGTTGGAACATAAACAGCAGCCCAAACTGCATCACAGTGCCTGCCTCACCCACCTCCCTCATCTAGTCGCGTTCACTGTATCTGCCCCTGTCATAACAAGGAGAAGTAGGGTGAGGAGAGTACGATAAACTGTTTTGAGAGATGACATTCACGTCACTTACAGTATAGCACGTTGTTATAATTATTTATTTATTATTAGTTATTGTAGTTGATCTATTACTGTGCCTAATTTATAAACTATCATAGATATGTGTATATAGGAGCAAACATTTGCAGGGCAGATTAGAGACAGCCTACAAATGTGCCACTCACAGGGAAAGTGGAGTTGCAGGTAGCTGCCTTCATATGGATCACTTGTCTCTGAAGCCACATTGTGAAATCATAGAGAAGGAACAGGGTACACTCAGTGTGGGGGGAAAAGGTGATAGGTGACACATTAAGAAGATTAGAGAATGTGAGGGGAAGAGTAGATTAGATTATGAAAGAACCATGTCAGCACAGCATGGCCTGAACTGCACGATGGCACCCAACACCCTCACAGACCTCTTATCTGCACAGATGGGGTACCACCTGGAGTCTGTCTGTGCAGAACCCATGTGGGGAAGCACCCTTAACTCTGAGGTGCACCCACACTGGTCTACACCAGGTCTACACTGAGCAGGGGAGGGAGCAGATTGACTTGTGGCTTCCCTTTGTCCTCTATAGATCCTAGTTATCAAGCTTTGGTCTGATTCAAAAAATGCAAATATCCTTTCCCATTGTGTAGGTTGTCTATTTGCTTTGGTTGTCGTCTCCTTAGCTTTTCAGATAAATTAACTCCCATTTGTTTATTTTTGTTGTTGTTGCAATAGCTACAGAAGTCTTCTTCATACAGTCTTTCCCCAGGCCAATAACTTCAAGTGTTTTTCCTATGATTTCTTTGTAGATTTTTATCGTTTTGTGCCTTAAATTTAGGTCTATTATCCATCTTAAATCAATTTTTGTGAGTCGAGAAGGGTGTGGTTCCAGTTTCGGTCTTTTACATGTCCTTATCCAGTTCTCCCAACACCATTTATTGAATAGGGATTCTTTCCCTCAGTGTATGTTCTTGTTTGGTTTATCAAAGATTAGGTGGCTTTAAGATGTTAGTTTCATTTCCTGGTTTTCAACTCGTTTCCAAATGTCTATGTCTCTATTTTTGTGCTAGTACCATGCTGTTTTGAACACTATGGCCTTGTAGTACAGCCTAAAGTCTGGTATGCTGATGCCCCAAGCTTTGCTTTTACTATTAAGAGGTGCCTTAGATATATGGGGATTTTTCTGGTTCCATACAAAACAAAGAATTATTTTTCTAAGTCTTGAAAGTATGATGTTGGTATTTTAATAGGGGTGGCATTGAATCTGTAGATTCCTTTGGGAAGTATAGACATTTCAACAATGTTGATTTTTCTCAGCCATGAGCATGGTATGTTCTTTCATTTGTTAATATCCTCTGCTATTTCTTTCCTTAGGGTTTCAAAATTTCCTTTATAGAGGTCCTTCACCTCTTTTGTTAGGTATATTCCTAGGTATTTCATTTTCTTTGCAGCTATGGTGAAGGGGGTTCTGTCCTTAATTAGCCTCACACCTTGGCTGTTACTGGCATACATAAAGGCTACTGACTTGTGGACATTGGTTTTATATCCTGAGACATTACTGTATTTTTGGATCACTTTCAGGAGTCTTGTGGTTGAGTCTTTGAGGTGCTCTAAGTAAAAGATCATATCGTCAGCAAAGAGGGAGACTTGGACCTCCTCTGCTCCCATTGGGATGTCCTTTATTTCCTTCTCTTGCCTGATTGTATTGGCTAAAAACAGAACTATGTTGAATAGTAAAGGCAATACCTGGTAACCTCCTCTTTATTGACCTAAAAACTTCTTATTCCATCCTTATGCCCAGTTTAAAGGTCAGGCTATTAAATTGTGATCATTCTGTCTTTTTGATTTAGGCATTGAAGGTTATTGATTTCCCACCAAAGAATGCTATGGCTGAGTCCCACAGATTTTAAAAGCTTGTGTCCCCTTGTTTTTTCCTTATTTCACAATTTATTTTTAAAATAGATCACAAAACCAAACTTTTGTTGCATTCTGCTATTGTACAAGCTCTAAATGCTGGCTCAGCAGCTGAAGGGCACTCTTTCATAGCATGTCTGAAATGTGAACAAAAGTCCATATAAAACAAATATTTAAATTTTTTCTATAGGAACACAGATAAAGGTAACCCCATATCCTAATCCTCTAAATTGCTTCATCTGTGCCAACCCTACTTTTACAAAAACATTTCAAAACTAGTAGTGATTCAGTTAAGTGGACCCCAAAATCCCTAATGCCAGCTAAACTCACAGTTAACAGCTACAGAATGATGTCTGCACATTATTAATGGCTGAAGGACACACTGCTGGGTGACCTTTCATTTCACTTTCCCAAGTACAAGACACAGGCAGAATGCCGACATCCCTCTCTTCTACTTCAGGTAGGACGTCAGGGTTCTGGATTTGTTCAGTTGCCATATCAGCCCTGACATCACATAGTAGACAGTCAAGTAGAAGCAGCAGCTACAGTGTAAGTAGCCAGGATTTCAAAGAGCATCCAGAAACACACATGCATTTCAGGCAGGTCACAGCACTCAACAATCTTATCAAGGCTATCACATACTCATCCCCAGAAGTAGATGGATGAATACTACTTCTCATCTGATTTAGGACTCTTGTGCAGAAGAGGCTTTCCATGCACATAATCATTAGGATGTTACCAAATGACCCCTACACCCCGTCTTCACATAACACAGACAGACTTATTCACTGCACTCATCATCATCGTCATCAGAGCCTATCTGTTCCTTCAACATGACTTTTTTGGCAACAATATTAACTGCAAGCATGAAAGGTGATGCAACATACTATCTGCCTGGCTCAGCTACGATTTTCACTCCAGGGTCTGATGCAAAACACTTGTCCAACACTGGGCTGATTACACTGATGATCTCTTCCAATTTCAGCTTCACATCCTCACATTCAGGCAAACCACCACCAATACGAAGCAGTACGTGCTGAAACCAACCTCGGCTCCTATGTTAAAGACACAGCAGACACCAGAGACCACCTGCATGAAGGGCTCAGGATCATTACAGCCATTTCCTACATGGAAGATAATGCTGATAACATTAATATTTAGTGCTTTTTCTTATTCCACAAGAAATCTTCTGGTTTTGAGCATGGCACCAAATTTAACGGAGTCAAAAGGCTGCCTTGGAACCATCAGTGGCAACCAGCAAAGCCAACTTGGGCTTTGGTTGTTTTTTGGCAACTTTCATCAGCTTGACTGTGCTATCCAAAGTCATCGTCTGGACTCCATTATTGGCAGCACACTTAATTGGAGACACTTGTTTACAGGGATTTGCATAGATAATCCTCTCTAGAGGTACCTGACACTCTGCACTAATTGTATTTCAGTCATGCTAGCACAGTCAGATCCTGTCCCGATGGAAGTGAGGATCTTCACAATGGCTCTGCTGTCATGACATTTGACTGCATAAAACGGAGCAACAGAAGAAGAAGACTTTTGCTACTTTTGGGGTTTCCCCAAAATCCCAACATAGAAGGCATCCTTCCCTTCAGAAGAAGAAACATCATGAATGTTTCGGTCCCGAATGTCCTTGGGAGTAAAACCCTGTGTTTTTAGAATCCCACTGTGTACATCCTGAGACCAAAATTGAAATGTTCTCAGAGCATCCAGGTGCCATGGGTCAGCTCTATGGTCAAGCCAGGGTGCTGCCATTCCACGTGGTTATCAGTGCTTGGCTCCCACCCATCAGAGATGCCACCCAAGATGGTGTCCAAGCAGCAGGCACAGGGGCAGTTGGCAGTGTATACAGGGACTGACTGACCTATGTTTCCCTGTTTTTCAAATTATTTCTTGATTTCTATGCTAATTTTGTTTTTGACTCAATAATCATTCAGCAGCACGTTGTTTAATTTCTGTGACTTTGCAAAGGTTTGGGTAGTTCTCTAGTGATTCACTTATAGTTTCATTCCACTGTGGTCAGAGAAGATGTACAGTATGATTTCATTTTTTTTAACTTCTTAAGGCCTTTTTGTAGCCTAAGGCGTGATCAATCTCAGAGAATATCTCATGCGCTGCAGAGAAGAATGTCTTATTCAATAGTTTTGAGATAGAATGTTCTGAAAATGTCTGTTAGGCCCATTTGATTAGAGTCTGCATTTACTTATACTCTGGTTTTATGATCTGTCCATCTATGACAGTTAGGTGTTAAAGTCCCCAGTAAACACAATCCTGCCACAGTTATCTTCCTGCTCTCTGGAACCCATGGGGATCGGTATATTCCAGATAAATGTAGTTTCTGGTAACTTGAGAATTCCTTTTAAAAATAGGCCTATCTCTTTTGTTCACACCATAACATACCACTAATTCTGTATTGACTTCATATTAATATTCAAATACACTGGTTAAAAGCAAATTAAGACAAAGACAGACTTCACTTACTATAACACAGTTTTACTGTTTTATAAAACAGCTTTTTAAATGCAGTGTACAATTTTAGTTAAATTGAAGTCAAAACACTTTTCTACTTCACCACAGTATTTTTTAAACTTTGAGTAACATACATTCACACCTGGACTTGTAACAGGGAAAACATGGGAGCCACAGGAGGGATGTGCAAAGCCTCAGATTGCTGACAGCACAGCACACCAAGTTTAACTTCCAATTAGGTTTTCTACCAGGTCATGTGCTGGTTTCTTGCAAATGCGGGTTGCTTGAGTTCCAGATGAGAAGTTTTCTGTATTTATTTCTTTACTTAACTTTCTTTTTTTTTTTTTTATTAAGTCAAATACAAGAATACATTCATGCATATGTGGGATACAATGTGCTGATTTTTTTTTTTTTTTTTTTTTTTGTGGTTTTTGGCCGGGGCTGGGTTTGAACCCGCCACCTCCGGCATATGGGACCGGTGCCCTACTCACTGAGCCACAAGCGCCGCCCAAATGTGCTGATTTTTTTATACAATCTGACATGTAGATCAAGCCAGTCCTCACAGCTTTCACCTCATTTACTTGATTATTATACCAAAACATCTATGTTCTACACTTGACACTTTTTTTTTTTTTTTTTTGGAGAACAGCCTTTTCATTTTATTTTATTTTATTTTTTATTTATTTTTTTTATTAAATCATAACTGTATACATTGATATGATCATGGGGCATCATACACTCGCTTCATAAACCATTTGACACATTTTTATCACAGTGGTTAACATAGCCTTTCTGGCGTTATCTCAGTTACTGTGCCAAAACATTTCACATTTGACTTGCACCCTTGTCATATGCTCCATAGGTGAGATCCCACCTTTTACCCTCCCTCTGTCAAAGCTCTCCCCTCTCCTTTCTTCCTACTGCATTTCTCTCCTACATCTCGGGCTATAGTTGTGTTCTATCGTTCATAAGAAAGTGTGACTAGGGCGGCACCTATGGCTCAAAGGGGTAGGATGCCAGCCTCATATGCCAGAGGTGGCAAGTTCAAACTCAGCCGAGGCCAAAAATTGCAAAAAAGAAAAAGAAAGTGTGAGTAAATATAAGTAGGTTTCATAGAAGTACTGAGTACATTGGATATATTTTCCTCCATTCTTGAGACATTTTACTCAGGAGAATATGTTCCAGATCCCTCCATGTAAACATAAAAGAGGTAAAAGCTTCATCTTTTTTAAGGCTGCATAGTATTCCATGGTATACATATACCACAGTTTATTAATCAATTCATCGGTCAATTGGCACTTAGGCTTCTTAATAATCTGGTGCAAATATATTTTTTGAAAAGTAACTTTCAAAATTACTTTGGTCTTTTGAATATACTCCGAGTAGGGGAATTGTAGTGTCTAATGGCAGGTCTGCTTTATTTATCTGGAAGCTGGTATGTGAGGTGCATACATACAGTAGAACCTTCAGGGTTGACCAACTCCCTACATTGCCTCCTTAAGTTGACTTAATTTTCATAGACTGGACATGCACCACATGTACGTGTCAGTACAGTAGGTCTAGTTCTTGACCAGTTGACCAGTTTTTTACAGTCCCTTGGGTGTTCTGTTCAAGTCACTGAGGGTCTACTGCATTCAGGATTATTGTAACTTCTTGTTGAAGTTTTCCCTTTACCATTTTAAAATAACCATCTTTGGCTTTCTTTACCTTTGCTAATTTAAAGTCCATTTTATCTGATATGAGAATGGCTATGCCTGCTCTCTTTTGGTTTCAATTTGTGTGGAATACTTTTTTCCACACGTTCACATTGTATCTGTATGCATCCTTGTGGCTCCAACATGTTTCCCGGAGAAAACAGATACTTGGATTGTGTTTCCTTATCCATTCAGTCAGACTACACCTTGTGAGTGGTGCATTTAAACCATTAAGAGATACAATTGATATGTAGGATGCTCTTCTGTTCATGGTGTTGGGTAAGACCTTGTACTTTTTTCCCTTTTGTGCTATTATTCTATAAGAGTTGTGAGCTTTACTTTTTTGGGTGATTTTTACATTGGTGGCTATCAATTTTGCTGATTCATGTATAATGCAGTTTTGACTACTTTCTGCAAGGCAGGTCTGGTCGTGACAAATGCCCCCCATGCTTGTCTGGAAAAGCTTAATTTCTACATCAAATATGAAACTTAGTTTTTCAAGATACCAGATTCTAGGCTGGTAGTTGTTCTGTTTAAAAACATTAAAGAGGAGACTCCATCCCTCTGGTTCATAAGATTTCTGCTGATAAGTTGTTAGTCTGATGGCTTTTCCTTTGCAGGTCAGTTATAGATTACACCTAGATGCCTGTAGAATTTTCTCCTTCATTTTGACTTTGGCCAAGTTGATTATCATGTGTCTCGGAGATGCGGCATATGCTATAAGACTTTCCAGAGTTTGATGACCATCTTGTATCTAGATGTCTGGATCTCTGGTGATACCATGGATGTTTTCCTCAAAAATTCCCTTGAATAGATTTGTGTACAGCATGGAAATGTATGGATTATCTGAGATTTCTCTCTGCCCCCTAAGCTTTTCACATTCAATAATCACTAAATCATGTTGACTATATTGCTTTTCTTCTTCTGCATATTTCTACTACTGCTGGAGGGTTAAATATTAATACATTAAAATACATTGATAATTCCTAGTTTAGTATGTGCTCTTAATGCATCATTCTCATAGGGAAAACAAACTAACAATTATCATTGTTATTTCATAAATGAAAAAAATACTTTAAGAGAAACAAATAAAGTCACAATGCCAAGAAAAATACCAACATTTAAAAATAAAAATAAACTAAGCTCCCTATTTTTCTATATTTTACCATGGATGGGTAAAACCTCATAATAGATTGAGAGCAAGAATTGGTGCCAAGGTAACTGTGGCTTTGACTACCAAAAAAGCTTTCTTTGTCTCCTAATCTCTTCATGTGTTTACCTTCCTCCTATCCCCTACACGAGGCCTCAGAAAACTACAGACAACATATAAAAATTCATCCTGGCATGCCTTTATAAGTAACATTTATTGGAATAAATTCATATCTATTTGCTTACATATTATTGATGACTGCTTTCACAGAACCATGACAGGGTTGAGTAGATGTGACAGAGATAACCAGCAGAGCTAAAATATTTACTGTCTGGCCCTTTGAACAAAAACCTTGCAAGTCCTTGCTTTAGCTCATAAACAGAGCTCTCTAATACTCAAATCTGATCTGTGACTCCCTTGCTCAAAATTCACCAATGAATCCCTACAGCAAACTTTACTGGCTCCATACATAATAGCCATTCCATGTTCCCTCTTGCTAGAGAAACACAATCCTATATGGATATTTATCATCCCCAAACCCTTCCCCATCTCCAAAACCAGAAATAATTATTCTAAGTTAATCTTCAGTCCCAGTGAATTGTTTAGGGATGAGCATATGACGTACCCCAGCCATCAAAATCTAACAGGAAGTCCCCTGCAAGCATGTGAGTTTTCTCTCCATTTAACTGAAACATGAAGAAAAGCAGGCCTTCCAACCATGAGACATCACCTTACGGGAAAACAATGTTTGGAGTTACTGCTAATTAGGCAACCATGAAAGGAGACATGAACAAAACACCAGCAACAGCACAGCAGAAAGAGGGACAACAAGGGGGATGCTGAGGATGTGCACTGACCCCCCCCCCAAACAACTCTGTTTTCTGTGGTTTTAGCCACTGTTGGTTAGGTCATCTTCAGCATGGATGGAGTGTGGGAACACAACTACTGTGCATTTTACAAGGGTACATGTTAAATTTACTAAGTGTAGAGTATAAAGGTCTTAACACAGTAAGAAAATGTGCTGAAGGCTATGTTAACCAGTTTGATGAAAATATTTCAAATGGTATATAAAATCAGCACATGGTACCCCATAATGGCATTAATGTACACAGCAATGATTTTTAAAAAATGCCCACGACCTACAGAATAAGATCTATTCATTTCTATACTACTAAAAATGTGTGAGTCAGGTATTCACCTCATTCCCAGCAAAACTGAACCTCTCAGACATTGGGCAAAGCCGCTTATGAACATCAGATTTTGCACTTGCTCTTCCTTCTGACAAACATGTAATCTGGTTAGATGTTCCTTCTACAAGCATCCATATTTTGCCTCTTTCTCTGGAAGACTGCTGTTCACCCTACCTGCTTACCTTACATCCTATTCATTCCCTTAAAGCTTTAATTTCTCTGCATGGACTTAAAAGTGGCTGGCATAAACATAACATAATAAATACATAAGGAATGATATAAGCATGTGCTCGCACACAGTAAACCATGAAGAAAGTACTAAATAATTAAAGTGACAATGATAATAACTAGCTCTTTACTCGGCTCCACAGCACAGTGGTTATGGTGCCAGCCATATGCACAGAGGCTGGCGGGTTCAAATCCAGCTACACAATGACAACTGCAACAAAGAATTAGCCGGGCATTGTGGTGGGTGCCTGTAGTCCCAGCCACTTGGGCGGCTGAGGCAAGAGAACTGCTTAAGCCCAAGAATTGGAGGTTTCTGTGAGCTGTGATGCCATGGAACTCTACCCAGGATGACACAGGGAGACTCTGTCTCAAAAGAAAGAAAGAAACAAACAAACAACAACAAAAACCCCAACTAGCTTCTGATATTATTTATTTAAATGTTTGTCTTCTACAACATTAGAAAAACACTTAGTACATAAAAGACACTTGATAGTTATTTGTTAAACGGGCAAAGGAATAAAGATTATTTCCTTAACAATTTTGTTCATCAACCTCAGGAATTAAATAGGAAAGGATATATTCGGAGCACCTTACAGGCCAAAACTATGTCTATTCCATTTGTTTTCTTTGAGACAGTGTCTCACTCTGTCACCATGGGTAGAGTGCAATGGAGTTGTAGCTCACAGTAACCTCAAACTCTTACCTCAGCCTCCTGAGTAGCTGGGACTATAGGCACTTACCACAACTCCCAGCTAGTTTTCCTAGTTTTAGTGGATATGGGGTCTTACTTTTGCTCAGGCTGGTCTTGAACTTCTGAGCTCAAGTATTCTGCCTGCCTCAGGCTGCCAGAGTGCTAGGATTACAGGCATGAGCTACTGAGCCCAGTCTACTCCATCTTTTTCTTCTACAACTTGAGAAACCTGATACAGAAGTTATTTCAGAAAGATACACTACATTATAGTTTAGATTGCATAATGCATTTGATGTCACATTGAGGTAGCCTAATAGCACTTTTGTTACTATGAAACATTTTTGTACTTTGATTATACTTTGTTTACTCAGAGTTGGGAATTTGGAATATTTATGAGGCAAAACCTCTAGCGAATGGTAACAGAGTATCTTCTTCTAACACAATTATGGTTACCATGATAATTACCTAGCACACAGAAGAACACACCTTATTCTAACCAAGTAAATATACCTTATTACATTTCAATTTTTGGTTAATGAAGTCAATAATAATAAGATCTTGTTGGTATAAGAATATATAACCTGTGCTTCTCAACAGGGATTGCCCTTCTGACTCGCCTACCCAGAAGGTACCATTAAGAAATATTCACTTATTGGTGTTAGCCCACACTGGATATGTTTCGTAGTTTTATGCCTATTTATGGTACCACAGAGGTATTGTTTATTGTTGAGTTCCCAGGTTTAAAGACAGTATGTTTTTAGAGACAGATAGCACTATGTAATACAGTGAACCTTTAAACAACAGGGGTGTTGCCTGCAGCATCCACTTACATGCAGATTTTCTTTCACCTCTGCCACCTGCAGACAGCAAAACCAATCTCTCCCCTCCCTCCTCCTCAGCCTATTCCATATGAGGTGGAAGTCCCTATGATTATCCTCTTCCACTTAATGAACAGTAAATATACTTTTCAATTCTTTCTTTCTTCTTAATGAATTCTTTCCTCTATCTTTATTGTAAGAATACAAGATTTTTTCTTTATTGTGAGAATCAGGTAGCTAACACACACAAAAATATGTGGTAATTGATTGTTTCATTCACTAAGGTTTTCAGTCAACAATAGGCTATTAATAGTTTGTAGGGAGCCAAATATTATACATAGGTGGATAATCCCAGCACTTTGAAAGGATGGGGAAATTGCTTGAGACCAGGAGTTTGAGACCAACCTGAACAAGAAAACAAGACTCCAACTCTATAAAAATTTTAAAAATTAGCTGGGCCTGGTGGTATATGTCTGTATTCCCAGCTACTCAGGAGGCTGAGGCAGGAGGACTACTGGAGTCCGGGAGTCTGAAGTTGCAGTGAGCTATGGTGATGCATCCCTGGCCAACAGAGGAAGATCCTGTCTCCCCCCCAAAATGTTATATGCAGATGTTTGACTATAACCCCCACAATTTTTGAGGGTAACTAGTAATTAATATTCTTTTACTGAATGTAAATCCCTTATTACAAAAATTAAATTGAGGATTTATTTTATTAACAAGTTCAACTCATTACAGTGTGATGATAGCAGAAATTTTCAACATTCTAACTTGCACATCTTTTTTCGTATTTATGCAAAATCTCGTATAAGATCTTACAGGCCAAAACTAATTAAATTAATTGTTCTCAGACAATATTATACTGGATTCTAAGTTATCTGTAACTGACTTAATAAACAATTCTAAACTCTAGGCTTGGAAGAAAGAAATGAAGAAAAAATACATAAAATTTACACTTTTTTTGTAACTGCTCCTTTGTGTTCAGAACTTACTACTCTTACTAAGCTAGGACAACCCAGAGTAATCCATTATCAGAAGTCTTACCTTGTGTAGGAGTTATAGGTTTAATTTTTGCCTTGTATTCCAAAATTTTCTGTTGAATGCTATGTATAAAGAATAAATAGAATTATAGTTTTAATACTGATATGAAATACATTACCACATATATTAAATTATTAGAGTATTTCAGAAAATATAAGAGCTGACATCAGAATTTTATCCCATACAAATCAAATTTGTAAGCTCTATGAAATTCTTTTTTTTTTTTTTTTTTTTTTTTGTGGTTTTTGGCAGGGGCTGGGTTTGAACCCAGCACCTCCAGCATATGGGACTGGCACCCTACTCCTTGAGCTACAGGCGCCGCCCCTCTATGAAATTCTTATACAGATTCTAAAGAATAAAGAAAAAAAGCAAGGTGAAGTACTCATGAAGTGAGGGCAGTACAGCTCATTACATTGATTAGAATTAGCTTGAAAAAAATGGAAAACTTCCTGAACTCGGAATAAGTTCTACCTTTATAACAAATAGCTAATTGTTCATGGCAAAACTGCTTCTTTAAGGATCAATAATTTTTTTTTCTAAAAATAAGGATTTTATGACCTTCTTTAACTAGGTTGTTATGATGATTTACTGAGACAAAATTTTTAAATGCTCAGAGAAACAGGAATACAATGGAATACATTGCTCCTAAAATTTATTATTGAAACTGTCATAGAATCCCACACAAACTACCATCTGTATTTTTCATAGGTTGTAATAGTCTTTTTTTTTTTTTTGAGACATTGCCTCACTAAGTCACCCTGGGTAAAGTGCCATGGTGTCACAGCTCACAGCAACCTCAAACTGTTGGGCTTAAGTGATTCTCTTGCCTCAGCCTTCCAAGTAGCTGGGACTACCGGTGCCCGCCACAATGCCCAACTGTTGTTGTTGTTGTTGTTGTTGTTGTTGCAGTTGTCACTGTCATTTTGGCTGGCCCGGGTGGGATCCAACCGGCCAGCCTTGGTGTATGTGGCTGGCATCCTACCCACTGAGCTACGGGTGCTGGCCCCATAGGTTGTAATATTCTAATGTTGCATTTTCCAGTACACGTTCATTAAGTCCTACTTTTTCGGATATTGGTTGTTTTCTACTGTGTGGCTTATAAATCAGGTTGATAGCACACGAAGCGAGAATAAGATGGAGTTAGTCAGGCTAGGGCTGAGATGACACAGACGGTCTGGCTGGTTATGTCCTGTGTGACCTCTGATTATGTCCTATGTGACCTTTGCCTCTTGTCTCCCATCCTTGTTGTCTTGTAAATATGGGTTTAAACTAACATTGTATATCTTGAATAGCTTAAGGCAATGTATTAAAGAGATTAACTTCTGAATTGGAATGTTGTTATATGGATCATGGGTTATGTCAATTATTGTTTGTTACAGATCATTGGTTATGGTGATTATTGTTATTTGAAATAAGTATTAATTACTGCTGTTTAATATAAGGATCAGTATGATTCTTTCCTTTAACTTTTACGTATAAAACTGTGATTTTGGAATATATCATATCAAAAGAAGCAAAAACAAAGACCCGATCCTCTCAATACATGCAGAAAAAGCATTCAATAAAACCCAGCATAATTTTCCTTAGGGTTATTAGAACACTAAAGAATACAGGTATAGGTGGCACATTTCTTAAACTGATCAAAGCTATCTACCACAAACTCACAGCTAGTATTATACTCAATGGAGCAAAACTGAAATCTTTTCCACTTAGAAATGGAACCAGACAAGGTTGTCCTCTATCGTCACTACTAATTCAACATAGTGCTGGAAGTTCTAGCCAATACAATCAGGCAAGAGAAGGAAATAAAGGACATCCAAATGGGGGCAGAGCAGGTCAAACTCTCCCTCTTTGCTGATGATATGATATTATACTTAGAGAACCCCAAAGACTCAATCACAAGACTCCTGGAAGTGATCAAAAAATACAGTAAGGTGCCAGGATATAAAATTAATGTCCACAAATCAGTAGCCTTTGTATACACCAATAACAGCAGCCAAGACAAGAAGACAATCAAGGACACGCTTCCCCTCACAGTAGTTTCAAAGAAAATGAAATACCTAGGAATATACCTCACAAAAGAGGTGAAGAATCTCTATAAAGAAAATTATAAAACCCTAAGAGAAGGAACAGAAGAGGATATTAACAAATGATAGAACATACCATGCTCATTGCTGGGGAAAATCAACATTGTTAAAATGTCTGTACTTCCAAAAGCATTCTACAGATTCAAGCAATCCCCATTAAAATACCAACATCATACTTTCAAGACTTGGAAAAAATAATTCTTTGTTTTGTATGGAACCAGGAAAAATCCTGTGTAGCTAAGGCCATCCTTAGTAATAAAAACAAACCTGTAGTACATTAGGCTGTACTACAAGGCCATATTGATCAAAACAGCATGGTACTGGCACAAAAATAGACATATAGACATTTTGGAACCAAATAGAAAACCAGGAAATGAAACTAACATCTTACAGCCACCTGATCTTTGATAAACCAAACAAGAACATACACTGGAGGAAAGAATCCCTATTCAGTAAAATGGTGCTGGGAGAACTGGATAACCACACATAAAAGACTGAAACTAGATCTTCACTTTGCACCACTCACTAAAATTTATTCAAGATAGATAAGAGATCTAAATCTAAGGCATAAAACAATAAAGATCCTTGAAGAAAATACTGGAAAAACACGTCCAGGTATCTGCCTGGGAAAAGACTGTATGAAGAAGACTTCAGTGGCAATTGCAACAGCAGAAACAATAAACAAATGGGACTTAATTAAACTCAATAGCTTATGTACAGCTAAAGGGACAAAAACAAAAGCAAATAGACAGTCTTCAGAATGGGAAAAGATACTTGTATATTATGAATTGGACAAAATATTGATAACTAGGATCTACAGAGAACTCAAATTAAGCAACAGAAAAAGAGTCAACAATCCCTTCTATCAATGGGCCAAAGAGATAAACAGAACCTTCTCTAAAGAAGACATACAAATGAGAAAATAACAAACATATGAAAAAATGCTCATCATACCTAATTATTTGAGAAATGCAGATCAAAAACACTCGGAGATATCATTGAACCCCAGTGAGAATGGCCCACATCACAAAGTCTCAAAGCTACAGATGCTGATGTGGATGTGGAGAGAAGGGAACACTTCTACACTTCTGCTGGGACTGCAAACTAATACAACCTTTTAGAAGGAAGTATGGAGAACCCTCAAAGAACTCAAACTAGACTTCCCATTTGATCCTCCCATTACTGGGTACCTACCCAGAAGGAAAAAAAAAATCGTTTTACCATAAGGACACTTGAAGTAGACTGTTTATTGCAGCTAAATTTACAATCGAACAAAATGGAGAAACAGCCTAAATGCCTCCCCAACCCAGGAATGGATTAAGCTGTGGTATATGTATACCATGGAATACTATACAGCTACTAAATAAGATGAACACTATATATCCTTTTTACTAATTTGGATGGCAGTGGAACACATCCTTCTTAGTAAAGCATCACAAGAATGAAGAAGCAAGAATCCAATGTACTCAATTTTGATATGAGGACAATTAATGACCTAGTACGTGTTTTGGGGTGGGAGAATAGAGGAGTGGAGAGAGGGAAGAAGGGGAAGGTCACAGTGTTTGGAACACCTCTTGGGGGAGGAACACATTTATAAGAGGAACTTTGCTTCACAAATGCAATTAGTGTAACCTGGGCCTTTATACCCTCACTAAATCCCCAACAATAAAAAACTGTGATTTTGGAAATAGAAGAACAGAAAAGTCTTGAAGAGTCTACTCTCACTCTTCTCCACAATTAATGGACTTCTGACAAACAAAGTTTGATGCAACTATCCCCATCTCTGCATATTGGCTGACAGTGACAGGTGGCCAAACTCTCTTCATCCAGTAAGAAGGTCATCTCAGCTGTTTCATAGTTTTCAACAAAATTTATTTGTAAATACATGAGCTCACTAAATTAGATAACATAAAGTAAATGTCCCCCATTATAATGGTAGAAAACTAATAGATGTCAAGATCTGGTTTGGATTCCTACTATTCTCTCTCTACCTAGTACCTAGTCAGACTCTGAACCAGCAGATATTTGTTAGAATGGTATTTAATCTCCATGCTCATCTCAAATTGATGTGGAAGACAAAAGAATCCTGCTTCTTTAAGTTCCATGAAGGAGATCAAAATTGACACTTTCTCATTTCTGAAATATACCAACAACACTTTGCACACAACATCTGAGGTGTTATTCAGCTCCATGCTCATTTCATAGATCATCTTACACAAATATTTCAGCACTATTGGGTGCTGCCCATTTTGCTTTGACTCATACTATTAGAGTTTGTCAAACAATTCAGTGACCATTCAAGAACTGCACAAAATATGGAATGTCTCAAGAAACTGCACGTGACCTTTGCACATGAGTCATAATCTTCTCTGTATTGTTTCAATTTTATTATACATGCTGCAAAGTAAGCACAAAGTTCTACTTTTGTATGTAAGTATTTTGTTTTCTGGGGGGGATTCATTGAGGATATAAAGAACCTGGTTACATTGATTACTTGTGTCAGATGAAGACCCTCCAATAATAGTGTTCCACCCCCAAAACTTGTAAACCCCCCCATGACTCCCACCCCCTCCCTTTCTCTGTTCTTCCCATCCTCAACCCCCCACTGTGTGCTAGGTCACTAATTATTCTCATATTAGAATTAAGTACATAGAATTCTTGCTTTTCCATTCTTGTGATGCTTTGCTAAGAATAATGTCTTCCACTTCCATCCAGGTTAATACAAAAGATGTAAAGTCTCCATCTTTTTTAGTGGTTGAATAGTATTCTATGATATACATGTACCACAGTTTTCTAATTCATTCCTGGGTTGGTGGGCATTTAGGCTGTTTGCACATTTTAGCAATTGTAAATTGAGCTGTGGTAAACAGTCTAGTGCAAGTGTCCTTACGGTAAATAGACTTTTTTTTTTCCTTCTAGGCAGATGCCCAGTAATGGGATTGCAGGATCAAATGGGGAGGTCTAGTTTGAGTTCTTTGAGGGATCTCCATACTTCCTTCCAAAAATGTTGTACTAGTTTGCAGTCCCTCCAGCAGTGCAAAAGTGTTTCCTTCTCTCCACATCCATGCCAGCATCTGTAGTTTTGAGACTTTATAAGGTGGGCCATTCTCACTGGGTTTAGGTGATATCTCAGGGTGATTTTGATTTGCATTTCTCAAATAATTAGGGATGATGAGCATTTTTTCATATGTTTGTTGGCCATTCATCTGTCTTCTTTAGAGAAGATTCTATTCATCTCTCTTGCTCTGTGTTATAAAGGATTCTTCATTCTTTTTGTGCTTATTAATTTGAGTTCTCTGTGGATCCTAGTTATTAAGCTTTTATCTAATTCAAAATATGCAAATATCCTTTCTTATTGGGTAGGTTGTTTATTTGCTTTGTTATTGATTTGTCATGGAAATACAACTAACCTGTTCAGATTCAGAGGTTACATCCAGCAGCTTCTTAGAATTTGACATAGAATTTGAAAACATTTTTGAATTTTGAGGTAGAGAACCAATTAGCTTCCAAGATTTTCATAATTATGGAGGAAAGATCATTTGAGGGCCAAGGGAAAGTTGGTGTCCACTACTAGAGAAGGATATGGGGTCTTTTACAGCCTAAGGAAAGGTGTTCCACAGTCTGTAAGTAGGCTTCAGGGCATACATCTGGTAACAAAGAAAAAACGGAACTTCTATCTTTTCCTGCAACATTAATTGAAACTCTGACTGTTTAGAGCAATCTCAACTACTATTTGCTAGATAAAATGACTTTAAAGGACAATTTACAAAGGATTAGACTAAGTCTAAACTAAAATGTGGGCTCTGTATAAGCTCCATATAAGTATGGGTGGGATCTCTTTGCTCACTGTATGTTTGGGTGGCTAAAGGTCAGAGGCCTAGCTGCAAGAGCAGGATACAAGTACTTTTAGGAACAATGGCCAAGCATATAAGCATATGTATGTGAACTAAAAAAAGTGTTACTTGAAAGTTTAAGTGTGGTTGACCATGGAGACTGAGGCTTCTGAATCAGCAAAGAATTCCTAGTAGCAAAGGTCCATAATTACCAGACTGCAGGACCAGTTTCCATGGCAACAATGCAGCAACACAATCAAGGGAAACAGAATGAGTACAAAGTCCTTCTCCCCTTTCTGCCTTATAAAAGAGGATTGCCTTTCTTCCACTTTAAAACCCTTTCAGTTCTTGAAAATTTCAAGGAGGAAGGTCTAGAGCATAACAGTACAACAGGGAATGGTACAACACCTTCTACTAAAGTGGACCTTTCAAGACCCGTATAACTACTTATAAAAAGCAGAGTTGTGACACTGTCTTTATCTCACACATAGGGACTGTACTTGGAATAAAACAAATAAAACTGAAACACCTAAGGTTAAAGGTCTTAAAAGTCTTAAGAATCCTGCACTCATTGATACTTTTAACATCTCTGTCCTTTTGATTTCTTCTGGCTATCTCATTGCCATTCTAAAACTTTCTGAAACAAACCATGAAATTTCAACTGATGTACAAGTTGCAATAGTTATAATTATTTTACACCTCAATTTAGCATTAACTGGTCTTTTTTCTTTTCTTTCTTTTTATTTTCTTTTTTTGAGACAGATTCTTACTTTGTGCCCCTGGGTAGAGTACCATGGCATCACAGCTCACAACAACCTCATATTCTTAGGCTTAAGCAATTCTCTTGCCTAAACCTACTGAGTAGCTGTGACTACAGGTGCCTGCCACATTGCCTGGATATTTTTTTGTTGCAATTGTCATTGTTGTTTTAGCAGGCCCAGGCCCAGTTCGACCCCGTCATCCCCCAGTGCATGTGGCCGGCACCTTAATCACGGTGCTACAGGTGCCACCCAGCATTAACTAGTCTTTTATTGTCTACACTTACCTTTCAGAGTCAGGAAGAAGATAATTGTCTGTAGTCTGTCCAAATAAATCTTCCGCAAAGACATTAATATTCTGCTCCAAAAGAAGATCCACTAAGCTTTCCGAATTACAAAGTACAGCAAGCATGAGCGCTGTTCTAAAATAAGAAAGATAACCCACACTTACGAACTTGAAAAAAGTTATTTATAGCACTAATTGGATATACTTTACCAATTCAACATCCTGTCTATCTGTGCAGAATGTTCTTACAGACATGAACATCTTGGGTACTGAAATGTTTATTTTAGCAAATTTCCACTGAAGCTAAAAGGAAGCCTCCTAACTCACGGGTATAACACAGTACAAGCTGCTATTTTTTAGGGCTTTAATGGTCAAGAAACAATGCTGAAATCACTTATCTTACATAGTGCTAGATTTAGATGTAGAATTCTCAATTCCTTCAAATAGAATATATTTTAATTCAAAGTCAGATAGTAGTCAAATAAGTAAGAGCTACTTGGAGGCTTCAAATAACATTAATAATAATGGTAATAATTTTAGAGTAGTTATAGATGTTGATGTTGATAATCATGTGCTAGGCACTGCATTAAATGATTGTGTGTGTAAATATATATATGTAAATACATATCTCTGCGTGTGTGCATATAAGACTTTACACACCATAAGCCTTGGCAGATTATACTCCTTTTCAGATCACAAAACATATCTGCTGATAAATTATGTTCCTAAGATCATACCTAGCAAGTGGAAAAGTGAGAAATCCAACCCAGGCTTCAGGGAATCTAAAGCCTCTCTGTTTACACTTTATCACCCACCTATGACTTATTTTATTCAAGGAAAAGTTTATCCAGTTAAAGTTTTCATCCTTCTGCCCATGCCAATTAAAAACTAAAACATCAAACTACACTAGAAGTAAAAATGGAAAAAAGCTGATGAAGCCACAGGATCTGGTAATAACAATTAATAGTCACTTAAGGATAATCTAACATCAATATTCTTCAAAGAAAACAACTTAAAGCAAAGACTCACTAAGTCATTCAAAAGAGAAAATGAATCCCAGCTCCTATTTATGGGACACAGAACATTATAAAGGAAAACCATATAAGCAACAGAGGTTGAAAAATACTATGAAAGAGTGAAGAAGTATGTATTAAGTCATAAAGTAAACTACAAGTTTAAGTCCACATTTTATAAAACTAACTAAAGCCTATCAGCTAATATATCAACAAAACACCAAATTACAAAAAAAATCAGCCAATATTGAAAGAAAAGATAAATCCTTCTGTATACTGCCCTTCATATCGCCCAGTCAAAATAACTGCTTTTCTGTGTAACTGAAGATCTGTGTGGATATTTTTCACTATACAATAATTATTAGGTAATGTTATTGTTCATTTAACATTTCTGGGGAGAGATACTATTGCTACTCTAGAACACCACTCAGGTTTTAAAAATAGAATGAATTACTATACCTCTTACATCCATCAACTAGATGTATATTTGCCTTGTGCTTAATTAAAAGTTCCGCCACATCTGAATGTGTTTCCTTCAGAGCAAGGAAGAGTGGTGTGGTGTCTTTCTGCAATACAGCAAAAACAATACAATACTGGACAAAAATTGTACACTTTTATAAGTGGAAAACTTTATATAAGGTCCTAAAATTGTATACATCATATAGAAAATAAATAAAAAGTAGCCCCTTCCTTCTCAGTACTCTGTGCTTTCCAATGTGCCGCTCCTGCCCTTGGAAACACCTCTGATCTGCCTCTTCACATCAACTCAGGTTACCTCCAAAACTCAGTTCAGACATTGACGGCTTCTGAGAATCTTTGCTTCTATCACAGCATTTACCACAGTATATTGTAATACTTTATTGTTTCTCATCTAAACCAAGAGCTTCTTGTGGGCAGAGGCAGTATCTATTATTAATATCTCTATATCCCCCTACCCTAAGATATAGTAGTAAACATTTTCAGTATTTTTATTGAGTTAATGATCTAAATTATTACCCCTAGATCAACATTTCTTACACTGGATTTCAAAGACTACTTACGAGAAGTATGTACCCCCAACACAAAGTTTCCATGATAATCTATGCATAACAAATATTACCAAACTTTCCATTATATGTCCAATAGTAAAGCAATCTCTTAAATTTGCTTAATCTCTCTTTGGCAATGCATTTTTGGGGCAAACCCTAACATTTGAGAAATTAAGAGTTTCTGTGATCCTTGAAAGCTTTCCAACAAAGGGGGAGGATTTCACCAGGTGTACCAACTGAGGACTCTCTTCTATCGATGGTGACAAGATCCCAGATGCCAATTGGTCTGTCACTCCTGTTTCAAATGGTTCACTAAGATTTTAGTGAGTGAAAAAATAGCTAGACTTCAAATGAACTTTTCTTGCTTATTATTAAATGGTCCATGGGATGTCTCTTGTTACAAGATTATCAATTTTTTACTTATGAGGCTGAGGCAAGAGAATCACTTAAGCCCAAGAGTTTGAGGTCGCTGTGAGCTGTGACACCACAGCACTCTAACAAAGGTGACATAGTGAGACTCTGTCTCAAAACAAAACAAACAACAATAACAACAAAAAAAGATTACTAATTTTTATCTCAGCTGTTAGAAAGCTCACTGAGAAATTTTCTTCTTGATGAAAATGGTATCTGGAAATCTAATGCATATTTAACTTTCTAATCCATTTTTTTCTGGTTTCTCTTTAAATTATGTTTTTTTAGGCATAATATAAAGCAGAAATATAATGGCTTTTTAATAGAAGTTCTAATACTGACCTACATGAATTATTTACAGCCTAAGTAAAGGCACTAAATCATTCACATTTTTAAGAGACGGTGCTGAGGGGAAATATATGTCATCTGCAATATGCATAATCTATCAAACTACAACCATGATTAACTTAAAAAGGCTTATAGGTATTCTAACAGGAAGACAATTATTTGATAGATACAAAGACAAAGAGTTTTTAAAAGCCATTTTCTAAGTTCTAAGATATGACCCCATCACTAAGGCACTGATATAAAATATAGGTTGCATACTATAGACAAATATAAATCTATCTGGAAAACTTTGAACGTTTTATCAACATATACTATAAAACAGGAGTCATACATTCAAATACTTGTAGAGGCACAGTATGTGACCAGTGTAAGTTAAGTACCTAGGTTGGTGCATCAGCAAACTGGAAAGCCTATGCCATCTATCAAGGGCCCAAGTAAGACAGGCTCAAGGGGCACCCAGAGATTCCTCAAGAGAAGCCTGACACAAGATTTGATGATTCCTTAAGGGAAGTCTGAAACCCATAGTTTTGCCTGTTTCCTAATACATGTTGGTTCAATGTATGGAAGGATACTAAACCTATCAATGGTTCATAACTGAACTCTAGACTGTTTTTATAGTTGTTATACATGTGTTTCCAAATGGTTTTGAATGAAGCAGGTATTTGTACATAAAATCTTGACTTTCTTTAGCATATGTTCTACAAAAAGAAAAAAAGAAGGTTCCAATATGGAATAAAAATTGCTATTAAAATTCATAATATCCACTTTGAAAGTTTTCCAATATATATTCAGTTACAGTCTATTTGTATTAATACTGAATTTTCCCAGATTGTTAACCAAATGGATAACTAGTTCCTAGGACTATCAAAACGGAATTATTAAAAAAATTCCTATATGTATTCTTACTAACTTCATGGTTTTCAGTGTTTCAAACTGAGATCCTGATTATGCTGAAGCTCTGTGACCCTAAGAGATGTGCTAAGACAGTTCATATTACAGCTTCAAATAAAAAAAAGGTAAAGGATTTGCTACTATTCTGATTGAGAAAACTCTACTTATAAAAACCATTTGTTGACTTAATCATCTGAATGATAACAAAGAGGAAATACTAAGGTCAGTCTGCACTTATTGAAAGACTACACACAAGTAAATTTCTAAAATCCCTCTCAATAACAGTAAATGATTGATGGTTGAAAGGGAAAAGAAGTTGCTCTGTAAGCTAATAGATACTGCCAGTAACATTTCTTTTACCTTCTTAAGCAGTAAAAGACATCATAAACATCAGTCTAATATTACTGGAAAGCAGAGATTGAAAGAGAAGTAGTGCCTCTAGAAATTTCCTACATTTTTGATATATGTGAATTCATAATTACACTTAAGTGCTCCGTGTATCAGAGTCTTGAAGAAATTGTGTTGTTATTAGGGACAGTGTCAGAGAAAGTGTCAAGAAATCCTGGGTTGGCTCAGCGCCTGTAGCTCAGCAGCTAGGGCACTGGCCATATAAACTTCAGCTGGCAGGTTCTAACCCAGCCCGGGCCTGCCAAACAACAATGACAACTACAACAAAAACAGCACGGCATTGTGACAGGTGCCTGTAGTCCCAGCTTCATGGGAGGCTGACGCAAGACAATCGCTTAAGCATTAAGTGTTGGAGGTTGCTGTGAGCAGTGACGCCAAGGTACTCTACTGAGGGGACATAGTGAGACTCTGTCTCAAAAAAAAAAAAAAAAAGAAAGAAAAAAACTCCTGGGATTGAGTGATCCTTCTTACCTCAGTCTCCCACGAACATGGACCATAAGCATATGCCACTGTACCTGCCTTCAAGGAAATATTTTTAAATATATGTACTTGGACCTTATTATATTTTCTGAATCAAAATCTTCAGGACAGAGCCTAGACTTCTAAATTATTCTTTTACATTCCCCCCAGTTCATTGTGTTGCACAATTCTAGTGGAGAACTAATGCAACAGAAAACCACTTTTGTCTCATTGTCTACCTACATGGACAATTTCTGTTACCACTTGGGGATTTGGATAAAAACAAGAAAGAATAAGAGGTGGAGTCATTACTAAAAATTCCATTTAATGTTTCTAGGGAAGGGGAGAACAGGGACTAGTGAACAAAACATGCACCTTGATTTTGCTACGTAAAAGGTCCTTGTCTCCCACCTTCCCATCAAGACATTCTATTCTTGAGAGCAGAGTTTACACTCTTACCTAAGTGGCTGCTTCTGCCAAATTAGGATGATCAGTTAATTATTTGTTCTTCCTTCTTTCTTACTTCATCATACTCATTGTCAATCTGGTTTTCTCGGAGTTCTCCTAAAATTGATGCCTAGGCAAGTCTACCTCTCACTAACTCTCTCAAACTGAGAATTATTATCCCTCAAAATAAAGAGATTCCGGTTTAAATATTAAAAAACTGGGGCAAAACATGCGAAAAACTCCTCTTATTGGTATTTCCTGCAGTTATGTAGTTTTTTTAACTATTTTTTAAGTCTTTTGTACATAGATCATAAATACATTTATGCCGTTTTCAATGTGTTATTTGTATAAATTGGAGTGCTTACATCATACTAATCAACATAGCTTTCATCTCACTTACTCAATCATGCAGTTTTTAAACTGGCCTGTGTGTTTCTGATCACTTTCCTTTCCCTTTTCCCCATTTTCCTCTTTAGCCCTTGCTTATGTGAGGCAAATCATGTTCCTAGAAATTACTTTTTAAGGAACCTGTCAACAGCAAGATTTCTATTTCTTGTAAAATACATTCCTTTTGTCGAAGTTTTAAGACAAAACCTACTTCTCAGATAAATTGGCTTTTCTGTGTTATTTTACGATAATTAGAAAAAAACAGCAGAATGATAAAAAAAATTGAAAAAAATAATTTAACCTTCAAAAAATTCAGTGTTATCACAAACATTTAAGATAAATGCATAGAAAAAGCTGTACTCTCTCATGCTCCTTTGAAAGTACCAATTTTTAAACAGAAACCTTTGACAATTGAACTATTTCAAAATATTTAGTTTAGGGGATGCTTAAGTTTCCAAACTTGGAAAATTGAACCCTTACATATGTCAATGTTAAAACAAATGCATTTCCAATATTTTCAAAATAAAGTCAGTTAATCTATACCTTGTTCATTATCTCTGTAGCGGCACCATGTTCAAGGAGTTTTGTTGCAATCTCTACATTGCCGCTGTGGGCAGCATAGTGGAGAGCGCAGTTACCGTGGATATCCGTAATGTTGGGATCTGCGCCACGTTCTAAGAGGAGAGTGACGCACTGCGGTCTCTCGCATTGCACGGCCTGTCAGTTTTACACCAAGAAATAGATCATAAGTTCTAGGAATGCAATATAAACCTTTCACAGATTTCACTTATTAGTTATATTCTATGGGTTTAAATAAAATCCATCTCAAGCTGAAATTTGGCTACTATTTACCTTTATCAGAGGTGTCCTCTCTTCAGCATCTCTGATGTTCAGATCGCAGTTCTTGTCGATCAACATAGCGGCCACCCTGGCATATCCTCTTACGCAAGTCAAATGCAAAGCACTCCTACCAATTTGAGAGAGCCTTTTTAAAAGATTGTAGTACACTCACTCAAAACATATAATTATTCATGTAATTGTAAGCATTAAGTTGCATTTATTCCTATTTTCAGAACAAATCCTTAATTTTCTTGTGAAGATAGAACAATATTTATTAGCACTCACTGTGTAACAAAAGAGCAGCCTATTGGAATCCAAAGACATTGGCCTTTGGATTCAGTTCAACCTCAGTTCAGTTTGGGACACACTTTGGCTTAGCTTTTCTGTGTCTCAATTTCCTTATCAATAAAATGGAAATAAAAATAGTAAGGGCAGGCAGCACCTGTGGTTCAAAGGAGTAGGGTGCCAGCCCCACATGCTGGAGGTGGTGGGTTCAAACCCAGCCCCAGCCAAAAACATAAAAACTAGTAAGAGCACTTCACAGGATACCATTGTGATGCTGAGCATTTTGAACAATTCCTAGCACAAATAAGAGCTCAGTAATTGTTTGATATTATAACTATTACTATGACTGCTAAGAAAGATGACATTCCGATTAAGTAAAATGATAGAATCATATCTACTCTGTGGTATGTTTTGATAATTAGAAATACAACTATATTGCAATGATTCTAAGATGTTTATTTTTTTGCATTATAATATCTCTGACTTAGGAACGCCACTTGTAATTCATGATTATAAGTATAACTGGCAGCATTTTAAAAATTATGTTATTGAACATAAGATAATGGTGCATGGCACATTCCACGGTGGCTTACAGTGAGTGAGATTTGGCACACACAGGTCTCTAGATTTTATTTTCATATGATTGACATTTAAAGAAATTTTAGTTTTTAAAAGTGCTATAACAACAAGAAGGCTGAATTAACAACAATGAATTTTCAAAAGAAAGTTAATTCTCACTTTGATTTCAAAAATCTTTAAACCAAAGGAAATGCAGGATTCAAATGCAAAGTGTGGCTCATTATTCAGTGCTTAGATTGATGGACATATAAAGGAGATATTTCCAATGATTAGTATTAGTCATTAAGATTGTTATAAAATGTCAAAGGTCACTAAAAGATATTTTTAAATAATTTTTTTAACTTTAGAAATTCTTTTTCTGCTAACTTATATTCTCTTCAAAAGTAAAGGAATCTTTTTAACTGTGTTTGACAGAGGGAGGGAAAACTTCACGTGAGATCAAGTCCTAATGCAACAATTTTAAACCTCTCATCTTCCTCAGGCTGCTCAGGTAAACATGATGGTTTAGGATGGAATGGTCCTGAAAGGCAATAGTATATGTCTCCTACCAAAGAGGATTCCAGCTTATGTTTGGAGAATAAATGAATTCAAAGGATGGATAGGGAGCTCAATTAAAAGAAAAAAAAAAACTCATGAAGTAAAGCAATACTTTTGCAAGATTAACAATCATTTATATTTGCCAGTTTTATTTTCTTAAGGGCACAAATAAAATAATAAATCTATAATTATTTGTATATATAATAAATATATATTATGAAAATATATGTGCATAATAAAATGTATACACAACATAATATACACGCACAGATATAGGTAAAAAGATTCATTTTGAAGAGACTACAAGTTAGCAGAAGATACTAATTCAAATAAATGAATTAATAAAAAGTGGCAAATTATTTTTCTTGTGCAAGGATCATATCCCATAATCCTTGGGAAAGGATTATTTCATTAATAATAAGCTATTACTAAAACTTATACAGGTTCACTGCAGAAATCACAGGGAAAAAAAAAATCTTAGTCTTATACCAATTTCTAACACCAACTGGTTTTATCATACTTTTTACATATTTTCAGCTCATACATTGCCATAGTCCATGTGTACGTATCAGAAAATTGACATTTTCCTCACTGTATACCTTTTTTTTTTTTTTTTCTTTTTTGTAGAGACAGAGTCTCACTATACCGCCCTCGGGTAGAGTGCCGTGATGTCACACGGCTCACAGCAACCTCCAACTCCTGGGCTTAAGCGATTCTCTTGCCTCAGCCTCCAGAGTAGCTGGGACTACAGGCGCCCGCCACAACGCCCGGCTATTTTTTGGTTGCAGTTTGGCTGGGGCTGAGGTTTGAACCCGCCACCCTCGGCATATGGGGCCGGCGCCCTACTCACTGAGCCACAGGTGCCGCCCCTCACTGTATATCTTAAAAGTTCACCATCACATGTCAGCGGACACCTGTGTATATGTCACCTTCAATTGTCACATAATCTACTACCCTATGCATGCATTGAAGTTTCTTTATACATATGTTATGTAGGTTCTCCTTAATACAGTGTTACTTTAAGCAGAGCTGAGAAAGACAAAATTTATGAATTTCTAATTACTTCATAAAAATATTTTATTATGACTTGTTGGAGTTTCATAAAAATATTTTATTATGACTTGTTGGAGTCTATTTAAAAGGTCATGAGCACATAAAAGCGTAAGTACCACTACATTGCATCCTTATAAACTTTGTGGATAGAAAACAAAATTTATTCCCTATTTAACAAGTTCCTTGTCTTATCAAGAACACTAAATGTTTTTCCCAGGTCCAGAGGTCAATTGTAGATCAGTAAAGAAAAATGTACTTTGCCCAATTTTAGAATTATTGTCTTATTGACACATAAGAGTTCCCTGTAAAGATACATATATGTGTGTGTGTGTGTGTGTGTGTGTGTGTGTGTATATATATATATATATATATATATACTTTTTTTTTTTTTTTTGCAGTTTTTTCAGGGGCCAGACTTGAACCAGCCACTCCTGGTACATGGGGCCAGCGCCCTACTCCTTGAGCCACAGGTGCAGCCCAAATTGAGATATATTTTCATTTGATGTGTTGCAAATATTTTGCAAACATGTTTTTTTTTAATTTTTTCCCCTAATATACAGAGGGTTTTAATGTTTATTTTGCTGAAACAATCTTCATGAAGCTTAAGAGGTCATTCTCAGGAAGGGCTTCATTACCATAAAAATGTATCTATCTCAATAGGCATTTGGGTTTGTTCCTGGCACTTTCCTCATTTGGTATATTTAAAACTTTTAATATGTATTTTATTATGAACTTACATGTATTTACTTATTTATTTGAGACAGAGTCTCACTATGTTGCCCTAGGTAGAGTTCCGTGGGGTCACAGCTCACAGCAACCTCAAACTCTTGAGCTTAAGCGATTCTTATGCCTCAGCTTCCCAAGTAGCTGAGAGTACAGGTGCCCACCACAACACCTGGCTATTTATTTGTTGTAGTGGTCGTTGTTTAGCATGCTGGGCTTGGTACCCACCAGCCCAGGTGTATGTGGCCCGTGTCCTAGGGCTACTGCCCTGTTATGAAGTGCCCAGCCATGAACTTACTTTTGGGATAAAAAAACTATCTACTTTATTTCCAGCTAACAAATGCCTCAGTTATGAAAAATTCATTGTTCGCTAATAATATAAAATGTCACCATTATCAAGTTCTAAATTCTTCATTATATTTGGTGTATCTGGATTTTATATTTTGTGCCATTCATTTATGTGTCTTTTCAAATGTTAGTAAACAATTTGTGGAAAGTAATAGCACATTTTGATATCTAAACGGGCAAGTCTTTATTCACACAATTACAAACGTTTCTTAATGTCATGACAATAACAAAAGACGGATACCATATGCAACTCAAAAATTGAAAAAAATTGGTAGTTTTATTTGGCTGATGTAAAATTAATAAACATGGAAAGAGCTCACATTTTCAGGAAAATGAGTCTTCCTATTCAAGCACATGCAATCATCTTACCACTTTAAAATTGCTTTATAAAATGGAAATTGAATTTGATCTAAAGATGTGTTAGTTCAGAGGTAGATTGAACTAATATTGTTGGAATTATTTTTCTCATTATGTACTTTTCTATAGAACATTATGTTCTAAAATGTGTACTTTCTTTCTTTTTCTTTTTCTTTTCTTTTTTTTTTTTTTTTTTTGCAGTTTTTGGCCGGGGCTGGGTTTGAACCCGCCATCTCCGGCATATGGGGCCAGTGCCAGTGCCCTACTCCGTTGAGCCACAGGCAATGCCCTAAAATGTGTACATTAAAAATAAAATGCGGTTATGCCTAATTTTCTTGGTTAAATTACTTTAAAATGGTCAATAAAGGCTGGGCATAGGGGCTCGCGTCTGTAATCCTAGCACTCTGGAGGCCGAGGCGGGTGGATTGCCTGAGCTCACAGGTTCAAGACCAGCCTGAGCCAGAGCATGACCTCATCTCTAAAAATAGCCAGGTTTTGTGGCGGGTGCCTGTAGTCCCAGCTACTCTGGAGTCTGAGGCAAGAGAAGTGCTTGAGGTTGTTGGGGGGCTATGACGCCACAGCATTCTATCCAGGGCAAAAAAGTGAGACTCTGTCTCCAAAAAACAAACAAAAAAGGTCAATACAGAGCTGTATAAGGGGAATCTGGAGTGGATGGAAACCAGATGAGGTTCAGCTTTTGCTCTGCTGCCCACAGTAGTGGCCTGGGCGGCGCGCGGGACCTCTCCCAGGCTTCCCCATCTCAGTTTCTATAGAGCCCTGGAGACGGGAGGGCTCGCCTAGAGAGCCCAAGATAGGGGGTGTCTCCTCCTGCTCGCCCTCCTACCTCTAACCCTCACACCTGGTCACCCCAGCCTCTCACCCCCGACGCTACCCCCACCCCCGAGCCCCCAGTTCCTATTACCTCTTCTTCTTGTCATACGAATTTAACTTATTTATTTTCAGGTGGAGGAGCTCGTAGATGTCGCCCTCATAGGCAGCTCTGTGGATAGCCCTGAGGTCAGAGTTTTTGACGAAATACCCGGGCGGTGAGAAGACAGGGTCCTGATTCTGGTCCGAGTACTTGGGGACCAAAGGGGCAAAGACTGTGTTGCCCATCTCCACCTGCAGCTAACAATTTCTTTTAGATAGAGTTCCCGGCTCCGTAGTCACCCTTCCCCCACCCTCACCCCTCCGCTTTTCTCGCTCAGCTTAGCCCTAGGCCGGTGTCCCAACCAGGTCTGGCAGCAACTCCAGGAAACAAACCCGGCGGCTGGGTGGTCAGACCAGTACAACCGAAGGCTAGCAACCGCAGTGCACGAGCGCAGGAAGACCAGCGCTGGCGTCACGAAGTTCAGTGCAGCTGAGGCCTGGGCGTGGAGGGCGTGGCTACAGAGCTGGAGCTCGGGGCTCCCTGGGTGCACAGGGTCCTCGTGCACTGCCCGCCAGGCCTGGCACACCTGCTGCACATGGTGCGTGCAGGAGGGATCTAGGGAGTTCTGTACCCTCTCAGCTCAGGCAGATAATTCCTGTCCTTGCTGCTGTTTGGACAGGGCCAGGGACTGTGGGGAGCAGCCCTGCAACTAGGAACCTGCCCGCGCCCCTAGCAGGAAGGAACCAGGCAGCTGACACCTCAGTTGCAGTCAAGCCTGGCCATCGACCTGGCGGCAGCCGCTCAGCCGGACTGCCTGGTGGGCGCGGACCCCACACTCCCGGCATGGGCCCAGGAGGAGCCGGCCCGGAGGCGGGGTCGGTAGGGCCCTTGGGAAGCACGATGGACTCGAGTCCTTGGGCGCTGGACACAGGGACTCAGGGTTCGGCGGTGGAGCCGGTTCTACCCCTGAGTGCCGCTGCTAGTGCCGGGCCCACCGCCCGGCTTGGCGCAGGCTGAGGCCCCCCGGCCCTTGCATCGGTGCTGCTGAGGGCGTCGCGAGATCTGGGACTTCTGGACAGTCACTGCAGGCGCCTGGCATCGAGTTGCGGCCACGGCTGTGGTGGCAGCGGGCTGGCAGCCTAGTCCCTGTCCATCCCGCCTGTCTGGCCTGAGGGCCCACCCTCCTTGACCTGCAACTGGAACGTGGGGCAGCGGCGCTGGACTATTGGCCACCACTGGGCAAGTGGATGAGCAGCTTCCCTATTCAGTGCCTCTGTTTAAGTCTGAGGTCCATCTGAGCAATAAATCTGTCAAGTAGGCTAAGAGATAGGATGGTTTCTCTATAAGGAGACTAAGGGGATATTAGGCGAGAATTGTCAAAAATCAACTTCACTTCTGATCTGAAAGTAGATCACCTTCTGAGTCTCCAAAATCATTAATTGTGTCTAACCAACTTCCTCTAATGTTCTTTTATAGGCAATAGTTCTTTAGTTTAAGCAAGAATATGGTCAAACAAAATCTTAAATGGATTTTTAAATAATCTAATCTTTTCAAAGACTAGAAAATGTAGCAAAGGAAGGACCTTCTCATTTAATGAAAAGTTAAAATGTTGAAGTATGTTTAATGCCTGTCATTAGAAACACACTCTGGAGGAAAAATTTTTAGAAGATATTCAATTAGTGTCATATAGAGTCAGAAATGACTGGGGAAGTGCACTGTATAACAATATTTTATTTGCAAATACATATAAGTTTCCTATTATTAGAAAGAACTCAGAAGAAAATTAGATTTACATAAGGACTAAAAGGATTTGCATACATAGTCGTGAAACTTCTTCTTACCAGATATTTCTGTAGCCAACTTTAAATAAAATTTTTAAAAGTGCCGATTTGGTGTGCCAAGAGAAATTTTTTTTTTCTTTCAGATTTTTTCACACTAATTTAAATGAATTTATGATTATGACTAAACCTACCAGATAGCCAAATTATGTAATCTTGAAAGGTTTACACTGGAAAACTTCTTAAGGTTTTCATTTCAATACTTCATATTACAGGGGAAAAACTATAGCTTGGTCAATTAATAAACAGGTGTTTTATAGTATACTCAACTGAAAATAATCGTTTAATTTGTCACTTTATTATCCTTGTCCCCTCACAATCCAGGGAAAGGCATTGATATAATTAAAGCAATGATAATAATGATGGCTTGAAACTCACCAAGATTTATTTTTTTGTGGTAGGTATTTTAAACACGTTGTGAAAGTGAAATCACAAAATATAAACTTTAAACTTTGATTGGCTTTAAGTTATAATTCAGTGACAAGAAACCTTATCAAAGAGGACAGTTGGTAGGGTAGACAGACATACTTGGGAATATATAAATGATGTGTTGATTTTCAAGTAAGGACTAGGGAATGTTTACATTCCAGTGAGCCAAAAAGAACAGTGACGTGCAGGTGAGATTGGAGCATAGCTAGATCAAGCAAAACCCTTACAGAGGTTTTCAATGCTAAATATGCTGCACTTGATTATTTTGGCTACATACACTTCCCAAATATTTTCTGAAATTTAAGAAGAAAAAAATGACTTTTCTAAGGAAGATCATAGTTTGACTCTAACTCTTATAAAGTAAAGTTTAATCTCAAAGCTTGAAATGTTTTAAACACAAAATATATAAGCTGCTCAGCCACCTGTGGGGAGACTTGAGTAACACACAGTTCCCTGAGAAAGCCACTGCACGTTCAAAGGATATGGTTTGGGAAGGTCAAAATGTGTCTATTAAGCAGTCTGATGAGAGACTTGGGCTCCTGAACTTACAGGGATTGAGGGCAAAGATATCAGGAAGATGGGACCAGGTCTCCTCGGCAGGATAGAGGCTTTCAGCCCCCATCTAACACAGCTGTACCTGTGTGGTGATTAGTATCTCATACTCCAGAATTTCACCTGTTCTCCATGCAATCTACAGCTATGTATTTGTTTTTCCTGTTTAATTTTTTTTTAATTTTTCCCCCTAGATTTTTCTTTTTCTTTCTTTCTTCTGTATGCAATTATAGTTTTTCATTGTTTCTTCAATAGAAAGGGCTCCAATTTTTGCTATTTTTAAGACATTCTGCTCCTGTTATGCTTTTCCTCCTCAATTTTATCCATTAAGGTTTTGGCTTGTTTTGTTTTTATTCATAGTGTTTTTTTTTTCTATTTTTACTTTCTTCAATAACATGGCTCCATTTCTGCTACAGTTTTCCTATGCCTTTTATTTTTTTCTTTCCTTTACATTACTCTTCTTTTCTCTCTCTTTGTTATAAAGATTTTTCTACTTTTCCTATCTATCCCACACAAATGTATTAAATATCAGCTAAGATGAACCTTCCTTTTTTACATCTTATATAACTTTATTTTCAATTCTCCTTATATGCGTGTCTTCTTATTTGTTTTTACTGCTCAGCTTTATTCTTTGTCATCTTTATTCCACTTATGGGAGAAATCCTCACTCTGAGGTCTGGACATCAGTATCACAGCACTGGCCTGGCTCAAGCACACCTTGACTCCCTGGTATGGGGTTCATTCTAACTTTGACCTTCGAAAGGATGCTTTTGGCAAGTACCCACTGCAACAAATTCCTGTATATATATATTTTTTTAGTTTTGTTTTTTCTTCTCCCTTTGGTGGAAGTAGGATCTTGTTTCTGTTCAGGCTGATAAACGATCTTGACCTCCAGGGAACTCATAAACCAGAGGCTGAGAATTGTAGGTGTGGGTCAAAGCAACCTGCTGAATACCACTATTACTCTTGTATCTTTCTTTCCATTCTTCTCTTCTATTTCCCCCTTTCCTTTTTATTTCCTTTCTTTTCTATATTTTCTCCCTTCTTTCTCTTCACTCTTCTCTTCATTTTGTTCCTATGTGAAAAGGACACAAGAGTACCTAAGGACAGAGAAAGGTAACTTAAAGAGGTAGAGGAAGTGAAATAAAAAAAGTAAAGAAGCAGGCATAAAGAAAACAAGCATGAGGAAGAATCAAAAGAAAAATCCTTGCAACATGAAAAGTCAGAACAGAGTAAGCCCCACTAAAGGAATCATGAGGTAGCTCCTTTATAGAGAATTCCACCTATAATGAATGTTAGAAATGACAGAAAGGAAGTTTAAAATATGGATAAGAACAATGAAGGAAATTGCTGAGAAAGTGGAAAATAACCAAATGGAAATCCAAAAAAAAAAAAAGAAGGGATGAAAGATATGAAGAAGATAGAAAGGCTATAGTGGAGCTGAAGGAATTGAAGAAGTTAACCTGGGAACTTACAAATGTAGTAGAGGAATCAATAACAGATTAGCCCATGGAGAAGAAAGAATCTCAGAGCTAGAGGATAAAGGTCTTGAGCTAACACAGGCAGTTAAAGAAGTGTAAAAGAAGAGAGATAAAATAGAACATTGAAAGAATTATGGGGCTTCATGAAGCATTCAAACATATGAATTATATGTATCCTAAAGGGGAATAATAATGACCCAGAAGAATGGAAGCCCTATTAGAGGATATCATACATGAAAATGTCCCAAGTATCACCAAAGATTCTGACACACTCCTTTTAGAGGGACATCAAACCCCAGTGCATCACAACTCAAAACAGAGCTTCTCTAAGACATATTGTCATGAACCTCTTCAAAGTCAAGATAAAAGAGAAAATTCTGCAAGCTTCCAGGAGTAAGTGCCAATTGACCCAGAGGGGCAGAATATCAGGGTGGCTGTGGCCTTCTCAACTGAAAATTTTCAAGACAGAAGAGAATGGTCATCTACCTTTAAGCTTCTTTAAACAGAACATTTTTAAGCCCAGAATTCTATATGCTACTAAGCTAAGCTTTAAAATTGATGGAGAAATCAATTGTTTTACTGCTACGTAAACATCAAGGAAGTTTGCCACAAGACCAGCTTTACACAAAATACTTCCGCCTGTTCTTCACTCTGACTATCACAATATGCCACCAACAACTTAAACACTCAGAAACTGAAAGACAAACTCTAGTCTCCACAAGGATGCAAAAGATAAAACTAAGCAACGGAATTTCACAAAATAAGATGAATATAATTCCACCACACGTATCAATTCTCTCAATAAATCTCAATAGCTTGAATTCCACCCCTCACCCCCAAAAAGGCACAGCCTGGTTGATTAGATAAAAAAGTACAATCCATTCATATTCTGTCTACAGGAAACACACCTAGTCTTAAAGGACAAAACAAGATTCAGGATGAAGGGATGAAAATATTTCAGGCAAATTGAAATCACAGATGGAGTTGCGATCTTATTTTCAGATACAAGTGGATTTAAGGGAACTAAAGCCAATGAGACAACGATGGACACTTAATATTAGTCAGAGGAACAGTACAACAAGAGCATGTTTCAATTCTAAATATTTATGCACCCAACTTAAATGCTCCCAGATTTATGAAATAAACTTTAATTTGTCTGAGCAATATGTTATACTATAATATCATAGTATAAGGGAACTTTAACACTCCTCTTACAGACTGGACAGACACTCTAAACAGAAACTAAAAGGTACAAGGGACGTAAACGTGATGTTATAACAAATGCACTTAATAGACATATACAGAACACACCATCCCAAATCTAAAGGAATATATAACTTCTCATCAGCCCATGGAACATTCTCCAAAATAAATCATATCTTACAACACACATCGAGCCTCAACAAAATCTAAAGAATTGAAATTATACCTTGTGTCTTCTCAGAGCACAAGGCAATAAAGATGGAACTCAAATCCAACAAAATTTTCAACCTTTGCACAAAGGCTGAATGAAAGTTGGGTCAATGAGGAGATAAAAGAGGAAATAATTAACTTTCTTGAATGATGAAGACACAAGCTACCAGAACATGTGCAACATTGCAAAAGCTGTCCTAAGAGGTGCATTGATGGCCTTAGGTACCTACATATTAAAAACAAAGAGAGTGCATCAACAGCCTAATAAATCATCTTTTTTTTTTTTTGGCTGGGGATGGGTTTGAACCCGCCACCTTCGGCATATGGGACCGGCACCCTACTCCTTGAGCCACAGGTGCCACCCTCAACCTAATAAATCATCTTAAAGAAATGGAAAATGGAGAACAATCCAATCCAAAACCTAGCAGAAGAAAAGAAATAACCAAAATTAAATCAGAAGTAAATTAAATTTAAAAGAAAAGAATCATCCTTAAAGGTAATGAAACAAAATTTGGTTCTTCAAAAACATAAATGAAATCAATAAACCATTGTCCTGATTAAATAGAAATAGAAAGCATGATCTTTAACAACCTCAATCACAAATGAAAAGGGGAGTAACAAATGATACCACAGAGATACAAGTAATTATATCTGACTTCTATAAGAACCTCAACCTCCAGAAATTTGACAAAGTGGAGAAAATTTAGTAATTCCTGGAATCATATAATCTCTCTAGATTTAACCAAGAAGAAATAGATATTTTGAAGAATGCAATATCAAGTAGTGAGATAGAAGAAACAATAAAAAAGTTTCCAATGAAACAATGCTCAGGACCAGATGGCTTCACACCAGAATTCTATCAAATCTTCAAAGATAAGCTTGTAACAATACTGCAAAACCTATTTCAAAACACTGAGTAGGAAAGAACCTTCCCCAACACATTCTATGGAACAGACATTACCCTGATACCAAAAACATGAAAGGACCAAACTAAAAAGGTGAACTGCCGTCCAATTTCACTAATGAATATTGATTCAAAAACACTCAACCAAATCTTAGCTAATACATTCCAGCTACTCATTAAATTATATATCATGATCAGGTAGGCTTCATCCAAGGAATGCAAGGCTGGTTTATCATACACGAATCCATAAATGTAATACAACATATCAATAGAAGCAAAAACAAAGACCATATGATCCTCTCAATAAATACATAAAAAGCATTTGAGAAAATTTAGCATCCTTAAATACCAAGAACACTTAAGAAAATATGCATAGCTGTCACGTTTCTTAACCTTATGAAAGCCATGTATGGTAAACCCACAGCTAACAATATACTGAATAGAGTAAAACTGAAAGCTTTTCCACTTAGAACTAGAACCAAACAAGGATCTAACACCACTATTATCCAATATTTTCTTCAAGTTCTAGGCAATGCAATCAGGCAAGAGAAGGATACAAAGTGCATGCAAATGGGAGCAGAGGAGGTCAAACTCTCCCTCGTGGATAATGATATGATCTTATACTTATAAAACCCCACAGACTAAACCACAAAACTTCTGGAAGTGATCAAGAAATTCAGCAATGTCTCAGAGTATAAAATCAATGTCCACAAATCAGTAGACTTTGCATACACTCAGAACAACCAAGAAAAGGTGCAAATCAAGGACACAAATAATTTCACAGTACCTTCAGATAAAATGAAATGAATATACCTAACAAAAGATTGAAGAGAACTATGAAACTCTAAGAAAAGAAAGTGAACAAATGGAATAAAATACCATGCTCTTGGCTGGGAAGAATCAACATTGTTAAAATGTCTATACCTTTCAAAGCAATCTACAGTTTCAGTGCAATCCCCATTAAAATATCAGCATAATACTTTAAAGGTTTGGAAAAAATAGTACTTCACTTTGTATGGAACCATAAAGAACCCTGAATAGCCAAAGCTATTCTTAGCAATAAAAACAAACCTGGAGCTATCGTCCTATCAGACTTCAGGCTACATTTCAAGTCCACAGTAATCAAAGCAGTGTGATATTGGCACAAAAATAGACACATAGACCCATGGAACAGAATAGAAAATCAAGAGATGAAACCTGCCCCTACTTGCCACCTGATCTTTGATAAACCAAATAAAAGCATACAGTGGAGAAAAGAATTCCTATTCAACAGATGGTGCTGGAAAAACTGTATAAGCACAGGTATAAGATGGAAACTCAACCCACACATTTCACCACTTAGAAAAATTGACTCATGATGTATAAAAGATTTAAAGCTAAGGCATGAAATGATAAAAATCTTACAAAAAAGTGTGGGAAAACTCTTGATAATGTGGGAATGTGGAAAGATTTGATAACAAAGACTTCAGCAGCAATCACAACAATAACAATTAAAAAAAAAATGGGACTTGGGTGGTGCCTGTGGCTCAACAGAGTAGAGCGCTGGCCCCATAACCCAGAGATGGCAGGTTCAAACCCAGCCCAGTCCAAAAACTGCAAAAGAAAAAAAAGGGACTTAATTAAGCTGAAAGTTTCTTTATAAGTAGGGACACAACAAGTAAAGTAAAAAGACAACCTTCACAATGGGAAAGGTATTTTTAGGGTATGAATCTGACAAAGAGTTGATAACTAGAATCTACACAGAGCTCAATTAATCATCAAAAAAAAGAGTCAACAATCCCATCTATCACTCAGCAAGAGATATGAACAGAACCTTCTCTGATGAAACAGATGTGTGGCTAACAAATATTTGGGAAAAAATGGCCATCGTCCTGACTGTCAAAGAAATGGAAATCAAAACCACCCTGAAATAGCATCCAACCCCAGTGTAACCCACATCACAATGTCTCCAAGTGGTACATGCTGGAGTGGGTGTGGAGAAGCAGAAATACTTTTACACTGATGGTAGAACTGCAAACTAATACAACCTTTTTGGAAGGAAGTATGGAGAATCCTCAAACGACTCAAACTAAACCTCCCACTTGATCTTGCAATGCCATTATGAGGTATCTATCAATAAGGTTAAAAAAAAAAGAAAAAATATATATATCATAAGGACATTTGCACTAGACTGTATCACAGCTCAATTTACAATGTCCACCAAATCCAGGAATAGATTAACAAGCTGTGGTATACGTACACCATAGAATACTATTCATCCGTTAAAAAAATATGGAGACTTCACATCTTTTTTATTAAACTGGATGGAGTTTGAACACATGCTTCTTAATAATGTATCACAAGAATAGAAAAGCAAGAATCCAATATACTCAATTCTAATCTGAAGCCAGTATATGATCTAATAATACATGCCCACATAAGAGAAAAAGTCAAATCAATTCAAGGTGGGAGAGAGGGACAAGGGAGCAGGGAGAAGTGAGGGGTGTGCTCCCACTTAATGGGCACAAAGTTAGGGTGTATGGTGTCTTGGGGGCAGTGCATAATTATAAGAGTATTTTACATAACAAAGGCAAACCTCATAACCTAATTCTTTCTACCCTCAATTAACACACCAAACATTTTATACTCACATGGTTCAAGGCATCTTAGACCCTAGGACTCCTGAATACGGTAAAAATAAATATAGTTTGGACAGATCATTCTTAACTCAGGGCATATTCAAAATTACAAGGAAAGAAGCTGTGATGAGTAAAGTGAATAGTAACAAGCAAACTTAGCTACCTAAGAATTTGAAAAGTTAGACTAAACAAAAATCACTCTAACCCTAAAAAAAAATGCTTTACGGAAAATGATAAATTCTGAAAGTAAAAGTATAATAATATATCAGAAACTTTAAAAGACAGAAAAAAATAAAAATACAATGATGGTAAAGATAATTAGTAAGCTAAAACTTTAATTTCTGAGCATAATGGATTTCAGAAACCAGATCTTTCCTACATTAAAATCTAGATAAAATACATAAAACAACTATTTTCATATATTGGAAAATAAGAAAGTCTGAGCAAAAAAAACAAACAAGGTAAGTTCTACAACAGCTGAAACTTATAGCTTATCCTGCCTAGCACATGGACAAGAGCTCAGAAGCCTCCATGAGCTGAGGAGACAGAGTTTCAAACATCTGCATAAGGTCTTTCCCTGGATACTGATAACTTCATATGCATAAGAAGAAATCCCTCCAGAGATGGGGCCTGGAGAGCATGAGCCTAGCAATTGCACTCACAATGTGGGGGATAGTATATTGCCACACACAATATGCAAAGCCCCACTCCTACATAAGCTGAATTTTCAGGTAGAATTTTCAGAAAGGTTAAAATAATAGTTCTAAATTAACCATAGAGTAATAGTGTGCTTTACCCACGCAACCAAGCCTTAAAAGCAAAGTTCAAAATTATCAAACTTTTAGATCCCTGCGTATTCTCTATAATTCTTTCCAAAAGGGACGTGTTAGCTTGCACTCCCAACAGCAGTACAGAAGTGTTCCCTTTTCTCCACATCTACGCCAATATCTGTAGTTGTGAGATTTTGTTATGTGAGCCAGTCTTATGGGAGTTAGATGAAATCAAAAGCGGTTTTGATTTGCATTTCTCTGATGATTAAAGATGACGAGCATTTCTTCATCTGCCTGTAGGCCACGCACCTATCTTCTTCAGAGAAGCTTCTGTTCAAGCCTTGCCAACATGAAATGGGATTACTTGTTATTTTATTATTTATAAGTTTGAATCCCCTGTGGATTCCAGTTATCAAACCTTTGTCAGAAGAATAACCTTCAAATATCCTCTAACATTCTGAGGGATGTCTGTTTGCTTTACTTACCGTGTTCTTGGCTTTGCAGAAGCTTTGTAGTTTGATCAGACCCAGTAATGTATTTCTGGTGTTGCTTCAATTGCCCAGTGAGTCTTCCTCTTAAAGTATTCTCTCAGGCCAATTTCTTCAAGTGTTTCCCCTGCACTCTCTCCAAGAATCTTTATAGTTTAAATCTTTTATCCAGTGAGAGACAATTTTTGTTAATGGTGAAAGGAGTGGGTCCAGTTTCAGTTTTCCACAAGTTGCCAGACAATTCTCCAAGCAACATTTGTTAAATAGGGAATCTTTCCCCCAATTTATATTTTGATAGGCTTATCAAAGATAAAATGACGATTAAGTGTCTGGGTTCATGTCTTGGTTCTCAATTCTGTTCCATACATCTACCTCTCTATTTTGTGCCAATACCATACCTTTTTGATCACTACAAATTTATAGTATAGTCTGAATTCTGGAAGCGTGATAACTCCCAATTTGTTTTTATTTCTGAGTAATGTCTTGGCTATTTGAGTTTTTTTCTGTTTCTATATAAAACAAAGTACTTTTTAGTTTGATCAGGTCGCACGAGTGTATTTTTGATGCTGCTACAATTGCCTGGGGAGTCCTCCTCATAAAATATTCACTCTTCTGCACAGCCAAGAACATAATAAGTATAGCAAGCAGACAACCCTCAGAATGGGAGAAAATATTTGCAGGCTATATTTCTAACAAAGTTTTAATAACCAGAATCCTCAGAGAACTCAAACATATTAGCAAGAAAAGAATAAGTGATCCAATCTCGGGTTGGGCAAAGGAGTTGAAGAAGAACTTCTCTAAAGAAGACAGGCGCACGGCCTTCAGACACATGAAAAAAATGCTCATCATCCTTAATAATCAGAGGGATACAAATCAAAACTACTTTGAGATATCACCTAACTTCAGTAAGATTAGCGCACATAAGAAAATCCCAGAACCAGAGATGTTGGCGTGGATGTGGAGAAAAGGGAACACTTCTACACTGCTGGTGGGAATGCACACTAATATGTTCCTTTTGGAAGACTGTTTGGAGAATACTCAGAGATCTAAAAATAGACCTGCCATTCAATCCTATAATTCCTTTACTAGGTATATACCCAGAAGACCAAAAATAACAATATAACAAAGACATCTGTACCAGAATGTTTATTGCAGCCCAATTCATAATTGCTAAGTCATGGAAGAAGCCCAAGTGCCCATTGACCCACGAATGGACTAGCAAATTGTGGTACATGTATACCATGGAATATTATGCAGCCTTAAAGAAAGATGGAGACTTTACCTCTTTCATGTTTACATGGATGGAGCTGGAACATATACTTCTTAATAAAGTATCTCAAGAATGGAAGAAAAAGTATCCAAAGTATTCAGCCCAACTATGAAGCTAATTTATAGCTTTCATATGAAAACTATAGCACAAGAATATGGGGAAAGGGCCAAGGGAGGGGAGAAGATGGGGGGAGGTTAGGGTAGAGGGAGGGTATAATTGGTGGGGCCACACCTATGGTGCATCTTAGAATAGGTAAAGGTGAAACTTACTAAATGTAGAATTCAAATGTCTTCATACAATAACTAAGAAAATGCCATGAAGGCTAGGTTAAACAGTTTGATGAAAATATTTCAGATTGTATATGAAACCAGCACATTTTATCCCTGGATTGCACTAATGTACACAGCTATGACTTAATAATAATAATAATAATAATGATCATAAAATGAAGTACTATTTTTTCCAGATCTTTAATGTACGATGGTAGTGCTTTGATAGGGATTGCTCTGGCATTTGATCCTGCAATTCCTCTACTAGGTTTATATTCAACCGACCAAAAATCACTTTATAACAAAGATATTTGCACCAGATTGTTCGCTGCAGCTTAATTCATAATAGCCAAGTCATGGAAGAAGCCCCAGGGCCCATCGACCCATGAATGGATTAATAAATTGTGGTATATGTATACCAGGGAATATTATGCAGCCTTAAAAAAGATGGAGACTTTACCTCTTTTATGTTTACATGGATGGAGCTGAAACATATCCTTCTTAGTAAAGTATCTCAAGAATGGAAGAAAAAATATCCAATGCACTCAGTACTATTATGAAACCAATTAACAATCACTCAGACTTTCACATGAAGAACAGATCACAACTATGGCCCAAGATGAAAGAAGAAGGAAGGAGGAGAAGGGGAAGGTCAGATTGAGGGAGGGTGAATGGTGGGATCACCTCTGGTGTATAATGCAAGTGTACATGTTGGATCTGTTAGTATACCTTATAAATGTCTTACTACAATAACTAAGTAAACAAGATGCAGTATATAAAACCAGTGTGATGTAAGAATTCCTAATTCTCTATGAAATCAGCACATTGTATCCCATACATGCATTAATGTATGCACGATCTATGTGTTTATGATTTAATAAAAAATTAAAAATTAAAAAAATAAAATTAAAATCCAAACAATAACAAAAGAAAGATCAAACCAATTCCTAGTAACTTAATTTTGAACAATATCTCCATGAATATCTGAATGAATAAATAAAATTCAGTAGCCAAAAGGTTCCTCGTCCACTAAAAAACTATTAGACATTCAAAGCAACAGGAGAAAATCAGTCAGTAAAAAACAGACCAAAAGGTGGAAGATAATGGAAATGACAGATGATGATCTTAGCGCTGTTATAATTATTCCCATAAGTACCAGAATATAGAAGAAAACATGAACATGCTACAAAGTAGAATACATTTTAAAAAGACCCAAATGGAATATCTAGATTAAAACTAATATCTGAAATAAAAACTCTTACTGGTTGTGATTAACTGGAGTAGCTGATATTACATTGGATTGTATTTAGCAATAAAAACTATGCAAAACATCCATGACATGTGGGAAAAATATATATACATGATAAACACACACACACACACACACACACACACACACACACACACACACACACACACACCACACCAAGAGAGGATATACAGGAGGCGGTAGTCAAAAAAATATATATTAAAAAAATAGTTGAAAAATGTTCCTGATTTGATGAAAATTCTAAGTCCAGAAATACAGAAAGCTTAATGAATCCAAATAGAATAAACAATAAAAGAAACAAATAAAGAAAAAAACGATGGTATCTATGGGAAAGTCATGCTAAAAACAAACAGAATTTGCATTTCTCTGATGATTAAAGATGATGAGCATTTTTTCATATGTCTGAAGGCCGCTCGCCTGTCTTCTTCAGAGAAGTTTCTCTTCAAATCCCTTGCCCAGCCTGCGATGGTATCCCTTGTTCTATTCTTGCTAATGCGTTTGAGTTCTCTGTGGATTCTGGTTATTAAACCTTTGTCCGAGACATAACCTGCAAATATCTTCTCCCATTCTGAGGGCTGTTTGCTTGCTTTACTTCCTGTGTTCTTGGCTGTGCAGAAGCTTTTTAGTTTGATCAAGTCCCAGTAGTGTATTTTTGAAGCTGCTTCAATTGCCTGGTGGGTCCTCCTCATAAAATACTCGCCCAGACCGATTTCTTCAAGGGTTTTCCCTGCACTCTCCTCTAGTATTTTTATAGTTTCGTGTCTTAAGTTTAAATCTTTAATCCAGTGAGAGTCTATCTTAGTTAATGGTGAAAGGTGTGGGTCCAGTTTCAGCCTTCTGCAGGTTGCCAGCTAGTTCACCCAGCACCATGTGTTAAATAGGGAATCTTTTCTCCACTGAATGTTTTTAATTGGCTTGTCAAAGATCAAACAATGGTAAGTAGCTGGATTCATCTCTTGGTTCTCTATTCTGTTCCAGACAGAAATGCAAATCAAAACTACTTTGAGATATCATCTAACTCCAGTGAGACTAGTCTATATCACAAAATCCCAAGACCAGAGATGTTGGTGCGGATGTGGAGAAAAGGGAACACTTGTGCACTGCTGGTGTGAATGCAAATTAATACATTCCTTTTGGAAAGAGATATGGAGAACACTTAGAGATCTAAAAATAGATCTGTCATTCAATCCTGTAATTCCTTTGTTGGGCATATACCCAGAAGACCAAAAATCACATCATAACAAAGATATTTGTACCAGAATGTTTATCGCAGCCCAATTCATAATTGCTAAGTCATGGAAAAAGCCCAAGTGCCCATCGATCCACGAATGGATTAATAAATTGTGCTATATGTACACCATGGAATATTATGCAGCCTTAAAGAAAGATGGAGACTTTACCTCTTTCTTGTTTACATGGATGGAGCTGGAACATATTCTTCTTAGTAAAGTATCTCAAGAATGGAAGAAAAAGTACCCAATGTACTCAGCCCTATTATGAAACTAATTTAGGGTTTTCACATGAAAACTATAACCCAGTTACAACCTAAGAATAGGCGGAAGGGGGAAAGGGAGGGGAAGGAGGGTGGAAGTGGGTAGAGGGAAGGGATTGGTGGGATTACACCAGCGGTGCATCTTACAAGGGTATATGTGAAACTTGGTAAATGTGGAATGTAAGTGTCTTGGCACAGTAACTGAGACAATGCCAGGAAGGCTATGTTAACTAGTGTGATGAAAGTGTGTCAAACGGTCTGTGAAGCTAGTGAATGATGCCCCGTGATCATATCAATGTACACAGCTATGATTTAATTAATAAAATAAAATAAAATAAAATAAAAACAAACAGAAAAACAAAAAGAAGGTACAGAAAAAACAAATTGCTGATAACCACTAATAAAAAAGAACAATTTTAAAGGCAGTGAGACCTTAAGTAAATATATAATATATATGAAAAATTAAGAATAAAAAAGCAGAATTCTTGTCAGAAAGTTAGAAAACTAAAAAAAAGAAAATAATAATAATAGAGTGACACTTTTAAAGTACTGGAAGAAAAAAGGCTGTCTAAAATTCATTAACCAGACTAAATGATCTCTCAAAGACTTTTTTCAGTAAAAAAAAAAAAAATCCTAAGAAAGATTATGTTTGATAATCCCACATTATAAGAAATACTAAGGAAGGTCAGAAAGATCAGATACTAGTGAAAGATTTTAGACCCAAGGATGAAAGATTATTACAAGGCACAAAACAAAGGGAAAAGGAATCCCTGTTCTGTAGAAATAATGTAAGTTGTAGTGTGAAAGAAGTTGTTCCCATGCTTATTAGAAAAAGAATAGGCTTACCTTCCATTAGGAAAAATACCCAGAGTTTAGTTGCCAGGGACGGCATCTATGGGGCATCCTGACTTTCTGGGGGTTGTCAGTCTTTTGCACCTAGGCTCAGGTCAGGCATTAGGTCTTGGGAGTGACTGTGAAACTCATCTTCAGAAAAAACCTAGGCAGTCAGATTTACAGTGAAGACCTTCATGGACTGAGTATTTTGCCAGTTAGACTGGTCTGCTGCACTTAAAGGACAATCCTGAGGAAGATTTTGGATTTTTCTTTTCTTTTCATTTTTTTTGTGTTTGAAATTTCCCTTCGAGTTTCAAGAAGTATCCTAGTTTTACCTAATAGTGGGAATTGATAATCAGAGCTCTGAGAGGTTCTCCCACACATTGAAGGCCAAATCTTTGAGATCTCACAAGGGATCTGAGGGCCTTGGAAGAATTCTGCCATTTTTTCAACCAGATACGGTGTAGGATGGGTGAAGAGAAGTGGAGAGAGGGGGATGGGGTATTGTTTAAGGGAAGGATATCGGGGTTGGAGGGCAATGAGAATGGGTCAGTGATGGGAGGTTATAAATGGAGGAGAGGTATCCTACACAGAGGAATTTTCCAGGTGTTCTGGTTGAGAAAATGGAGGGATTGTAAGAGGGGGTTTGCAGAGGAGCAGGAAGGGCTGTGGAAGGGCAGAAGGGGAACAACTGTTTACTGGGTAGGAATAGACAATGGAAATTCTGATGGGTCTGGGAAAGCCAGTGTCACACACACCAAGAGAATCTTAGAGGGTTCTCAAGATGAAAGCAGAGAAAGAATATTTCAGAGTAAGAGAAATGCCTGGATGCAGGGAATCTCTGACCATTTACCCAATTTTTGACAGTAATTAGTAAGAGCAGTGAGAATTGAGAGATCAAAGATGCCATGTTCAGGCCAATGCAAGCCACTGTCATGTTTGTACGTAGGCCAAGCAGTATTACATAAATGAAAGAGATGTTTTGGTTTGAGGTCAGGCTGGAGACATAGAGGCTTGAGGTGAGTTAGAAGACAGCTTAAAGGTGAAGAAGGCAGAATTCATGATTGAGTGGTGCCCATAGTGAAAACTGGAGGTAGAAAGTCAATGAGATTAAAGCTAAGATATAAAGAGAATTTTCAAGGTGGAAAGGGAGGAACAAAAATAACCAAAACTGCCACCAGAAAGAACTCTGCCTGTGTGTGGCTGTCAGCCCAAAAGTGACCTAGACCTCTGGGAAGATTCTAGATGAGTAAACCTGTTTTACTGAATGACCAAAAATGGTCCATGGACAATGGACTGATGAGGCTGGCATCAGGAGATTACCCAGAATCTCTACATATGACTTTGGTAAAAAGAGGTCCTGGACTCTGCATGTGACCTTAACGAGCCTCAGGGGTCTGGACCCACAATTAGGGCACCATGGGTGCAAGACTGAGGTCAGAGAGGACCTGGCCACTCCATGCAACCACCAGTCAGGAGGGTAAAAGGACCCAGAGACTATATACAAATATTTAAAAGTGCAGAAAGAGAGGATGGGGGGAGAAGGAGGTAGAATAGTAATGGGAGGAGGAAAGAAATATAGAGAAAGGTTTTTGATAAGGGCTCATCTCAGTCTTAAATGGATGAATGTTAGGTAAGGTCAGAGAGTGTACAACTTCTCCTCAACTCATTGTAATAAGTGTCCATTTGGTTAGGTCTAGTGGGGTATATTTTCAGCCCCCCAAAGGAGCTTCTCCCCAGTGAGTTATGGCACCATACAAAAGATTCTGGACCCAAGGATGAAAGATTATTACAAGGCACAAAACAAAAGGAAAACGGAATCCCCATTCTGTAGAGGTAATATGGTCTTTATTTCCACCCGGATGCAGCTGAGGTGAAATCAAGAAAGGAATTCCAATTTGATGAAAATATTTCAAATGGTATATAAAACCAGCACATTGTACTCCATGATGGCATTAATGTCCACAGCTATGATTTAATAAAAAAAAAAAGGAAGAAAGAAAGAAAGAAAGAAAAAGAAAGAAAGAAAGAAAGAAAGAAAGAAAGAAAGAAAGAAAGAAAGAAAGAAAGAAAGAAAGAAAGAAAGAAAGAAAGAAAGAAAGAAAGAAAGAAAGACATTCCACACTTGGGTTATGGCAGATGGGGATTTAAAGTGTCAGGGAGGTAAGCAATTGGCGGGATTCCTATTTCCTGGGAGGTACATGAGTCTGATCATTCCTGGGTGGGTCATGAACCTGACTCTCCCTGGTAGGAGAAGGTCTATTTGGGGGAGTACACCTGATTCTATCAACCAAAAAGAAATTTGGCTCTACAAATACTGGTAGGAATGAAAATGTCAGAAATAGTGGCTATGCAAATGAATATAAAAGATAGTTTTTCTAATTTTTAACCCTTCAAAAGCTAAGTTATTGTTTATAGCTAACATAATAGAAATACGGTGTTTGTTATATATACAGAATCAAAGTGTGGGACACTTTGGAGGAATAGGAGGAAGGACAACAAGTACAGAATGGAAATATAATGTGTGCCTCTTTGAAGAAGACTGATGGTATCATCTTTGAATGTAGCCTGTCATAAGTGAAAAAGGTATATTATAGACTCCATAGCAGTCACTAAAACATAAATAATAATATTTAATAAGCAGATAATGGAGGTGAAATATAATCATAAAAAGTTTAATATTTCCCAGTGCATACAGGAAAAGAGGTAAAAGAATAAAGAACAGAAATAACAAATGGAAAATCAATAAACATATCAATATTTACATTGAGTGCAAATGATCTGTCACATTGATAATGCAGAAGTTAAGACAGGCTTCCACTGAGAGTAAAATTGGTAAAATTTACACAAAGTGCAGATAGCGGCCTAAGAAAGTATATGTTTCTAATTGAAAAGGATCGGAGAATTCATGTGTAAGACTCTATAGCTCTAATGTAATGGCACTGAGGTCATGAATGTAGTGTAAGCTTTAATTTACAAATATTAGAGAATGATAAATCTGAAATTTTGGAAGTAGTGCAGTTGCTGTTTCATTATGAGTTTCAGCATCATAATTTGTTAAGGTTTGGGTGATAATCATTTATATAATTTTAGATTTCGGCTATAGCTAAGCAGGAGAAAAACAGAGTTCTTCTGTTCCATTATTGGGATCCTTTCCAAATATGTTGAATTCCCAAGACCAGGCACATGACTGAAAATAGCTTCTAAAATTGGAGTATTGGAGACTATTGAGCATCTCTTAACCAGCTGCTTGGTGGTTAATGAGTGAGAAAGTCAAAGATTTTCTGAAGGTCATTTTTTATAGAAAAATAAACATATTTAATCATTTGGCTAAAAACACAAAATGAATTTTAATTGATTTTATGTTCTAAGAGCTATGGAAAGGTAGTCTAGTATTCTGAGATCACAGTGTAAACAAAAAACTATTAAAGTTCTGTGGCTACAAAGGCTTAATCACTTTGCCATCCAACACTTTGTCAGTTACATTTAAGTCAATTTCACCTTTCCTGAACATCACAAAACTTAATAGTTCATCTATCCTGAAAAATTCCAATATGGAGTAATTACAGTTCTAGACTTTCTTTTCTCAAAATGTTAATAAAGTGTCTCTGCATCATGTAATTTTAAAATGGTTCTCAAGTTTTGGAGATATAAAACTATAATTCAAATATGTCAATAATGTTTAGTAAGTTATTTCACTTTAATTAGGACTGCCATATTTACCATTTATTTATTTATTTATTTTGGTAGAGACAGAGTCTCACTTTATGGCCCTAGGTAGAGTGCCGTGGCCTAACATAGCTCACAGCAACCTCCAACTCCTGGGCTTAAGCGATTCTCTTGCCTCAGCTTCCCGAGTAGCTGGGACTATAGGCGCCCGCCACAACGCCCGGCTATTTATATTTACCTTTTAAATATTTTGTCAGCCATTAAATAGGTACAGATAATCACACATTGAAGAAGCATGATTTCTGCTATCATGAATATTGTACATCAGCAACATCTTTAGGTCAATGTACCATAGCATTGTCATAAACACAATGAATCTTTGTAGTTTTTACTGTGTGTTTTTTTTTTTTTTTTTTTGTGAGACTGAGTATCACACTGTCACCTGGCTAGAATTTAGTGGCATCATCATAACACATTGCAACCTCAGATTCCTGGGCTCAAATGACCCTCCTGCCTCATCCTCTGAATAGCTGGAACTAAAGATGGTACCACGACCAGGGTAATTTTTCTTTTTCTTTTTTTTTTTTAAATTCTTTGAAAACAGAGCAACACTTTTCAAGGTACATAATTTTTCCATTTTGAGTTGAGACAGGGCATCACTTTTTATCAGGCTAATCTCAAACTCCTGAGCTCAAGAAATCTTCCTTCAGGATTCTGGAATTACAGGCATGAGCCACCAGGCTTTGCAGTTTTCATTTATTCATTTTTATTAAGTCATAAACACATACATCATGTATACATTAATGCATTTATGGGGTACAATGGGCTGATTTTATATACAATTTGGAATGCTTATATTGAATTACTTAATATATCCTTCATCTTATTTACTTAACTAGTGTGCTAAGTAAGACATTTATACTCTATACTTAAAAGATTAGACAAGTGCCCTTGCAATAGGCACCATACGTGTAGTCCCGCCATTTACCTTCCCTTCCCATCCTCCTCCTCTTCCCTCCTTCATCCTGGGTTATAGTTGTGATTTATCTTTCATATGAAAGTGTGAGCTCTTCTAAATTGATTTCATGATAGTACTGAGTACATTGGATACATTTTCTTCCATTCTTGACATACTTTACTAAGTAGGATATGTTACAGCCCCCTCCATGTAAACATAAAAGAGGTAAAGTCTCCATCCTTCTTTTTTTTTTTATTAAATCATAGCTGTGTACAATAATGCAATCATGAGGTACAATGTGCTTCAGACTGTCTCCATATTTTTTAAGGTTCATAATATTCCATTGTATAAATATACCACAATTTATTAATCCATTCATGGGTCGATGGGCACTTCAGCTTCTTCCATGATTTAGAAATTATGACTTGAGCTGCAATGAACAATCCAGTGCAAATATCTTTGTTGTAAAGCGATTTTTGGTCTTTTGGATATACACCTAGTAGAGGAATTGCAGGATCAAATGGCAGGTCTACTTTTAGATCCCTGAGTGTTCTCCAAACTTCTTTCCAAAAGGAACGTATCAGGTTGCATTCCCACCAGCAGTGCAAAAGTGTTTCCTTTTCTCAGCATCTACACCAACATCTGTAGTTTGGGGATTTTTGTGATGTGGGATACTCTCCCTGGAGTTAGATGATATCTCAAAGATAGGCACATGGTCTATAGGTTTTGTGGTTTTTTAAATGCTTTTGTTTAAGTCATTTTTTTGACATGTAATTTTTACCAGGAAGATAAGTTTCACCATGTTTTTAACTTTAAGAAAATATGCCATTCTTTTATTCATGCTTGAGCTAGTTAAAACAAGGTTGTAGTGAGTTAATCATCACAAAGGTTTTTGGTAAAATCAACCTCTATGAAAATACAGACTATTTAACCTTGAGTGATTTTGCAACATACATTCTAACAAAATAATTTCCTATAATAAATATTTTTAGTTACTACTTTCAAATAGCAGTTCTTGGAATGTTTCTTGAAAACTGTGTTATGGAAAGCACTTTGGCTATCTTAGTAAGCACACTCAGAGATATGAGTTTCAAATCCATATTTCTATATGCATATTATATATACATATGTAATGTTTCTTTTACTTTTTTAAGGAAAAGGCTTTGAGAATTCTGTAAGAAAATCTCAGTTTTCACTGACTTGAATAAAATTAATCCACAAATTAAATAAAGAACTTTGATAAGAAATGTGTTTTTAATGTTTAAAGTTTATTTCTAGCCCTGAAAGAGCAAAATTATTATTATTTTCTGTTTTGCTGAAAAATCTAATGATTAGCCACATGTGCCTGTTCACATTCATGGATTATCAGTCACAATTGGTAGTCAGAGCCCAATATTGTTAATCTGGAGTGCAGGTTAACATGTGTCACCTGACCCACTGCTCATAGCTTGCAATGCTTATGCTGTCAAAACAAATCTCGATTTGTGGGATGCAGTCATACACTACTACAACAAACTCTGGCTAAACTATCAAAGGTAATGGCACTAACACTAACAGCACAATTTAAATATCTGGTTTTCATCCACTGATGTCATCCTTACTTTTCACACTGGTATTAACTTCTTAACCCTAATTCTAGGAAAGGTGTAAGGTGTCTTAATTTTCATAGAAAAGTGGGTCTCAAATAATAAGCAAACAAGGAAAAATTCATAAAATAGGATTAAGTTATTTGGACAGTTGCATTTATTACATTCAAATTCTTATTTTTTTAAATTGTTGGGGATTCATTGAGGGTATGCAGAACCAGGGTACATTGATTTCTTTTGTTTGATAAGGACCCTCTTATAATTCTATCCCGCTCCCAAAAGTTGTACCACACCTCCTATGGTCCCAACCCCTCCCTCCTTCCCTTTCTCTTCTCACCTCATTCCCCACTCCCCACTGTGTACTAGATCATTAATTGTCCTCATATCAGAATTGAGTACATAGAATTATTGCTTCTCCATTCTTGTGATGCTTTACTAAGAAGAATATGTTCCACTTCCATCCAGATTAATACAAAAGATGTAAACTCTCCATTTTTTGAGTATCTGAATAGTATTCCATGGTATACATACACCACAGCTTGTTAATCAATTCCTGGGTTGGTGGGCATTTAGGCTGTTTTCACATTTTTGGCAATTGTAAACTGAGCTGCTATACATAGTCTAGTGCAAGTGTCCCCGTGGTAAAAGGATTTTTTTTTTTTCTTCTGGGTAGATGCCCAGCAATGAAATTTCAAGATCAAATGGGAGATCTAGCTTTACTTCTTTGAAGGTGCTCCATACTTTTTTCCCCCCAGGTGTTTTTATTTATATATTTTTAAAATTAAATCATAGCTGTGTACATTAATGTGATCATGGGGCAGCAAAAGTTGTATTAGTTTGCAGTCTCCCAGCAATGTAAAAGTGTCCTCTTCTCTCCACATCCACGCCAGCAACTGCAGTTTTGAAACTTTGTGATGTGGGCCATTCTTGCTGGGGTTAGATGATATCTCAGGGTGGTTTTGATTTGCATTTCTCTAATAATTAAAGACGATGAACATTTTTTCATATGTCTGTTAGCCATTCATCTGTCTTTTTTAGAGAAGGTTCTATTCATCTCTCTTGCCCAGTGATATAAGGAAATGTTGGCTTTTTTATGGTGACTAATTGGAGTTCTCTGTATATCCTAGTTATCAAGCTTTTGTCTGATTCAAAATATGCAAAATCCTTTCCCAGCATGTAGGTTGTCTATTTGCTTTTTTAAAAAATTAAATCATAACTTTGTACATTGATGTGTTTATGGGGTTCAGTGTACTGCATTGATATACAATGTGAAATGCTAACATTGAAGTAAGTAGCATATCCATTACAATTATACTCATTTCATAATAGTTTTGAAATGTACCATTGCATTATGGACATTAGGTAAGGTACCCCCAAATACCCTCCCTTTTTCCATATAGCCCCTCCCATTCCCTCTCTCTCCTCTTCCCTTTTACTTTCTGATAGTTATGATTTGCCATTAATATGAATGTGTAGATGATTATATACTGATTTCATAGTAGTATTGGGTAGATCAGATACATTTTTTCCATTCTCAAGATACTTTACTAAAAACTCAAAGGACGTCCAGAGGCAATGGTGAAAAACAATCATGAGGCTAAATCAACAGAAAATCTCTGGCAATATCAATAATCAGAGTAGATAAACTCCCCCAAGGATCAATGGGGAAGACACAGCACAAGATCCCATGCACAAACAAATAGCAGAGATGTCAGAAATCGAATTCAGAATCTGGATAGCAAATAAGATAGATTAGAATTCCAAGCAGTAACCCAAAAGATATCTCAAGAATTCAACAAATTCAAAGAACAAATGACCAAAGTTATTGACACATTGAGACAAGAAGTTGCATTCCCTCAAAGATCTGAGAAACACAGTAGAATCTCTCAGCAACAGAATGGAGCAAACAGAAGAAAGGATTTCTGACATTGAAGACAAAGCTTTTGAATGCTCCCAAACTCTCAAAGAGGAAGAGAAATAGAGAGGAAAAACAGATCACTCTCTCAGAGAGCTCTGGGACAATTCAAAGAAAACCAATATTCATCTTATAGGGATCCCCCAAAGTGACAAAGTGACTTCACAAGGCACAGATTCTCTTCTCCATGAGATTATGAAGGAGAACTTTCCAGAAATGCCAAGAGATTCTGAAATTCAGATAGCAGACAGTTTCAGAACTCCAGCATGACTCAACCAAAATAAGACATCCCTCAGACAAATCATAATCAATTTCACTAAAGTTAATATGAAGGAAAAAATTATGAAAGCAGCCAGATGAAAGAAAACCATCACCTACAAGGGCAAGAATATTAGAATAACTACAGATCTCTCTGCTGAAACCTTTCAAGCTAGAAGACGATGGTCATCAACTTTTAATCTCCTAAAACAAAATAACATTCAACCCAGGATCCTGTACCCAGCTAAACTGAGTTTCATTTATGACGAAGAAATTAAATGCTTCAATGACATTCACATGTAGAAGAAATTTGCCATAACTAAACCAGTTCTCCAGGATATTCTCAGACCTATTCTCCAAAAAGACCAGCATAATCTTCCACCACCAAAGTAAACCCACCCAGAAAACTCTGATCAAATTCCAACTTCCACAGTCGTGAAAGGATTAAAAATGACCACTGGACCCTCGAAAGGCTTATCAATATTTTCAATTAATGTGAATGGTTTAAATAGTCCTCTAAAGAGGCACAAGTTGGCTGACTGGATACAAAAACTCAAGCCAGATATCTGCTGCATAGAAGAATGTCATTTTACATTAAAAGATAAAGATAGTCTCAAGGTGAAGGGATGGTCATCTATACTCCAGGCAAATGGAAAGCAGAAAAAAACAGGCATTGCTATCCTATTCGCAGATGCAATAGGCTTTAAACCAACAGAAATGAGGACGGATAAGGATGGACACTTCATATTTGTTAAAGGTAATACTCAATATGATAAGATCTCAATTATTAATATTTATGCACCCAACAAAAACGCACCTCAGTTTATAAGAGAAAGTCTAACAGACATGAGCAACTTGATTTCCTCCACTTGCATAGTAGTTGGAGATTTTAACACCCCGTTAGCAGTACTGGATAGATCCTCCAAAAAGAAGCTAAACAAAGAAATTTTAGATTTAAACTTAACCATTCAACATCTGGACTTAACAGACATCTACAGAACATTCCATCCCAACAAAACTGAATACACATTCCTCTTATCATCCCACGGAACATATTCCAAAAAAAGACCACATCCTAGTCCACAAAACTAACTTCAGCAGATTTAAAAAAAATAGAAATTATTCCTTGCATCTTCTCAGACCATCATGGAATAAAAGTTGAACTCAATAACAAAAGGAACCTGCATACCCATACAAAAACATGGAAGCTAAACAACCTTATGCAGAAGGATAAATGGGTTATAGACGAGATTAAGAATAAAATCACCAAATTTTTGGAACAAAACAACAATCAAGACACAAATTATCAGAACCTCTGGGATACTGAAAAGGTAGTCCTCAGAGGGAAATTTATAGCACTGCAAGACTTCCTCAGGAAAACAAAAAAAGATGAAATTAATAACTTAATGGGACATCAAAAGCAACTGGAGAAGGAAGAACACTCTAACCCCAAACCCAGCAGAAGAAAAAAAAATAAACAAAATCAGAGCAGAATTAAACGAAATTGAAAACAAAAGAATTATACAACAGATCAAAAATCCAAAAGTTGGTTTTTTGAATAGATCAATAAAATAGATAAACCTTTGGCGCCAACCTAACCAGGAAAAAAAGAGTCAAGTCTCTAATTTCATCAATCAGAAATGGTAATGATGAAATAACAACAGACCCCTCAGAAATTCAAAAAATCTTTAATGAATACTACAAGAAACTCTACTCTCAGAAATACGAAAATCTGAAAGAAATCGACCAATATCTGGAATTATGCCACCTACCAAGACTTAACCAGAACAAAGTGAAAATGTTGAACAGGCATATATCAAGTTCTGAAATAGCATCAACTATACAAAATCTCCCTAAAAAGAAAAGCCCAAGACCAGATGTCTTTATGCCAGAATTCTACCAAACCTTTAAAGAAGAACTAGCACCTATATTACTAAACCTCTTCCAAAATACAGAAAAAGAAGGAATATTACCCAACATATTCTACGAAGCAAACATCACCTCAATCTCCAAACCAGGGAATGACCCAACAAGAAAAGGAAACTATAGACCAATATCACTAATGAATATTGATGCTAAAATACTCAATAAGATCCTAACAAACAGAATCCAACAACACATCAAAAAAATTATACACCACGACCAAGTGGGATTTATCCGAGGGTCTCAAGGTTGGTCTCAATATATGTAAATCTATAAATGTAATTCAGCACATATACAAACTAAAAAAAAAAAAAAAAAGGACCATGTCATTCTTTCAATTGATGCAGAAAAAGCTTTTGATAAAATCCAGCATCCCTTCATGATCAGAACACTTAGGAAAATTGTCTATAACCCATCTATCCTTCAGCATAAGGTTATTTAGCTTCCATGTTCTTGTATGGGCATGCAGATTCCTGTTGTTATTGAGTTCAACTTTTATTCCATGATGGTCTGAGAAGATGCAAGGAATAATTTCTATTTTTTTTTTAATTTTCTGAGGTTAGATTTGTGGCCCAGGATGTGGTCAATTATGGAGTATGTTCTGTGGGCTGATAAGAAGAATGTGTATTCAGTTTTGTTGGGATGAAATGTTCTGTAGATATCTGTTAAGTCCAGATGTTGAATGGTTAAGTTTAAATCCAAGATTTCTTTGCTGAGCTTCTTTTGGAGGATCTATCCAGCACTGCGAAAGGGGTATTAAAATCTTCAACTACTATGGAACTGGAGGAAAGCAAGTTGTTCATGTCTGTTAGACTTTCTCTTATAAATTGAGGTGTGTTCTGGTTGGGTGCATAAATATTAATAATTGAAATCTCATCATATTGAGTATTACCTTTAACAAATATGAAGTGTACATCCTTATTCTTCCTTATTTTAGTTGGTTTAAAGCCTATTGCATCTGCAAGTAGGATTGCAATGCCTGCTTTTTTCTGCTTTCCATTTGCCTGGAGTATAGATGATCATCCCTTCACCTTGAGGGTATATTTGTCTATTAATGTAAGATGAAATTCTTTTATGCAGAAGATATCTGGCTTGAGTTTTTGTATCCAGTGAGCCAACCTGTGCCTCTTTAGAGGACTATTTAAAACATTCACATTTATTGAGAATATTGATAAGCCTTTTGAGAGTCTGGTGGACATTTTTAATCCTTTCACGACCGTGGAAGTTGGAATGTGATCAAAATTTTCTGGGTGGGTTTACTTTTGTGGTGGAGGATTGTGCTGGTCTTTATGGAGGATAGGTCTGAGAATATCCTGGAGAGCTGGTTTAGTTGTGGCAAATTTCTTCAACCTGTGAATGTTGTTAAATTTCTCCATTATTGATGAAATTCAGTTTAGCTGGGTACAGGATCCTGGATTCAAAGATATTTTGTTTTAGGAGATTAAAAGTTGATGACCATCATCTCCTAGCTTGACAGGTTTCAGCAGAGAGATCTGTAGTTATTCTAATATTCTTGCCCTTGTAGGTGATGGTTTTCTTTCATCTGTCTGCTTTCATAATTTTCTCCTTCATATTAACTTTAGTGAAACTGATTATGATGTATCTGGGAGATTCTTATTCAGGTTGAGTTGTGCTGGAATTCTGAAACTGTCTGCTACCTGAATTTCAGAACATCTTGGCATGTCCGGAATGTTCTCATTCATAATCTCATGGAGAAGAGACTCTGTGCCTTGTGAAGCCACATCATCACTTTCTGGGATCCCTATAAGATGAATATTGGTTTTTGCCTAATTCTCCCAGAGCTCTCTGAGAGAGTGGTTTGTTTTTATCCTCCTTTTCACTTCCTCTCTGAGAGTTTGGGAGCGTTTGAAAGCTTTATCTTCAATGTCAGAAATCCTTTCTTCTGCTTGCTCCATTGTGTTACAGAGAGATTCCACTGTGTTTCTCAAATCTTTGAGGGCTACAACTTCTTGTCTCAATGTGTCAAAATCTTTGGTCATTTAGTGTTTGAATTTGTTGAATTCTTGAGATGTCTTTTCCTTTACTGCTTGAAATTCTAATTCAATCTTATTTGCTATCCATATTTTGAATTCAATTTCTGACATCTCAGCTATTTGTTTGTGCATGCGATCTTGTGCTGTGTCTGCCCCATAGATCCATTGATCTACTCTGATTATTCATTTTGCCAGAATATTTCCTTTGATTTTGTCTCATGATTATTTTTCACCATTGCCTCTGGCTGTCCTCAGAGTAGGGGTTGTGTCTCTACAAGATTAGACCTGCGGGGATTACTTTATTGTTGCTCTATCTTTGCAGGGAGTGACCCTGTGTAGCTCTTCTGGGGCTGCCCCAGCCAGGGAGTTCTGGTTGAGGGAGCAGCTCCAGACTGTGACACCCCTGGATCAAGCAACAGGGCACGGGGTGGCACACATGGTTCTGGGAGTGCCTTCTGCCCAGTGACTTTGGCACAGGAGGTCCAAGGCTCCAGCAGTCTCTGGCCAGTATAAGGGCTCCACGCAGAGGCAGGGTGGAGGTAGGAAGGGTACAGAAGGGAGGATGCAGGGTTGCACAGCTCCCAGAGTTTCTTTTCAGGGTGTGGGGAGGCCCGGAGTGTGGAGTAGTAGTTCCTGGCACAGCTTTTACTGGGGTCCAGGATGGTGCCAATCACTGGTCCCGGTGCAGCTCTTTTGGAGGTCTGGGAGGGTTCCCATCACTGGTGCCTGCACAGCTCTTCCGGAGGTCCCTATATATATATTTTTTTTTTTCTCCAGGTGTCCTTTCCTAAAAACTCTATTAAGGCAGGTATCTTGGGCATTCCTAAGGCTTCCTTGATTGTTTTCTATTTTTCAAAGATCTCTGGTCTTTGTTGCCTAAATTCTACTGTCTTAATAATAACTGTTTAATGTGTTTTGGCTGTATTTTTTTTGGGGGGGGGTAGATGGAAAATTAACACCTGTTCCTCTGTCTTGGCTAGAAGGAGATTGCAGTAGAGCTTCAGCCCATGCTCTGGACTGGCCAGCATGTTTTCATTCTTGCTTTATTTTACTGCTTGCTTCTCATCCTTCATTTGTCAGTCTGGCCATCTCTTCCTCAGAAAAATCTTCCCTAGGCCCAGTATAGATTGAATTATCTTACATAACATACTAATTTTCTTACAGATTCTATCTAAATTAATAATTGTCACTTTTTTGTCTTTTTTTTCACTTTACTTTAAGCTAAATAAAAGCAGAGGTTCTGTCTAGTCTGCAGAGCTCAGTATCACATGTGCCCCATCATACCCACTAATTATATTTGTGCAATGTGTGAGTGAGTGTGAGAACGTGCCGCACTTTATATATAAAAGTGCTCCTGTATTCTCTTTCTATCTTTTATTCGCCCTGATACAGATTCTGTTAACCAACTGGAAATTCAAAACATGGCTCTTACCTATAAAAGCCATGCAGAACTTAATAAAAGTCACTATAAAAAACTTACAGATAAAATCAAAGCACTGGAATCTATGATTACTTTACTAAAACCGAAGCTATCTGAAACAAAAGGGATAAACTTACAGTTATATCGTCAAAGATGTGAATGGGAGCAAAAACTCCAGAGGTTGAGGTATGAAATTGTAGTTTTAAAGAAACATTTGAACTATTTATTTAGAACTATTTATTTGAACTATTTATTTATATGTTGGAGAATGTTTGAAATTGCTGACGTATCAATTGGTGTTTAATAGGAGAGTAGTTGGGTAGCACCTGTGGCTCAAAGGAGTTTGGCACTGGCCCTGTATGCCGGTGGTGGCAGGTTCAAACACAACCCTGGACAAAAACTGGCAAAAAAAAGAAAAGAAAAATAGGAGAGAAGCCATCTTAGTCTTCTGGGGTGTACAATTCTTGGAAATAATAAAATAAGTTCTTAATTATAATTACATTTACTGACAATTAAATGTATATTATTTTAAATCATAATTTTAATAGCTATATTAGAAGTTTACCATAGGGAAATCTCCACTTATTTAACAAATTGAATTTGTAATTTTAAATAGTTGTAGTATAATTAATACTGTAATGAACATTTTTACACAAGTCTTACATTTCTAATTATATGCTTTTAACTTATTCTTCAATATAAAATTCTTGGGTTAAAGTAATCTTATGAAAATGACTTTGATTAATATTTTGAAATGGTTCTCAAGAATGTTTATGCAAATTTATAACTCAACCAACAGAGTTTAAAATGACCTTTTTCAACCCAGACAAAGTTTCTTAAAGAAATTACATAGTTTGTTTTCATAATGCAGGGAATGAAAAGGAAAATGGAAATTGACTACTGATTAGCTTGTTCAACATCTCTCCTACACAGACTAAATTAATTTAAACTTTTGTGTTGAAAACATATATTATTGTTCATTGTATTATTAAATATTTCACCTGTCTTTTCCCAAAAGGAATTTCAGAATTGTTTATAATATATACCAGCATCAACAAGTAACTTGAAATTATCACCCAAAACAGAAACACAGAACACATGGGTAGCAAATATAAAAATAGCAGCCTGCAGTTATATGTTGTGTGAGATATATCTGAATGAGCTCTCTTACACTGCCAGTCACTTTCAGGAATGTTTGTGCTGTTTTGTGGGGATGAACATTTCCCTCCAGTGAATTCATAAACTTATTTATAAAGGGTAAATTTCTGTTAGTTTACTGTCCATGATCTGTCCCAGTTGGAGAGAAATTGTGACTATATAAAAAAAGGCAATTTTCACTCAACCACAAGACTCCTAGAAGTCATCAAAAAATACAGTAATGTTTCAGGATATAAAATCAATGTCCACAAGTCAGTAGCCTTTGTATACACCAATAACAGTCAAGATGAGAAGATAATTGAGGACACAACTCCCTTCACCATAGTTTCAAAGGAAATGAAATACCTAGGAATATACCTAACAAAGGAGGTGAAAGACCTCTATAAAGAAAATTCTGAAATCCTCAGAAAGGAAATAGCAGAGGATATTAACAAATGGAAGAACATACCATGCTCATGGATGTGAAGAATCAACAGTGTTAAAATGTCTATACTTCCCAAAGCAATCTACCTATTCAATGCCATTCCTATCAAAATACCAACATCGTACTTTAAAGATTTGGAGAAAATGATTCTGCGTTTTGTAGGGAACTGGAAAAAAAACCATATAGCTAAGGCAGTTCTTAGTAATAAAAATAAAGCTGGGGGCATCAGCATACCAGATTTTAGTCTGTACTACAAAGCCATAGTGCTCAAGACAGCATGGAACTGGCACAAAAACAGAGATATAGACACTTGGAATCGAATTGAAAACCAAGAAATGAAACTAATATCTTACAACCACCTAATCTGAGATAAACCAAACAAGAACATACCTTGGGGGAAAGACTCCCTATTCAATAAATGGTGTTGGGAGAACTGGATGTCTACATGTAAAAGACTGAAACTGGACCCACACCTTTCCCCACTCACAAAAATTGATTCAAGATGGAGAAAGGACCTAAATTTAAGGCATGAAACAGTAAAAATCCTCAAAGAAAGCATAGGAAAAACACTGGAAGATATTGGGCTGGGGAAAGACTTCATGAGGAAGACTGCCATGACAATTGCAACAACAACAAAAATAAACAAATGGGACTTCATTAAACTGAAAAGCTTCTGTACAGCTAAGGAGACAATAACTAAAGCAAAGAGACAACCTACACAATGGGAAAGGATATTTGCATATTTTCAATCAGACAAAAGCTTGATAACTAGGATCTATAGAGAACTCAAATTAATCCACATGAAAAAAGCCGACAATCCCATATATCAATGGGCAAGAGGCATGAATAGAACCTTCTCTAAAGATGACAGATGAATAGCTAACAAACATATGAAAAAATGTTCATCTCTATATATTAGAGAAATGCAAATCAAAACAACCCTAAGATATCATCTAACCCCAGTGAGAATGGCCCACATCACAAAATCTCAAAACTTCAGATGCTGGCGTGGATGTGGAGAGAAAGAACACTTTTACACTGCTGGTGGGACTGCAAACTAGTGCAACCTTTCTGGAAGGAAGTATGGAGAAACCTCAAAGCGCTCAAGCTAGACCTCTCATTTGATCCTGCAATCCCATTACTGGGTATCTACCCAGAAGGGAAAAAATCATTTTATCATAAGGACACTTGTGCTAGACTGTTTATTGCAGCTCAATTTACAATCGCCAAAATGTGGAAACAGCCTAAATTCCCACCAACCCAGGAATGGATTAACAAGATGCGGTATATGTATACCATGGAATACTATTCAGCCATTAAAAAAAATGGAGACTTTACATCCTTCGTACTAACCTGGATGGAAGTGGAAGACATTATTCTTAGTAAAGCATCACAAGAATGGAGAAGCATGAATCCTATGTACTCAATTTTGATATGAGGACAATTAATGACAATTAAGGTTATGGGGGGAGGAAAAGCAGAAAGAGGGACGGAGGGAGGGGGTGGGGCCTTGGCGTGTGTCACACTTTATGGGGGTAAGACTTCATTGCAAGAGGGACTTTACCTAACAATTGCAATCAGTGTAACCTGGCTTATTGTACCCTCAATGAATCCCCAACAATAAAAAAAAAAAAATAAAAGATAATTTTCAACTTATACACTTGATAATTTTCAATATCCTTTTCCTGAGTAACTAAACTAACAGAAACTTACCAATTAGGAGAATGTTCTTTCACATCTACCTTTCATGTGTACATGTCTTTTGGGAGAAAATGAAGTGAGATATTCAAAACCTTAGGACTAGAAAAAACAAATATTCAAGAAAACAGACATTTTATTAGATAATCAATGAATAGATGAAGAGTCAGGTCTCAAAATGAACTTTTCTCTAACAATGAATTTTAAGATAAGTATATTTAACTGCAGATTCACACTAAAAGAAATGGAAGAGATGAGAAAAAATGATTCTATAGCATTTGAACAAATTAAGGAAAAGTTAACAAGAGAAATAGAGCAACATAGAAAAGAAGTTGCGATAAAAGAAGAATTGGAACACAGACTGAGAGCCCAAAATGTGGAGTTGGGGACCCTTAGAAATAATCTGGAGGTAAATTAATCTTTGGTTAACATCACATTTATTATTTTACTTCATCACTATTAGTTGTGATGTCTCTTTGATTCAATGCTTATTATTTATGTATAAAACAAGCCAAAATCTTGCCTTAAAAATTAACTATGATATTTATAGCTAAAGTTGTTTATTATAAATCTTGGCGTCCAAGTAGTATCTTATTTCAGTACAAAAAATTTTTGAAAATGATATACCATAGTATATACTGAATGATGACTTATCAGGTGTTTTTTTCCTAGTAAAATAGGTCATTGTATTTTCCCCTATTTCACATTTATAACAACTTCAAACATTATGAAGAAGAAACAAAAGATATTGCAACCGCAAGTAATCTCATGATTTTCTAAGAAGACCTCTGTAGATTTTATCTTGTTTGTAATTTGTGTTTTGAAATATAAGGCTTATTTTACATTTATATATTCATACCAGAGTGGTAACTGTGATTTGATAGATGTGCCTCATGGGGTAGGATCAGAAGACTAAGGAAAATCCTGTAAGAGGCTTATACTTTTAATCTCTCCTTTTCAGAATTGTGATAAGTAGCCAAGTTAATTGATATGTAGAAAAATGCTTAGCACAATGCCTAGATTTATCATTTATCAATAGATATAATTGTTATAACTTAGGATAAAACTGTTAGAAGAGTAGAATATCTATAGAATATTCTCAGAAAAAAAACTTAAGAACGTTGGCAAATTTTACCTGTTCTAGTATACACAGAGCTGAGGCTCCTACTATGGAGTGGGATGTTGCATACCAAAGTGGACACCCAACTTTCTAGTATGTCACAGTTATTAAAGTTTTGCGCATTTGGATTTGTTGTAATTCAAAGAAAGCCTTTTCCAATTTGGAGATTCATAAAAATTATTTAATGATTTCTTTTTTGCTTTCACAGATTAATTGCATTCATGTAAATTTTTGAACTTTCAGGAATTTATGCTCTATAAGTTTTGAGGTTTGGATCCACTTTCTTTGCCCAGTTAGCTGCTTTTTGCAACCCTTTCATTTCATAAATGTGCAGATTATTTTTTACTTTCTGGGGAAATCATGATATGTTATTTTATTGAGTGATAGCTAAAAGTTTCTTTTCTTTCACTTAGAATTGTCAAAGGCATCAACATGAAAGAGATCTCCTGAACAAAGAAATTGCCAGGCTAAGATTGAAAGTAGAAAGAATGAAAATGAACAATGAGGGGATAGACAAGAAACACTTGCGGGACTTGGAAATCATCAAAGACAAGACTTATGACCTTCAAAATACTGTAAAGCTCAGTGAGGAAAGGTTAATGAAACCAACAGCTCAGTATAGTGGCCAGCTCAACATACTATGAGAGGAGAATAAAGTGCTACAAGCTGAACTGAAGGAAGCAAAAGAAAACCAGAAAAAATTAGAAGCAGAACTTGAATCCCACCGTCTCAGACTGGCAGATGCTAACCATGAGCGTCACCAAAGTCAGGTCTCCCAAAGAGACCTTGCCTTCATTGTCCAGAGAATAAAAAAAGAATGGTCTGGTACACTGGAATATATGAGCTCTCATGCTGATATCCTTTTCCAACAACTTTGTGATGCAGAAGAGAAATTCAATTGCCTGCAAGCTGAGTTCTGTCACATGAAAGATGCTCTTCGGGAGAAGACTTTTGCTCTAGAAGGTGCACAGAGAGACCTGATGGAAGCACAGTTTGAAAAGCAGAACATTCAACTAAAGTATAAAAGTGAACAAAATACAGGGAGTACGTACATCGTAAAGCAAAAGTCTTTAGAGACAAGATTGTCTGGACTGCAATGTAAAACTATGTCACTTCAACAACAGCTGGATGATGTTCACAAGGATTCTGCTGATAAAGAGAAGGAAATAAACACCAGAGACAGCCAGTGTGCAGCAGCGGTGAGGACTCTTGAGGTAGTGCATGAAAGGTGTAGTCTGCTTTTGGAAGAGGAAAACAAGAAGTTGCTTGATGATTGCAATCACTTAAAAGAAAGGCAGTACCAATATAAAAAAGAGAAAGTGAAAAGAGAAGTAAGTATCAAGAAATAGATATTTTTCAAACTTCCAAAAAGAAAAGTGAAGTGCTATTTGGTAGTGACTAAGCATTGTATCTGGTTGAATGTGAGAATTTCTACATCTGTATTTGTGCTATCAGCCTAGAAATATTCCTTGTTTCCAGCAAATAAAGGTTAGAACTGAGAGATGTTTTACTTTGAGTAAAGACATTGTGTCAGTTATGAAATTTTAAGAGTTTAAGTTATAAATTGTTAATAGACAGAGTAAAAATGCTCAAAGCATAATTTTAGTGTCTTTATGTTGCCTCATTTTAAGACAAAGCTGAAGCAGATTAAAGTGAGTAGGGAGCTGGGTAGGGGTAGGAGTTGCAGGAGTTGAGATCAGGGAGGGAGGTGGAGGCCAGCTTACTTAGGGCCTGGGGAAGCCATTGGAATTTTACTTTTATTTTAAAATAGGAATTATTGGGAGAGTCTGAGCAGAGGATTGAATTTGTGAGAAACTCGGAGGCTGATCTGAGCTTCTAATCAAAAAGAAAGAAGCCATTTTACAGGGTAGAATTTGCCACCATTATCCCACCCACATGCATATGAATCTTTTGTTATGCATTTCACATTCCTTTTAAGCCTTTGATACTTTAGTATCCTTTGGGGATACTTTGAGTATTATAATACTCTGGATCTTATTTAAATCTTGCATTTCAGCACGCTTCCTCACTTTGCCAAGGGAAGAAGGTCACCACCTGATTATGGCTAGGTGGAGGTGTTAGGTATGGACAAGAAGGGTGAGGAACAGATGGCACTAGGAGATGCTTTGTCTACAGTAATAGGAACATACTGACCATAGGAGGCTTCCAAAAAGGAATAACCAAGGGGTTTCTAAGAGCTGAACAGATGTTTGATCTATGATAGGGATCTCCAAGTACTGACCAACCAGAAAGAGGCAGAGAAACCCAAAAATGGTGATATGATCAATACCAAAAAAGGTAGTCTTGAAGCATGCCTATAAACAAGGTGACAGTGTCCTCAAGTGACTTGCCCTCATGAGCACAGTATCACCACCGGCACCATGGCAATCCTCAGAAGTTTACAAATGCCATGGCAACCCTCAGAAGTTACCCTATAAGGTCAGGAAAGGGGAGGACTACTGGTTTTGGAAACTCTCCCTTTCCCAGAAAATTTATGAATATTCCACTCTTTAATCATTAATGATTAGCATAAAGAACAAATGCTAACCCTAGGGGGCTGCTGTTGCTCGTTGACGCAGTCTGCTCTCTACTAACTTTGAGAGTGCATTATGCCTACTACACTCTTTAAACTCAGGATCTTTGTCATATAAACCCATTCCCTCTCTGGAATGTACTTTGCTTTATTAAATGTTGGCCCTTTGCCTGCTTGCAGCTACTTGTTCTGCTTATTTATTCTGTCATCTTGGTATTAGTAACCATTCTTCAGTACTGGGAACCAAGAACCAGGGAAGGTGAACTGACATTTTGTTAACAAACCTGACAGAGGTGGAAGTCTAAGTTCTCTACTCAGCCTCCAGTGACAGCTCTGGGGAGGGGAAATTCCTTGTTACTGCTGGGCAGGGATTGAACTTTCTCACTAGGTCACCACTGATAACACCTCATGTCAGAGGGCAGGAACACCTTATTACTGCTTCTCAGAAGACCCACACTAACACTATGTGTGGCAAGGCTCAGTACCACCGGGTATGAATGAAAGTCCTTATTCCTCACATTGCCTTCTCTGACATCACCCTTGCAGGGTCAAAGGGACACCCAGTTTACACTTAGGTGATGGTAGATGTCTAGGGTGGGATCACCATTTTATTCTGTGGCATTTAGCTGGAGTATAGTGGTTATTATCTTAACAGTTTTCTGGCATGCCACATTGCCCTTTTCTTAGTTCTTTGGCTGAAGAGAGCAGGCTTTTTTTGGTGATTTTTGTTTGTTTGTTTGTTTTTGCCTGCATCTGTTGACATTTCAGGTCGACAGCTTCTTTGGCACTCAGGCCAAGATACATGAGGCAAAAACAAAACCCAGGAAACTCACCCACGTGTTTTTCCTCAGGTTGCCAGGTCCCCAGCTGAACTGTCTTCTGTCCAATTTTCAGAATCTACTTATAGTTGTTTTATATATAATATCAGGGGCTTTTAGCCATACTTAGGAGGAGGTATAGGAAGAAGTGTATCTACTCCATCTCTTTACAGAGTCACTTTCATTTAGGTAGAATATGTTAAGGGTATATATTTCCAGGCTGACAGTTAATTTCTTTCATTGCTTTGAAGACATTGCTCTGCTGTCTTCTAGTATTTTTCCTGATGAGAAGTAGTTATCTTTGTTCCCAGGTACATACATATCTTTGTTCCTTTGTTTTTAAGATTTCCCTTTGTTACTGGTTTGTGGCAAATAGTTTTATCATTTATTTATTTATATTTTTTATAAATAAGATCTTGCTCTGTTGCCAAGCAGCATGATCACAACTCACTATAACCTCAAGCTCTTGAGCTCAAGTGATGTTCCTATCTCAGCCTCCTGAGTAGCTAGGACTATAGGTGCTAGACAACATGCCAGCTAATTGTTTTTTCCTTTTTCTTCTCACTGTATTGCCCAGGCTGGTCTCGAACTCCTTGTCTCAAGCAATCCTCTTATATTAGCCTGTAATCCAGGTGCTGGGATTTCAGGCATGAGCCTCAATTCCTGACTTAGGTTTGTAGCAGTTCAATTATGGTGTGCTCTGGTGTGATTTTCTTGATCACAAGATTTTTTTTGTGTGTGTGATTTTTTTTTTTTTGGTTTGGATTTCATTGAGCTTCTTGGATATGTAGGCTTAAAATTTTTATCAAAATTTTTTAAAATTTAAAAAATGTTTAGCCATTATTTCTTCAAATATTTTTCTACTCCCTCTCTCTTCTGTCTGGGATTCTTAGTTTGGTTACTTGATAGCTTCTGTAACTCACTGGTGCTCTGTTCATTTTTTCATCTTTTTTCTCTGTGTTTCATTTTGGGCAGTTTCTATTTTTCTGTAGTGTCTAATCTGTTCTTAATCCAATTAAGTATATCTTTCATTTCATATATTGCATTTGTTATCTCCAGAAGCTTGGTTTTTCCACTTGTGTTTCCCTTCTGATAGTAATAGTTCAAAGATTATGTCATATTATCTCCAAAGGTACTTACTGGCTCTTTAATATCTCAACAGTCCAGTTCTATGCTGTGTTCAATTTCGCTAAGCTTTGTATTTCCCAGCAGATTCCCCTCTGGAGAGAGCTGACCCCGTCTGGATCTCATACACAATTAAAGAAGCAGAGAGAGGTTTTAATGGATCCAAGGCAGAGCAGAAACGAGTTAAATAAATGGTCTCAGCCTGGAAGAAGCAGCTCTGGAGTCCTGGAGGATTCTAAACTTGACCAGTTGTGAAGAATATGGCCTTTGGACATTAAAAGCATAGAAGTACGGCAAAGGAAATCAAGTTATTATTGTCATCATCATTAACGTTTAGATGAGTAGAGACAGGAAGCTCTAGTTCAAAGACCCAGAAATTGTAATGAAGGCATGATCTGTATTTTTCAGGCAAGAACTTAAAGGAAGGAAAACCATAAGCCCGGACATACACCGGCTGGGCGCTCAGATTTAAAATAAATTGCAGAAGACCTGTTCTCTCCAAGGGCTTTCCTCAGTCGCAAGGCAAGAGTTGTGTCACTCTTCTTTGTCTCCAGGGCTGGTGCTTTTGACACGTAGTCATAGTCTCTCAAAAGAAGTATATACAATTTGAATCTTTTAGCTCACAGAAACAGTATATTGGCAATTCCTTCGTTAGCGCAGACAAAAGGGGCGGGGAAGAGTGGGCGCTGAGGGTGCTGGGTACTGTAGTTCCAACGCCCCTGCGCAGGCGCAATGGCCTACCCGGAGGCCGGCCCAGCCGAGCCCGCGCCATTGTTGGAAGAGTTCCCGCTCTCCTCTGCTAGTGCTCTCTGTTGTCCTCAGTTCGGCCACCAGGTACTCGTTCCCCCGGGCGCCAAACCTGGGTTCTCGGCCGCCCCTCCCTCGCGCTTAACTCCCTGCTGCTTCCGGGGGGTGGCAGTTCCCTACAGAGCCCCTTCCCACCCCCCCCAGCGGACCCGCCCACCCCGGAGAGGCGAATGGGGCTGGGCCTCCTACCTGCGTGTGGGCGCGGGCTGGGCACGGCCTCCCTCGCAGGGCGGTCCCCCGCTCTGCATGGTCTCCTCGCCCGGGTCCGAACGCGGGAACCTCCCCAGGAGGCCGGGCCGCCCTGGCTGCCCTGGGGTTGCGCGGATCGGTTGGCGGAGCTGGGGTGAGGGGCTCGTCACGGGCGGTCGGGGCCCTGACCATACCTTCCCAGCCTTCCCCATTTGCTGGCTTTAGGAGGGTTGGAGCCCGCAAGTTCGGAGCGAAGGGCGGTTGGGGAAAGCGCGCAGAGGTGGAGGGAGCGTTTCCATCCTGTCTTGTTGAGACAGCAGGGTCGGAAGTAGGTTTCACAGAGGGTGACCTGCGCTACTCTTAGTAACCCAGACAGCTTTTCTTTGTCGGCTCATTTTATGACATTTCGAACACTGTAACCACCTTTAAATCACTTGTCACTCACTCCGTGACATAAAGATAGTATGATTGCATTGGTTGGGAGATGCTGGACTCGTCCATGGCGCTAAAATTCTCAGCAAGGACACGGACCCTTTATTCTTTTTAAATAGCTACACTGGCTTGGGGACCACAGCAAGTGAAGTTTCTCCCTTTTTCTTAATACTTTTGCAATGCTTGGAAAGACAGCATCCAAAACAAAATAGGGAAATTGTGACTGGTGAAATACGTGTGTTATCCTAGATATCTAATGTCGAAGGAGAAGCAGGTGGTTACTCTCATTTGCTAATAACTGATTGTGTTAAAGAGACCTGTCTGTAGTCGCGGTAGCCAAACCAAAGTTAGAACCTGACTGAGGATGTCGACCGCCACTCTGGGATTTCATTCTTATACCAGACTTCTGCTTATACATGTATAGATACTTCTTGTCTACTTGGATAATACAGAAAAGTAGAAAGAAGGATAAATATCACAGCCCCAGGTCTTAGAGGTCTTAGTAGTCTGGCTTACTCCATATATATATATGTTTACTCCATATATATATATATATATATATATATATATATATAATGTTTACACAATCTAGGTCAAGCTGACTAGACTGAATGTTGAATAGTATTGTTCTGATTATAAAATAAAATGTTTATTGCAGTTTGGTTAAACATTTTACCTGCATGATTTATTGCCAAGGAGAATTTTATTAATCATTACAGATTTTAAAAGAAATTCTAGGCTACGTGGGTAGCTCATGCCTGTACTCCTAGCACACTGGGAGGCCGAGGTGGGTGGATCACTTGAGCTCTGGAGTTCTAGAGCAGCCTGAGCAAGAGTGAGACCCTGTCTCTACCCAAAATGAAAAACTGAAACAAGAGGATTGCTTGAGCCCAAGAGTTTGAGGTTGCTGTGAGCTATGATGCTACAGCACTCTACCAAGTGTGACAAAGTAATACTCTGTCTCAAAAAAAAAAAAAAAGAAGAAGAAATTCTAAATAAATGATGCAGGGTCATTCTTAACAAATTTTAAAGGTGCAGAAAACTATTGCTCATGTTCCTTGAATTGAAATGTCTTATGTTGCTCTTTGTACATTTGCTTTGGTGTATGGGAAAAATATTATAGTTTGTCTTGGTTCTTTGTGACCTTGTAAAACTGGTCTTATTAACTTAAGGGTCAGTGTAGGGGTTGGGAGAGAGATGGTCTTCAAGCTCCTTAAAATAATTTGCAACATCACTTATGAATGTGCATTATTCTGGACAAAGTCAGATTCTCAAATGTGGTCCAACCCCCCCAAATTAAGATTTATTGGTGTTGGTATGAAATTATTGTTAATATTCATTAGGGCAGTTTCAGTTATTGTTTTAAATTGTCATCAAACTTAGCAAAATCATCGCTTCTGAACCGGCGAGATGAAGAATATTTAAACAAACGCCTAGCTGGAGGCAGAAACTCGGATGAGGAAACTAACGTGGGGCAAAGCTTTGCCTGGGCTCTAGAATCCTTTGGGTAAAACATATTTCAATTGGGTTTTCAAGGTGTGTAAAGAAGAGTTTTTTTTTTTTTTTTTTTTTTTTTGTAGAGACAGAGTTTCACTTTATGGCCCTAGGTAGAGTGCCAAGGCATCACATAGCTCACAACTCCTGGGCTTAAGCGATTCTCTTGCCTCAGCCTCCCAAGTAGCTGGGACTACAGGTGCCCACCACAACACCTGGCTATTTTTTTGTTGCAGTTCGTCCGGGGCCGGGTTTGAACCCTCCACCCTCGGTATATGGGGATGGCACCTTACCGACTGAGCCACAGGTGCCGCCCAGAAGAGTTTTTAATTTGAGGTTCACGAGTTGACTTTAGGACAATATGTAAGGTTAAAAAGCTGAGGTACATTCACCTAGAGTTGAGACCCTGACTTAGGTCTTAGATGAAGCTAAAGAATTTCCTTTCTAATAAGTGTGTCTAGTGAGAGTTTGCATCCTCAGAATTGCTATCCCTCTAATTATATGTGTGAGTTTCTGGGAGAGGAATCATTATTTTCATTAGGTTTTCAAAAGGATCCATGACCTACAAAAAAATGTAGAGAAACACTAATGTAAGGTAAAACCACTTTTGTTGGTAATCTTGTTAACAAAAGACCATGAGAGGAAGAACCACAGAGGAAGGAAAGGAAACAACTTTATTTTCAAAGGAAGAAACAATCTGCATGCGCTGCAGAAGGGTGGGGGAACCTGGTATGTACAGTATGTGTCACAGGATTAGCCTTACCTGTGTACTGAGCAGGGGGAAATATGAATATTCATGAGGGAAGTAAGGCAGGGGCACATGGGGTAAACATATGTAACATACATGTTCATTTTGGGGTGAGGTTTTAGCATTAAAATGAGGGGTAATTTGGCTCTTTATATCAAAAGGTGAACTGTAGGGAACAAAGATAGTTTGCACACAGCCTGTGTAAGTTGGCCAAAACAGCCTTGAGGTTTGCTGCTATTTATCAATAAATAACGTTTATTATCAATAAAGACCAGTCCTTTGTCCAAACTATTTATCAATAAATAACAAAGACTGGTCCTTTTTGCAGTTTTGTTTTGTTTGTTTTTGCCAGGGCTGGGTTTGAACCCGCCACCTCTGGTATATGGGGCCAACACCCTACTCCTTTGAGCCACAGGTACCATTCTGTCCCTCTGTAAATAACAAAGACTGGTCCTTTTTGCAGTTTTTCCCTCCCACTGCACTCTTTTCCCTCCCTCAACTTCTCATTGTTTCTCTTCCACCAAAACATTTTCATTGTGCCTAGTGAAACCTGGTGTCGTCGAATAATTCTGTGTTTTTAAGATACTCACATATTTTCTTGATTTCACTCAACCCTGGTCTCCTCTTGAAGTTAGAAAATTTTAATTTAGTGGCCTTAACAGTGTAAGTTTCACTATACTCATATCTATCTCATTTATATATCTCTAATGTTTTTGCATTCATGACAGCCTTGGTTTTATGTCAATATAAAGATAATGGTTAAATATTGCATTGGTATAAACTATAAGGTTAGATTGAGTTCTGTTATATTTATTGAACAAAAGCTACAACCTGACAGGAAGCAAGGTTCACTTTCAGGGCAGGAGTGGATTCAGCATGTTTAAGCATAACAAAGTTTCTACTTGAAGGGCTATATAATTGTAGTACTTTTTGCACAAAGTAGAGTTTCTCAAAAACTGGATATTTATTACGTCACTGCCCTTTGGTCCGTGAGGCTGTTATATTCTAGAAGAATTTATATTAACAATCTATGCCATTTGGCATAAGGAAATAACATACATCAGAAAAGCAGAACCAGTGCCCAGGCATCCCTCAATAAGGTCCATCCTGTTTGACCACAGTATAAAACCTGTATAATTTATATTAACAATTTATACCATTTGGCATAAGGAAATAACATACATCAGAAAAGCAGAACCAGTGCCCAGGCATCCCTCAATAAGGTCCATCCTGTTTGACCACAGTATAAAACCTGTATAAGGCATGTACTTTTTTTCAATACCAAAGGACTAATCCTTAATGTATTGTGCATTGAATTTCATATCCCTTCTGTTATTATTGTTATCCCCACTTCCTTTTATTTAGATTTGCCTGATATACAAAGGATAAAGATATATTTGAGTACGAGGTTGGGAGGACATGTCAGAGTTTCTAATATCATTTAAATTTTGAAGTTGTAGTGTATTCCTTACATGAAGCTGAGGTCTCTGAAAATGTTAGGAAACTGACTTTTCACAAGAAAAGCAGAAGAGGAGACTTTTAGAATATTTAATTGTTAGATGAGGTGGTGATTGTGGCAAAGAAAGATGGAATTATATTCTTTTACTTCACACAGCATATTGACTTAGTGGAAGAGATACAGGCTTTGGACTTAGATTGATTTGGAGTCATGGCTCTTCATGGCCTTGGGTAAATACTTTGATTTTTCTAAGATTCAGTTTCCTTATCTGTGGAATGGGAATATTCCTGTTGGGTTGATGAGAGGATTCAATGAGAAAGTATTTTAAAATCTTGTACAATGTCTTGCTTACTTATTGTGATTACATTTAACAGTATTAAAGTCTCAAGCTCTCCGGAACCAAGGATCTTTGTCCCTCACTGATCTTGAGGTTACTGTTGTATTTGCTTGGGGAGGTTACACTCACCTGTATGTCAGGATTCCAACGTGGTGAGTCTACAATTCACAAGGCAGGACTGGTGTCTATGGTTCTTTCTCTTCCTCAGATCTGTCTCTACAAGATTCCACTCTTTCCAGAGAGGGGGACACAGAGGCAGAGATTATGGCTGCTGTGGTTTTTTCAGTTGGACCTCTCTGGTGAGTTGGTATTTCCTGTTTCTGATCTGCTATCTTAGTCTGAAAGCTTGTTTACTTTTCCTGAAGTCTTGTGACTTTTCTTCTTTATGCACACACACCCCTTCTTCTAGGAATGGAAGCAAATTGACCCGTGAAAACTGGCTTCATCTCATAAAGGTTGTAATCTATAGGAGGACTCATACACTGAACCAACTATCAGGACACATGATCTTTCCAAAAATATCTGGGCTGTCTTTAATTATGATAAGCATCTTTAGTTTGTATTATTGTATTGTATTATTCCCAGAAAAATCTCAGTTACTTATGGGGATGAAGAATGTAATATTTTTCTACTGGGAAATTTTATTCAGGAAATTTCGGAGGAAAATGTGTACACAAATACGCACACACACAAACATTAATTCATAGGGGCCATTCCCTTTATGACACTCTCTGTGATCTCTTTTCTACCCATTAAGAAGTGATCAAACTTCATAGATGACTTTGAGAGAAAGAACGTGTTTAAGATACAGCCATGACTGGAGGGAGCTTACAGTCTCCTTGAGGTAAGGCATACAGAAGGAATATTTTTGCATGATTTACATTTACATGATTTATTTAGGTGAATAGCAGTTGCTTAGCAGTATGACAAAAAAGATGAGTGTTGTGTAAGGGAAGAGAAGGGACATTAGTGTGGTCACAGGAAACTCATGAGGATAGTTAGATTTAAGCAGGTACCCAAGTACAAGTGAAATTTAAATTGTGAAGATACTTCAGGTGAAAAAGGACTTTAAGGGCAAAGCTCAGGGGCAGAGAAGAGTGGGTAAACTAATTTGGAAAGTTGTGGCAGATAAGGGTGGAAATTAGATATCTAAGATGAATCTTTTAATGTTTTCCTGAAGACATTTACATTTAAATGTGTGCGTATGGGTATATATGTGTGTTTGAGTGTATTTGGGATGAGGATTAATATGATAAAAATTGTATTTTAGCAATGTCTTTTAGAAGTAGGATATTCTGAAGAAAGGTAATACCAACAAATACAGTTTACTGTTGTAATGATCTGCAATAAGCTATACTAGGGATCTTTTTTATTTTATTTATTTATTTTTTGTTGTTGTTGCACTTTGGCCGGGGCTGGGTTTGGATCCGCCACCCTCGGCATATGGGGCAAGCACCCTACTCACTGGGCCACAGGCACCACCCTGAACTAGGGATCTTTTAAAATTAGCGGTTCTCAACCTGTGGGTCATGACTCCTTTTAGGGTCAAACTACCCTTTCACAGGGGTCGCCTAAGACCATCCTACATATCAGATATTTACATTCCAATTCATAACACTAGCAAAATTACAGCTACGAAGTAGCAACAAAAACAATTTTATGGTTGGGGGTCACCACAACTTGAGGAACTGTATTAAAGGGTTGAGGCATTAGGAAGGTTGAGAACCACTGATGTAAATAGTTCTTAAGATATACCCTTGAGAAGATAAATTAAAAACCAAAATGTTACACTTGATCACTGAATCCAACCATATTTATCTAGTCAGATACCGCAGCCTAATCAATCCCATCCCTAATTATCAGAAGCTGAGGGTTCCTATCATCATTAATTTTCTGGAAACTAAGTATTTACTTTTTTTGGATAAGAATTTGGGAGGAAGTAACTAAAATAACATTTTTTCTTAGTGAAATCAAGTATATGGTCTTACTATCTATGATTTTTAAATGGCATAAAATCTAAAATATGTAACTATTACTACAAGGTAAAGATTCACTTTATAAAATCAAGCCCTTGTTTCTAAGGTTTAGAAGAAAACAATGTTATGAAGAGTTGCTGAAATATTTCCTGAGTGAGTATGGAATCATGCCCCCCTAGACACTGTAATAATTTTTCAATTATAGAAAACAGGTGGTGTTAACAGATTTTTAATATTATTCTTGAGCAGGATAGATACTTTCTGAGAAATAGATTTCATCCCCATATGAAAAAGCAGAATTATGGAATGTCTAAAGGCCTTTTATTATAAATTTACTTTTGTTTTGATAGGCTCCATGTTAAAAGCTGCCTTTAAAATTATGCAGTTACTATTCAGCCATAAAAAGGATAGTGATTTAGTATCTTTTGTAACAATCCAGATAGAACTGGAGGCCATTCTTCTAAGTGGAGCATATCAAGAATGGAAAAACAAGCATCACATGTACTCAATACTAAATTGGAACTAGTTGATCAATACTTGTGTACATATATGGAAGTAAAACTCAAAGGAAATTAAGTAAGGGGTGCGGGGTGGACGGAGAGTAGGGTAAATTCACACCTAACTGGTGCGATGCACATATTCTGGGTGAAGGGCACCCTTATAACTTTTACTTAAAATGTACAAAAGCATATTATGTAACTAAAATGTGTATAAAATATTTTTAAAATTATGCAGTTTTGTTCAATCATGGTTGTGTTTGTCTTTGTCTCAAACAAGGAGAAAGAAGATTATAATTGAATGTTACAATGCGACCTTAATTTTAGTCCTTCGTAAAGGAGGGCATCCTATATACACCACACCCATGTGGATTGGTGGCTCTTGTTGAGTCTCTGTTTCAGGTTATAGGCAACCCGCCACAGTGATTTTATCTTATGTCCCTTTAGAGTCATGAAGTTACCCAGCCAGATGAAGATCTTCACCTTCCCATAGAAGAAACAAAGGTAATAATTTACCTCTTGTATAGAAGAGAAATAAAGAGAAAATGCCTTTTTACTGCCTCTAATTCTTAATGTTCCCAGTGAATCGCAAGTTCACAGCTAACATGTAGTATTTGATAGGTATGGTAGTTCCAGGGTTTATGGTATCAATTTAAGAGATTTCATTTCTCTCAGAGGTAGCAGCCCTAATCTGACAGATAGTCACATCATAATTGCTGATGGTAAAATATCCTACAATCAGAGTCTGATTCTTGCTTTGCATTGTAAGACCTACTACTATACTATTAAAAATATCAAGAATACATTAACATTGGTGGATATAGTCTTAAGACACATCTAGTTTATATAATTATTTCATTATATTTGTTAAGCTTACTTTCTTATTTCTGAGTACAGAATCAGAATAAGAAATTTCTCCAGGAAAAATAAAAATTAAAAATGTATCATGTTAAAAAAAAATTTCTAAAATGTAGAAATAAGGCAAAAGACATATTATATTAGACCATGTCATATTATATTAGACCATGTCATATTAGACAATGGTCTGGATATAGCAGAGGAAGGCTGCATTGTTTGACTTACATTTACTATTGATTAATATTCAAACCCTCAAAGGTACATGTTAACTTATAAAAGATTGAAAAGTTCCAAATTATTTCTATCTAAAAGAAAAGATACCCAAAGTTGTGGTATTATTGTCTTGTGGGGTGTAAACCAGATTTGTATCTAATTTTGTAATCTTATTCCAGCATTCTTTTTTTCCATTCTCCATACATCTGTTTCTTGCATCTTCTTAGAACCAGTTCTTTTAAGCTGCTGGTCTGTCAACAAAATTTAAGTAAATCTTTGTTCACTATGCTTTTAGGAGAACTATGTTTTTAAGTTTTTGAAAATTGTATTTTGATAGTTGTTTTTTATTCCAGAAACGTTTCGTATAAATGGGATTTTTCTTTTTCTTTCTATGAAAAAATATATTCTGGGATTCATTCTTAATATATAAAATTTTCAAAATGTAGTACTGGACCTGTGATTTCTTTTTAATTTTCCTTTAACATATAATAGCATAGACTTTACAATTTTAAGGTAAAAATATTCATAGTTTTATACTGTGAATCATGAACCTCAGGAAAATACAATACTTTTTGGCATGGTGAATAATTCATATGGTTATTATTTTTCTGACAGGAATCTTCCCTGGCAGAAGATTAATTTTGTCTGGCTTTTCCTTAAATTCTACTGCTTTTTATAAGTATTAAACTTAGCTTTGTTTAATTTTAATAGAGTCAACATTTTAATAATAACTATCTACAAATCATTAATTTTATTTTTGTTTTGTGTATACTGTGGCTTTTGTCTATACTTTTAAGGGTTTTTTTCCTAACACAGTTCTTCAAAAGAACAAATTTCATTGGTAAATGTCCTTTGATTTTTAAGTATATGTTTTCTATTAATAGTTTAAGCATCTAACAAAGAAACTGTAGAAGATTGATGAAGAACTTTTATATGCATGATTATAATCAGATCAAAAGGAACACATCAAAACAGTCTTGATACTTTCTAATGGATAAGGTTAAGATATTTATATACTAGCGATGTCACAAACAAAAACTAATGAAGTCATAGATGGTATCACAGTGCCAGCAAGTGTTGCAACTTCATTTCATAAAAAAGAGCAAGATACGTGCAGTCTCAAGATGAAGAGGAGATAATAAGCCTTTAAAATCAAATGATTATTTGTAATTTTTTAATGATATAAAAATTAATATGTGGTCCTACTCAATTAATCAAAGATCACTGGGCTGAACTTTTCAGTATTAAGGGCTCATTGCCATTGCAGTAAAGGACAAAGAAAGAGATAGGGTTATTACATAATTTCTCAGGAAGGGTGAAATTCATATGAAATTTTAATGAAATCATTAGTTTGATAGGCTTAAAACAAAGTGGGCTCTATGTGAAGGTATCAACAGCATGTCCAGACTGCAAAGTGGACTTGGGGTTCTGCTTCCTTAGAAAATATGAAGTTAAGATAAAGGTAAAATAGTGCATTCACAAGCTCCTCATGTGAAATTCTGCACCTAGGTCAGAAATCAAGACCACTTATGTGCATCGAAGTCACTTAATATTCTCTCTTGTGTTAGTAAAAGACCATGAGCTCTAAGGAGGAAGGAAAGGGAGACACTTAATTTTTTTTTTTTTAAGAGACAGAGTCTCACTTTATCACCCTCAGTAGAGTGCTATGGCATCACAGCTCACAGCAACCTCCAACTCCTGGGAGTAGGCGATTCTCTTGCCTCTGCCTCCCAAGTAGCTGGTATATAGGCACCTGCCACAACACCTGACTATTTTTTTGCTGCAGTTTGGCTGGGACTGGGTTTGAACCCACCACCCTCAGTATATGGGGCCAGCGCCCTACTCACTGAGCCACAGGCACCGCCCAGGGAGACACTTAATTTTAAGAGGAAAAAACAAACACAACTTTGGGAGAAAACCAAAAGTGTACGCTCAGCAGAAGGGAGCAAAGAACTGGTAGATGTGTCTTATGGAGTTAGTCTTACGTATATATTGAGGAGGGCTGGAGGGAAATACGAATATTTATGACAAGTCAGGCATGTATGTAGTGGATAAATATATAAGTAACATACATCTTATGTTTACTTTTGGGTGGAGGAATAGAGGTAGAATTTGGTTCTGTGTGTGGCAAAATAAGATGTCTGATGATTCTGTTTTGGAGGGTATGTCTCATTTTAAACACAAAGTTCATTTTGTCTGTCTCTTTAGGTATACTTTAAACACTGGTATGATTTCAAACTGCAAAATTTCTGTGATTTTAAAAGACAGCTTCGTGGTGAGTAACAAATCATTGGTTACTCAAAGAAGGGATCATTATGACACTTCATAGCTGCAACATGACTTGGGAGAAATAACTAATTTTTGTCAACTTTGCAGCTGGTTTTATCTGTGTCTCTTATCCTAGCATGAAGTATGGAAGAGCAGAATTTTGCTTTCTTAGTCTGAGCTACTTTTTACTTTCTCAAACTCTATTCAAAAGAAAACTTTACATCATCCTGGCTTATTAATATTATTTTCTCAGCAAAATATATAAAAGGCTAGTCTTGAAACTGAGAATCAACAGTGGGTATTGTCTATATTTTAAAGGTTTGTGGGTATTGTGCATGTACTTGGTGATTTTAATTGTACTCTTAATGTAATTTAAAATTACATTTGTTGGGGGTCTGGGTTCCCTGAACCCAGTTGACCTGGTTAGATTACTAGAAAGTTCAACTGAGGCACAGCAATAATTGAAAGAAAAAATGAATGGAAAGTGAAAATAAAACTGGGGCACCATAGGCAATGTGAAAGTGACCTGCACAAGTCTCAGTGTAACAAAGAGAAATTTTATTTAGGAAGAACAAAGAAAATTTAGAGCATCTCCAAACAGAGTTGGAAGTGGTCCCTCTCATGATGGAGAGAAGGTGCGAGAGACAGAGAGAGACCCAAAGGCTCAGATGCAGTTTCTCTCCATTTGAAATTGGTTGCAGATATTTCACTGGCCTCTCTCTGCCTCCAGGCATTATTGAACTTTTCTATTGGTCATTGGTATTGTCTCTTTCTATCTACCCACATTCTTACTGGCCCACCAGACTTCCTTGTTCATCAGGCCAGGCTTTCCTTCCACCCCACTTTGTGTCCCTTCTCAAAGGTGTTCTTAATTTAATTTTAATTTTTAATTAAATTAAGAATAGAGTTAGTCTGGGATAGTGTAATTGAAAAAAATCAGTACTCTTCTAACTCCCTAGGAACTTTTTGCAATAAAAATAAAACATTAATTTTAGCAATCATTTCTTTAGTTTGACAAGTAAAGGTCCCTTCTGAATAAAGGGATAGGTAAATGAGTTCACTTTCACCAACATCAAAACTTCCATTTTTGGCAGTCTTACTGTGTTTTAGAGCTTAATTCACACTTCCACATTCTATGGTTAGATTACTAGAAAGTTCAACTGAGGCACGGCAGTAATTGAAAGAAAAAATGAATGGAAAGTGAAAATAAAACTGGGGCACCATAGGCAGTGTGATTTGTTCTTCACCTAACACAACTTCCTGATTTTTTTTTAATCATTGTTTCTTACTGGTTTTTCCCTAAGACGGAAAGCATAACTTCCTAATACTATTATAAAATTCATAAAGTATACATTTCACTGGATTTTAAATATACATGTATTCACAGAGTTCTACAACCATCACTGCTGTTTAATTCCAGGATTTTTCATCATCCCTCAAAAGAAACCCCGTATGTGTTAGCAGTATTCTCCATTCCTCCTCCTCACAGCCTCTGACAGACACTAATCTTTCTGTCTCTGTAGATTTCCTATTCTGGACATTTCACATAAATGGAATTAGATATCCTGTGTGGTCCTTTGCAACTGCTTGCCTTCATGCTTGGGTTCATCTGTGTTGTAGGATGTATCAGTACTTATTCCTTTTATGGCCAAGTAACAGTCAGTTATATGGTTCCACCAGATATTGTTTAACCATTAGTCAGTTGATGGATAGTTGAGTTGTTTCTACTTTTGGGTAGTGAATAATGATGCTATGAACACTTGTGTACAGGCTTTTGTGTGAGTGTATGTTTTATTTTTCTTAGGTATATATACCTAGGATTGGAATGATGTGATGTGATATCATATTGAGGAGCTATCAGATCATTTTTCAAAACAGGTGCACCATGTTATATTCCCACAATCAATGTACTTCTACAAGGGTTGCAGTTTCGCTACATCCTCAACTACTCTTGATAATGTCTGTCTTTTTTGTTATATACATCTTGTTGAATGTGAAATGGTATCTTCTTGTGTCTTATTTAATAGTATCTTATTTTCTTGAGCATTTTTTCATGTATGTATTGACCATTTGTGTATCTTCTTTGGAGAAATGTCTATTCAAGTCCACTTCCCTTTTTTTATTGGGCCTTTTTTTTAATTTTAGGGTTGTAAGATTTCTTTATATCTTCTAGTTATAAATTGTTTATCTGATAAATGGTTTGTAAATATTTTCTCACATTCTTTGGGTTGTCTTTTTTTAAAAAAATCATTTTTTACAGTTCTAGCAGCTGAAAGTCCACAATCAAAGCACTGGAAGATTCAGTGTCTGATAAGGACCCATTTCCTTACAGATGGCACTTTCTCACTCTGCCATCACGTGATGGAAAGCATGAGAGAGCTTTCCATGTACTCTTTTTTTTGGGGGGGGGGATTCTTTAATTTCAGATTAATATGAGGGTATGGAAGATTAGGTTACATTGTTTGCATTTGTTAGGGAGAGTCCAAACTGTAGTTGTACTTGGTTGTCTTTTTGAGTTTTTAATTATGTCCCTTGAAGCATAAAAGTTTTTAATTTTTATGAAATCCAACTTATCTGTTTTTTTTTCTTTTTTCTAGTATGCTTTTGGTGTCATATCTAAAAGCCCATGACCAAATCAAAGGTCATGAAGATTTTCCTCTATCCTTCCTTCTAAGAGTTTTATAGTTTTAGTTCTTATATTTAGGTCTATAGCCCGTTTTGAGTAAATTTAATATATGGTTTGAGGTAGGGATTCAGCTTTATTCTTTAGCATGCAAATATCCAGCTAACATCATTTATTGAAAAGACCCTTGTTGGGGGCCGTGCCTGTGGCTCAAGGAAGTAGGGCACTGGCCCCATATGCCAGAGGTGGCAGGTTCAAGGCAGCCCCTGCCAAAAATTGCAAAAAAAAAAAAAAATACCCTTGTTGAAAATCAACTGAACATAAATGTAAGGATTTATTTATAGACTCTCAGTTCTCTTTTATTGATGTAATACCTGTCCTTATGCTGGTACCACAGTGTCTTAAGCACCATAGCTTTAAAGTAAGTTTTTAAATTAGAAAGTAGGATTCCCCAACTTTGTTCATTCTTTTTTTTTTTTTTTTTTACACTAGAATGTTTACTGCAGCTCAGTTCACAATTGCCACCCAACATTGTTCTTTTTCAAGTTTGTTTTGGCTACTGGGGGGGCCTTGTGTTCCCATATGAATTTTAAGATCACCTTTTCTATTTCAGAAAAAAAAAAGTCAGATGGAATTTTCATAGGGCCAGTGTTAAATCTGTTGATCAATTTGGGGAATAATGTTGCTTAACAAGATTAAGTCTCCCAGTATCTGAACATGGTGTCTTCTCATTTATTTATGTATTTGTCAGTTTCTTTCAGTGATGTTTTGTAGTTTTCAGTGTACAAGTCTTGTTAAATTTATTCCTAAGTATTTTATTCTTTTTGCTATTGTAAGTAGATTTTTTTCTTAATTTGTTTTTGAAATGTTCATTGATCTTGTATCCTGAAACTTGGTGAACTAGCTTATTACTTCTAGTGGGGGCTTTTTGTTTTGTTATATTTATTTCTCTATTTTTAGAGTTAGCACAGTGGCATCATCATAGCTCAGTACAGCCCCTATCAGACTCCTACCTCAGCTTCCCAAGTAGCTGGGATTATAGGTGTGAGCCACAAAGCCAAGCTATAGTGGGTGGGTGAGAGTGTGTGTGTGTGTGTGTGTGTGTGTGTGTTTATTTTCTTGTATTTCTTAGGGTTTTTCATATGCAAGATAATTTCATTATAAATAGAGATTATATCATTTGCATTTAGAAATTTGCTTTGTCCTATACAATCTGGATACCTTGTATTTATTTTACATGTCTAGTTTCCTTTGTGAAAACATACAGTAAAATATTGAATAGAAGTAAGAAGAGCGGCCATGGGTGTCTTGTTCATGATCTCAGGGGAAATGCATTTGGCTGTTTACCAGTAAGTATGATATTACATGTGGGGTTTCATAGAAGATCTTTATCAGGTTGATGATGTTTGCTTCTGTTTCTAAGTTTGTTGAATTTTGTCAAACTCTTTTTTGAGTCTATTAAGATGATTGTATGTTTTTGTTTTTTATTAATATGTTCTTTAATTTATTGACTGATTTTTCAATATTACATAAACCTTGCATTCCTGGGATAAATCCCATTTAGTCATTGTGTATACTATATTTTATTTGTTGCTTAATCTATTTTGGTAGTATTCTGTTGAAAATTTTGTATCTGTTTTCATCAGAATATTGGTCTGTAGTGGTCTTGTGATATCTTTGTCTAGTTTTAGTAATATTAGCCTCATAAATGAGTTTGGAATTATTCCCTTCCATTTGGGGGATGAGTTAGTAGCAAAGAATTTAATAATTAATTCTTGGACTGTTTGTTAGAATTCACTAGGGAAGCTGTTTGAACCCAGGCTGTTCTTTGTGGAAAGTTTAGGTAAATTTTTCTATGTAGTCTTGAGTTAGTTTTGGCAGCTTATGTCTAAGAAATTTATCTTATATCTTTCTAAGAAATTTGTTCATGTCTAGGTTATCTAATTTATTAGGAAACAATTGTTCATACTATTTCTTTATAATCCTTTTATTTTTTTTACGGTCAGTTGAAATGTCTTCTTTTTCATTTAGGTTTTCATAATTTGAGTCTTCTCTTTTTTTCTTAGTTACTCTAGATAAAGGCTTGACATTTTTTAATCTTTCCAAAGACAACTTTTGTCTTCGATTTACTCTATTGTTTTTCTGTTCTGTGTTTTATCTTCATTCTAACATTTTTTTTATTTCCTTTCTTAAAAAAAAATGTTTCCTCTTTTCTACTTCTTTATGGTGTAAATTTAGATTATTGACTTGATGTCTTCTTTTGTAAATCTAGTCATTTTACAGTTATAAATTTTCCTCTGAGAACTGCTTTCACTGTCTCTAGCTATTACTGTTCAATTGTCTCATTGTCCCTATAATTATGTAAATTTTTGCTTCTAGTATTATGAGGTTCAAAGTGAATATATGTCTAAATTTGTTATGTCTTACTGATGTGTTTATTTCAGTTATTGTGCTTTTCATCTCTAGAATTACTATTTAGTAAAATAGCATTCTCATAATTTTTAAAAATTTTTACACGTGGTTCTTTAGGTCTTTGAGCATAATAGGTGTTTAATAGTTACAATATCTTGACTTCCTTAGAGGGAGAGTTTCTATTGACTACTTTGGGTGTGTGTGTGTGTGTGTGTGTGTGTGTGCGCGCGCGTTTACTATATATGGATCCATATATATGGATGGATGTTTGTATGTTTTATAATTTTGTTGAAAGCCAGATATTTCAAATAATATAATGTAGCCACCGTGGAAATCAACTCCCTTCTCCAGAGTTTGTTGTTGCAATTGCTGCTGCTATAGCAGCTTTGTTTGTTTAGTAACTTTCTGGGACTAATCTGTAAAGTCTATATTCTTTATTGCATGTGGCCATTGAAATCTCTGCATGGCTAACATAATGGTTAGTTAAAGGAGACAGATTTCTTTAAATGCTTTACACTAGTTAAGTCTTCAGAACTGCCACAGAGACTAGTCCAAATTGAGATGTGTTATAAATTTAAAATACATACTGTATTTCAAAGAGTTAGTATGATAAAAAGAGTGTAAAGTTTTAATTAATATTGATGCATGTTGAAATTATTATATTTGTATATATTGGACAAAGTGAAATATATTATTAAAACTAATTTCACCAATTTATTTTTGTTTTTATTTTGGTTACTAGAAACTATAAAGTCACATATATGACTTGCATTATATTTCTATTGGAAATATTTTTATATATTTATATATTTATATTTGCTATAACCTGTACAAGGATGTGATACTAGAGAATTATAGGTCTCCCTGGGTAAGGATGATGTCTCCTATGTGTTGTTGTATCTGCCCATTTTACCGGGTTTGCCAAAGTGATAGAGCATTAATTTAGAATTTCACACAATATGGATTTTACTGATTGCATTCCCTTGGGATTATTTAACACGCTCCTCTGTCCCTGTATTTTCTTGAAATTATTTGTTATTTTGATTTTTAAGATATTTCTGGCAGTGTTATTTCATATTGCTGGCGGATATATACCATCAGAATATATGTAATGCCTAATTGAGGCCTTTCTCTTATGTTAGCAGCCCCCAATGACCCCTTAATTCATTAGAGGTTTCAAAGTGGTAATGTTTTAATTTTCACTCCTTTTTCATTTACTAGCTGGAGTACTTCCATAAAGGACAACCTCCCTTCATCAACTATTTAATTTGGTTACTATACAAACTATGTATAGTTTGCATAGGACAGGAAGGACAAACAGTTGATACTTTTTTTTAATTTGCCAGTTTCCAGAATTCTCCAAAGTTGAGAAAGGTTTTTAAAAAATAATTTATTATAAACTCATAAATATAACCATATTAGACATTTTTGAAATCCGTATTGCTCCCCAAGTTTTCACATCATTGGCAAGAGGACTCCTCTTCAGCTTGGCCCCAGTGTCTCAGACGTAACCTTGGTAGTGCTTAACAGCTTCCTTGCATTTTGTGTCAGAATGTTCCAGGCCCTGGTTCCTTAGAGTAGGAGGTAATGTTTACAGGTCACAGCAGACTTGCATAACGCTGCCTCATTCGTTATTGTCCCTAAGCCCTTTTAGTAGATGAAGCTAGGAAATACCGTTTCATTCTTTCCTTAAACATAAAATACTTTATTATTTTATACTGATACTTCCGATTCAGATTTGGAGCTATGAAGTTTTAAACTTTATCTTGTCAGTATTACATTTGTATCTTCTTTCTCCCATGCCAAATTTATGATATCAATATGCTGATTTGCTTTATCCAACAATACCTACCCAGTAGTTGCAGAATAGCATTTCAGCATTTCCATCACTACAACCAATACGATTATTTACTGAAAATGTTTTTTGTTTCACAGTTCTTTTTTTCCTCAGAATGTATCTCATGAGGGATTTAAAGTATTTTAAAGTCACTCAAATTGTTCCTCTATGATGATTGGGTATGCTACCAACTAGTTTCATTTTACTTTTAATTTTTAGGGATTGCTTTTTTAATTTTTAATTTTCATTTTGTAATAATATGAAGTATTATGTTTCAAAAGTCAGAGCTACAAAGCCAAATATTCAAAGGAGCCGAGCCTCTATTGCAGCCCTCCTCTCTACACTGTTTCCTCCTTCTCCCAATAAGCAACCATTAAAAATGTTGTATAACTCATTCTTCTATTTTTTTATTCTATATCCACAATCTAACCGGTAAAAATATCTCTTAGTAAGTCATATTCTATAGATTGGAACTGAAATAAAATTGATACTTTACATAAATGAGGGTTTTAAGAAAGAAAGATGATTTGGCTGGAGACTACTAGCTGTTATTAAGTATTTTAAATACTTTCTAGGGAGGGAGGAAACCGTACTATTGATTCCAGATAACACAGTAGGGCCAATATTTATAGACAGCCAGATGTAGTTATTAAAAAACTCCTGCTATCAGGTGACTCTCTGAAGATGGAATAAGCTTCCTTTCATGGTTTTAAGTTCTTGTCATTGGAGAGATTCATACATTTCATACATGATTAACTGGCTGACCTATATAATAATTTGGTGATTGTGATTTCTGGAGTTCTTCTCCAGTTTTATATGTATTATTCTGCCTAACAAGTCTAATTGTGTAGTCTCTGAGTGATCACAGTGTAATTATTTTAGCAATCAGTGACATTTAAAGATGTGACTGTAGACTTCACATTGGAGGAGTGGATGTTGATGGACTCTACACAGAGGGACCTGCACAAGGATGTGATGCTGGAAAATTACAGGAATCTGGCCTCCCTGGGTAAGGGCAACGTCTCCTCTGTGTTGTTCTCTCTGACCATTTTACCAGGTTTGCCCAAGAAATAGATCCTCTAAAGTTCTTAACTAAATTTTGGATTAGAGTTTAGGTGTCAAAAATCTCTTCATCTTAGGGGCATGTTGTTGGGAGTTATGCTATTCCTCTCTCTTAACTAACTAGTCTGACTATGGTAGAATAAGAAATACTTATTTCTTTGGCATCTTGGACATTGTTGACAATGTTACATATTTCGAACCAAAGTTTTCCTAGCCACTTCCGTAGATGGGAGTAAACTCAGATTATTCCATCAAATATAGATCATAGTATTGAGCTCCTTTGAGGTACCTTTGTAATCATCTAGAACATCTCTGCACAATAAAACATTCTTCTATGATAGAAATGTTCTGTATCTGTGCTGTCCAATATGGCAAGTAGTAGCCATTATTGAGCACTTGGAATTTGGGCAGTCCACCTGAAGAACTGAATTTTTTTTTTTTTTTAAGACAGAGCCTCAAGCTGTCGCTCTGGGTAGAGTGCCATGGCATCACAGCTCACAGTAACCTCCAACTCCTAGGCTCAAGCAATTCTGCCTCCGCCTCCCAAGTAGCTGGGATTACAGGTGCCTGCCACAACGCCCAGCTATTTTTTTTTTTTTTTTGGTTGTAGCCATCATTGTTGTTTGGCGGGTCTGGGCTGGATTTGAACCCACCAGCGCAGGTGTATGTGGCTGGCGCCTTAGCCGCTTGAGCCATAGGCACCGAGCCTGAAGAACTGATTTTTTTTTTTTTTTTGGCTGGGGCTAGGTTTGAACCCACCACCTCCAACATATGGGACTGGCGCCCTACTCATTGAGCCATAGGCGCCGCCAAGAACTGAATTTTAAATTGCACTTTTTTTTTTTTTGAGACAGAGTCTTGTTCTCTTGTCTGAGCTAAACTGCAGTGGCATCATCATAGCTCACCACAACTAAGACTCAGGCAATCCTTCTGTCTCAACCTCTTGAGTAGCTGGGACTAGAGGCACCCACTGCCTGCCAACTAATCTTTCAATTTTTTGTAGAGCTAGGGTCTCAGTATGTTGCTCAGGCTGGTCTCAAACTTCTGGCCTCATGTGATTGTTCCACCTCAGCCTCCCAAAGTGCTAGCATTTTAGGCATGAGCCATCACACCTGGCCTAAAATTTAATTGATTTAAATTCAAATTTCATACAAATCAAAACCACCTGGAGATATCACCTAACTCCAGTGAGAATAGCCCACATCACAAAGTCCCAAAGCTGCAGATGGTGGTGTGGGGGCAGAGAGAAGGAAACACTGTTAGTGGGATTGCAAACTAACACAGCATTTTTGGAAAGAGTCCTCAAAGAATTAAAGTAGACCTTTCATTTGGTCCAATAATCCCATTACTAGGTATCTATCCAGAAGAAAATAATAATTTACCATAAAGACATTTGCACTAAATTGTTTATCACAACTCAATTCATCATCACCAAGATGTGGAAACAACCCAAGTGCCCATCAACTCATGAATGGATAAGTAAAAAACTATGGTATATGTATACTATGGAATACTATTCAGCCACAATAGAGACTTTACATCTTTTCTATTAACTGGGAAGGATTTAGAGTACATCCTCCTAGGTAAAGTATCACAAGAATGGAAAACCAAGCATCCAATGTACTCAGTACTAGTATGAAACCAGTAGATGAGCAAGCACTGGCCCACACGAGAGAAAAACACTATTAAATTCTAGAAAGGTCGTGGGAGGAGAGAGGAAGGAGAGGGAAGGAGGGAGGAGGTTTGTCAGTTCTCACCAAACAGGGACAAGGTAGGAATATAGGATACACCTCCTGGGTGAAAGGCTCAACTACAGCTTGGACTTTACCTAACAAATGCAAAAAAAAAGAAAAAAAAAAAAGGTAACGTAATTATTTGTACCCATATATTAATCTGAATTTTTTTTAATAAAAATAATTCAAATTTCAATAGCCATATGTGGCTATCAGATACTGTATTGCAGGGGTCCTCCAACTTTTTAAACAGGGGGCCAGTTCACTGTCCCTCAGACTGTTACAGGGTCGGACTATAGTTTAAAAAAAAAAAAAAACTGAACAAATTCCTACGCACACTGCACATATCTTATTTTGAAGTAAAAAAAACAAAATGGGAACAAATACAGTATTTAAATGAAGAACAAGTAAAGTTAAGTCAACAAACTTATCAGTATTTCAATGGGAACTTTGGGCCCGCTTTTGGTTAATGAGATGGTCAATGTCCGGTTCCATATTTGTCACTGCTAGTCGTAACAAGTGATGCAAGTGTGCATCAATTAGTCCCAAGACTGAGAAGAGGAGTTGAGAGACAGAGAGAAGGAGGGGAGTCGGAGAGTGCGGTGCACATTCCACACATGTGCACTGCGGGCTGGGACCAGTCGGCTGCTAAGTAGGACAGGCAGCAGTGGCAAAAACACCCAGCAGGCTGGATAAATGTCCTTGGTGGGCCACATATGGCCCACGGGCCATAGTTTGAGGATCCTGCTGTATTGGATAATGCCACTCTTAAAATTTTTTATAATGCCAGACCTGGGGGCTCAGACCTGTAATCCTAGCACTCTGGGAGGCTGAGGCAGGTGGATTGCTTGAGTTCAGAAAATCGAGACCAACCTGAGCAAGAGCAAGACCTCGTCTCTACTAAAAAAACAGAAAAACTAATCAGGCGTTGTGGCAGGAGCCTGTAGTCCCAGCTGCTTGGGAGGCTGAGGCATGAGGATTGCTTGAGCCTAAAAGTTTGAGGTTGCTATGAGCACTCTACCCAGGGCACAGACTAAGACTTTGTCTCAAAAAAATAATAAAATAAACTAAATAAAATGTTAAAAAACAACTTTCTATAATGGCCATTCTGCACAGAAAATTAAGAACTGGGACTGAATTTGGCAATAGTTCTTCCTCACAGCTCCAATCAACTCCTATTTATTTTTCTCTGAACAGGGCTTGCAGTTTCCAAACCAGACATGATATCCCATTTGGAGAATGGGAAAGGACCATGGGCCATGGTGAGAGAAATCACAAGAACCCCCTATCCAGGTGAGTTAAGAAAGTAGGATTTATTTCAAGTAATAGGTCATGGAGGGATGTTCAGCAGAATATCTGAAATATCTTCAGCAGTATCTTTGCTCAAAGCTGTCTCAGCAGAAGAAAATTCCCCTGTCTCTCAATCCATCTTTCTCACTCCCTCTTCAGTCTCCCTTCTCTGTCCTCCACTTTTTTCTCTATCCCATTCTCTGCTTTCTTGGGAACATGATTTTCATAATTATTCCTTCATTTCTTCTTTATTGAAACATAGAATTCCTTTCAGTTCTATCTTCTCTAGTTAACTTTACATTTTTCTCATTTATTTTACTAATATCTCACATTTCTTCCTTCATTTTCCTAAAAATGCTTTTATAAGGGTCCCCAGTGATGTTTTTTAAGGTAAACCTATTTACTCATTATTTAACTTTCTTCTCCTGTAAGACTGCTGAAACCTTTGGGGAGCCCTCTTCCTGTCCGCCAGGTTCTTAACTAATTGGGAGTACAAGCAAGTAGTTAGTTGAGTATCAAAATACAATTTTCATTTCTTTAGTCAGTATTTATTATACATCTATATGCTGTAAACTGGGTTAGATACCAGGGCTTGAAGCAGTGAATAAAATGGACCAGATGGTGGTCCCTTCATTCTCCTTCATGAAGATTAAATTTTGAGCAATAGGCAACTAGCAAGTAAATAAAGACAAACTAAATGGTGGCTGCAATGCTTTTCAGCTGTGAAATAAACTGGGGTGATATGAGGGTACCTCCTTTAGACGTGGTGATCAGGGGAGCTTCTGGAGGAGCAACATTTAAGCTGAGACCTAAAGGGTCAGAAGAAGCCAGAGGAGGGCAGAGGAGAAGAGAAGCATTCCAGGCAAAGAGAACAGCAGGGCCCGGTTCTGATACAGAAAAGTATGTCATGTTGTTCCAGAAATCAAAGGAAGCTGTTGTGGTTGAAGTGAGGGGAAATTGGTACAGAAGAAGGTCAGAGAGTCAGGAGCTGTCAGGCCTTTGTAGATGATCTAAGTGAAAAAGCCTGGAGAGGATTTTTAGAAAATAACTCTGTTTATGGAGCTAGAACTTAAAAGTGCTGTTTTATGCAGACAGTAAGTTGAAGCTGTTAGATAGTCTAGGCAGGAGGTGATAGTAACTTTGAGTCAGGTGATGGCAGTTAGAGATGTCTGAGAGAAATGGATTCAAGTTCATTTGAATATTCATTTTATTATAATACCACTCATAACTCATATATGTGTTACATATTATGTATATTCTTTTTATATATCAAATATTATGTATACTTAAGAGTGAGTAGGCATTGGAGATATTTTAGACAAGTTTAGAGAAGGAGTTTTCCCCCCTGTGAAGAGGGAAGGAAAAATGGAGCAGCAACTGAAGAAAGAATGGAGTCAAGAAACACTGCCAGCCCTGGGGAGGGGGGGTCTGTGGTCCCAGCCAGTCTAGAGGCTGGAAGGGTGTCAGGGGTAGGGATGGAACTGCTTGAGCTCCGGGATTGAAGGCTGCAGAGAGCTATGATCATGATCGCACCACTGCATTCCAGCCCAAGTGACAGAGAGAGACCGCCTGTCTCTTAAAAATAATATTAAAATTAAAGAAAAAGAGCACCCATTTTATTTTGGAGATGGAGGTTTCTGTGGCATGTGTGAGTGTTAATAGGATTTTACCTCAGTGGAGAGGTAGAAATCGATATTACCAAAGACAGCATCACTGAAAGATGAAATTGAGGAAGTTAAAGGAGATAAAATCAGGAATGTTAAAGAAGAAATTTACCTCGAATAGGGAGGCCACTCGTGTGTTGTAACACTGGGGATGATGGACAAGATGGGTGCCCACACGGGTCCACTGATGATGGGATGATGTTGTGATGGTTGCCATGTTTTCTAATGTGCAAGGCAAGATCATCAGCTTATAGTGAGGAAAGAGTCATGAGAGAAGAAAACTTATATTTCCTTCAGTACTTATAGACTATACATATTTATTACGTCTATTTTTCTGGTTTAGCAAATTATATTTAACTAGGAATTGTTCTATTTAATCTGAGTGTTAATCTTACTGGCATGCCTCTTCATTATCTTTTAAATGTTCATATGGATCTGAAGGGATGGTCCTCTTTCTGTTATCTTAGTCTCGCTAGAGTTTATTTGCTCTGAAAGAACCATTTGTAATCTTTTGTCATTATATTTTATCTGTTTTATTACTTTCTGCTCTTTATTATTTCATTTTTTTACCTTCTGAAGGTTTAATTTGTGGGTCTTTTGTAACTTCTTGAATTGGATACTTGTATCATTGATTCTTGATCATTCTAATTATTAAAGCTATCAGGAATATATCACACTTTTTATGTAGCATCCTCATAATTTTTGAGTTCAATATATTTAATGATTTCTATTGTGGTATCTGTGACCTTTGAGTTATTTAGAAGTGTTTTGTTTGTTTGTTTTTATTTTTTGTGTTTTTTGTTTGTTTGTTTGTTTTTCTTTTGTTTTTAGAGACAGAGTCTCACTTTGTCACCCTGGGTAGGTGCCCTGGCGTCACAGCTCACAGCAACCTCCAGCTCTTGGGCTTAGGCAATTCTCTTGCCTCAGCCTCCCGAGTAGCTGGGACTACAGGCACCCACTACAACACCTGGCTATTTTTTGTTGCAGTTTGGCTGGGGCCAAGTTTGAACTCAACCACCCTTAGTATATGGGGCCAGTGCCCTACTCACTGAGCCACAGATGCTGCCCTAGAAGTGTTTTTCTTAATTTGTACCATTTGGGTATTTTCTGCTAATCTTACTGTCTTTAATACTCCTCTGGTCAGAAAACATGCTATGTATTCTTTAACTTTTGCAGGTTTCTTCAAACTTGCTTTATTTACCACAGTGTCAATTTTTGGAAACATTTTCTGCATACTTGAAAAAACTGTATAGTCTTGGTACTGAGTTCAGTGTTGTAGATATGTCAAGAGGTTGAGTTCCTTAATTATGTTGCTAAAGTGTATATACTTAAAACTTATTCTATTGCTTAAGAAAGATTTTTTTTAAGTCTTCAAGGGAGACTGTAAATTTGTTTCTTATATTAGTTCATTTAATTTTTTATGTATTTCAAAGCTATGTTATTTAAAAAATGTGAAGTTAGAATTATTACATCTTTCTTGTAAATTGTCATTATGAAAAATGATTTACCTGTTAATGGTTTTTGTGTTAAAGTCTGTTTTGCCAGTATTTCTAGAGCATCTTTCCTTATTGTTTGTATAGTGTATCTTTTTTCATCTGTTCACCTACACTTTCTTTTATAAGTAGCATATTGTTAATTTTTTTAATCTATCTGACAGTTTGCGTCTTTGGAGTGTTCAGTTCATTTGTAAGTAATACATTACATAATCTGTTAACTATACCATTTAACTGTGAAAGTGTTTTGCCTTTTCTGTAATCTTTATCTTCCCACTCATGCCTTCCTTTGGATTTATCTCCCTTTATTGTTATTTTTGCCCCCTCTAGTCACTTTGTAGTTATAACATTTTTAATACTGGTTCAGTGGTTAACACTGAGATTAAAGCATACCTCCTTGGCTGGGCACGGTGGCTCACGCCTGTAATTCTACCACTCTGGGAGGCCAATGGGGGTGGATTCCCTGAGATCAGGAGTTCAAGACCAGTCTGAGCAAGAGCGAAATGCCTTCTCTAATAAACATACAAAAACTTTCTGAGCATTGTGGCAGGTGCCTATAGTCCCAGCTACTTGGGAGGCTGAGGCAAGAAGATTGCTTGAGCCCAAGAGTTTGACGTTGCTGTGAGCTATGATGCCATGGCACTCTACCCAGGATGACAAAGTCAGACTTTGTCTCAAAAAAACAAAATAAATTTTTTAAAGCATGTATTTGATTCAATAGTCTAATACAGGTTTTTCCTTCTTCCCAAGCAACACAAGCACTTTAAAACAGCTTATTCCATTTAACCTCACATATATTTTTGAAGTTTTGTGTTTTAATTCTATGTATGTCAGATCACATATTCATTTAAACTGACCCATATTTTTACCTTTCCTCTCTCATTTTTTCATTGGTGAGCTTACATTTGAGATTATTTTTCTTCTACCTAAAGAACACCCTTTAATATTTCCTTTTATTCATATATGCATGTGTCACATTCTTTCTCTGCCTAAAATATCTTTATTTGACCTTTATTTTTGGAGAATCTTTTTTGGTAAGTTTAGAATTTTAGGTTGGCAGTTATATTCTTTCAGCATTTCAAAGGTATCATTTCATTGTTTGCTGTCTTATATAAAATCTGTTGTGGCCAGGTGCGGTGGCTCAGATCTGTAATCCTAGCACTCTGGGAGGCTAAGGCAAGTGGATTGCCTGAGCTCACAGGTTCTAGACCAGCCTGAACAAGAGGGAGACTCCACCTCTAAAAATAGCCAGGTGTGACGGGCAGCTGTAGTCCCAGCTACTAGGGAGACTGAGGCAAGAGAACCACTTTAGCCCAAGGGTCTGAAGTTGCTGTGAGCTATAAGGCTACAGCACTCTACCAGGGGTAACAAAGTGAGACTCTGTCACAAAAAAAAAAAAAAAATGAAAAAAGGAATCTGTTGACCAGTGAACTGTCTGTCTAATTTAGGAACCAGCAAATATATTATGAAAGCAAGGAAGCAAATATTTTAGGCTCTGTAGGGTCATAAGTCTGATGCAGCTTTCCATTGTGCCATTGTAGCACAAAAACATCCATAGACAATATGTTAAACAATAAACAGAGATATGGTCCACTAAAACTTCATTATGAACACCAAAATATGAATTTTATGCAGTTTTAATATGTCACAATATACCATTCTTTTGATATCTTTTTTAACCACTTAAAAATGTAAAATAGTTGTTATCTCACTGGATATATAGATTGTGAGATCTCTTTGGGGAGGTTCATTCTTCTCATAGTAATTCTTTAAGTCTTTCTAGCTTTCAGCTGCTTTCAGACAGACTTTGTTTCTCTATTTTGTCCAACTTTCCTAATTGTAATCAGAAATAATTCAGGTCCAGAATACTTAAGTCTGACATTACCAAAGTACAGCTCTCTTGAAATGTAAAAGTTGGGTTTCTGTTTTTTATCCTTGTTAAAATGAAGTGACAAATCAAAACTGGCAAGACATCAGGAAACTCACAATGGTGAGAAGCCCTTCAAATGTAATGATTGTGGAAAAGCCTTCAGGAATAAGTCATATCTCAGTGTGCACCAAAAGACCCATACTGAAGAGAAACCATATAAGTGCAATGAGTGTGGGAAATCTTTCAAGAATACCACAATATTTAATGTTCATCAGAGAATTCATACTAGAGAGAAGCCGTTTAGATGTAATGAATGTGGGAAAGCCTACCGAAGTAATTCAAGCCTTATTGTACATGTAAGAACTCACACTGGGGAAAAAAACCTATGAATGTAATGAATGCAGAAAAGCCTTCAACCGCATAGCAAATTTCACAGAACATCAGAGAATTCATACAGGAGAAAAACCCTATAAATGTAATGAATGTGGAAAAGCCTTCATTAATTATTCATGCCTTACTATACACCACAGAATGCACTCAGGAGAGAAACCTTATAAATGTAATGAATGTGGAAAGGCCTTCATGTGTTCTTCCTCTCTAATTATACATCAACATATTCATACTGAAGAGAAAGCTTATCTATGTAATGAATGTGGGGAATCATTCAGAATAAAATCACATTAACTGTGCATCAGAGGATTCACACTGGAGAGAAACCTTATAAATGTAGTGACTGTGAGAGGGCATTCACCAAAATGGTAAATCTCAAGGAACATCAGAAAATTCATACTGGAGTGAAACCTTATAAATGTTATGATTGTGGAAAGTCCTTCAGGACTAAGTCATACCTTACTGTACATCAAAGGACACATACTGGAGAAAAACCCTATAAATGTAATGAATGTGAGAAAGCCTTCACTAATACATCACAGCTCACTGTGCATCAACAAAGGCACACGGGAGAGAAACCCTATAAATGTAATGAATGTGGGAAGGTTTTCACAAGTAACTCAGGCTTTAATACCCATCAGAGAACACATACTGGAGAAAAACCATTTAAATGTAATGACTGTGGAAAAGCATTTAGCCAGATGGTACATGTCACAGAACATCAGAAAATCCACAGTGGAGAGAAGCCCTATAAGTGTGACGTCTGTGGAAAAGCCTTCAGGAGGGGTTCATACCTTACAGTGCATTGGAGAACACATACTGGAGAAAAGCCCTATACCTGTAAGGAATGTGGAAAAGGTTGTATTACTCTATCACAGCTAACTCTACATCAGAGAATACATACTGGGGAGAGGCCCTATAAATGTGAAGAATGTGGAAAGGCCTTCAGAACTGACTCAGACTTTACTGTACACCTGAGGATGCATACTGGAGAAAAACCCTATAAATGTAATGAATTTAGGACAGCCTTCAGGACTAGTTCAAGCCTTACTGTACATCAAAAATACATCAGTGAGAAACTCAATTAATATAGAGAACCATAAATCATTCAAATGTCAACTCCACAAGATAAATTTGATAAACTATATTTTATGAATGTGGGAAATCTTCATTAAAAATTCGCCCACAATATACACTAAATAGATACTCTAGAAACATAATGAATGTGGAAAAGCATTTAGTCATATTAGACCTTAGACGTTATAAGAAAATTCACACTAGAGAAAAATAACATACAAATGAAAGCCTTCATTCAGATTTCATACTTTACTCATTCAACAAATTATCTTCAATTAATTTATATATATATATGCCTATTTTTCTATTGGTTTATCTGCCTTTTCTTATAAATCTTGAGGTACTTTTTATATATTTTAGATATTAGTCCTTTGTTATTTGTGTAGCAAATACTTTTCTTAATCTAGTATTTGTCATTATACTTTTAAATAGAGTCACATTTTTATTCTTACAGTAAAATATTTATATCTTTTCATTTTTAGGTTCTCAATTTACTCATTTAGATTAAAAGAGGTATCTTTAATCCCTGGATATCCTCAGTTTGTTTCTGACTTTAGTTTTTACATTCAAGTCTTAAGTCCCTCTGGACTGGATGGTTCTTCATAGAAGAACAACTATAGATGACCATTAACCTATGAAAAGATTTTGAATCTAAATAGTGCTCAGGGAAATGCAAAATAAAATGACCAATGAGAAGAAACTTCTCCTTCATGGAGTTGGCAACAATTAAGAGATCTTTTGCTAATGAGGTTTATAAAATAATTTACATTAAGGTTGTATAACTTATATTTCCACCAGCAATCCAGCAATATATAATTAAAATATTAACTATAGTATATGCCCTTAGGCCCAGTAGTCTCACTTTGGGGAATATGTCCCACAGAAATAAAAGCATAAATAATGCATAAGAATATAAATAAATAAGCATGTTTGTAGCAGTATTGTTTGTATACCTGGGGAGAGGACCAACTGGAAACAAAGTATTTCCAACTGGAAACAAAATGTCTTCTACTACAGGAATGGTTGGATAAATTGTAATATATCTGTGTTATGGAACAGTGTGAGTCATTCTGAAAATAAGTCCTATCTATATCTGTACTAACTGGCTTCCATGTATTTCCACGTTTTGATAATTGCTTTATAAAATGTGTATATAACATTTCATTTTTGTTAAAATAATGATCATACATTAATAATATATTTATGTGTGCATGTGTTAGATATGCATGGGAGTAGGTAAGGAAGAATATACACCAGACTCTTAATACTGATTATCTTGAGGGGAGTGAGAAAAGGAAAAGTGGAGATAAGGAGGGAGTGACTATAAAAACAGAAGAATGTAAGTGCAGCCTGTAAAACTGTATATGTCATATTATGTATTTGTATGAACTTTTGAGAGAAATGAATAAAGGAATGGTCTTTAAAATTTTAATGGTAAGTGTTTCAGTGTTGGTGGAGTATCCAGTATTTTTTGTTTGTTTGACTTTCTTTGCTGTGCTTTTCTGTATTTTTAAGTTTTTCTCTGCAATGCACATGTAACATTTACATAAAATGGCAAAACCTTTTTTGTGGTGAAGTAATTTATTGCATGCCTGCTGTGTGCCAGATACTAGATACACATTAGTGGGGGGAAAGCTACTCCTGTACATGAGAGCATGAGAATGGGTTCTGACATTGCCTAAATTCCAAAATAGTTACTAAACACCTTATTTCTACAACCCACTGAGTTTCATTTGGAGAAGGTGATGGAAATTCCAGATAGATGAAAAGTGGATTCTGGAACTTGTGTCTGTACTTTAGACCAGACAAGCCTCAGAAAGAAGTTTCACTTTCAGCCTGGCACTGAAAAAAAGGTCATAATGGCATAAGAAGGTGAATTTACAGATAGGCCTATGTAAAGCCTCCAAATTTTGCATGATGAAGTGTAGAGAGGAGAGACAACCACTAACTCCCAAGTCTATTAATGAAGGCTTGGAACTTCTGGGAATACTAGGAAATCTTCCTCCAAATCCTGGGCTCAGGCAATCCTACTGTTTCAGCCACCTCCCAAAGCCCTGGGATTACAAGCATGAACCACTGCACCCAGCCAAGACTTTTGTTAGTTAAAAAATAGTTTTAATATACTACTTTCTGACTAAAAAGTTTGAGATTCAGAGCCTTAAGGAGCCTTGATGTGAAGAAGTTGACATATTGTGATGCCCACTCTGTTGATCATTCTATTTCACCTCTTAATCCCCACTATACCTCAACCATGCCTTATATCACTGCTCAGAGGCAAACACTTCAAGTGGAGGAGCATGGTGAGCAGTTTCAAATGACATAAAAACTGAAAAGTGTCTGTTAGGTTAGTGGATGGGGATAACATAGGCCAACTCGAACAGAGCAATTTCAGTGGAGTGGTGAGGTGCCAAAGCCTGGTTCTGTGGGCTCATATCTCATTTGGGGTTTAATTTGCATTTTCTCAGTGGATGATGACAGTGATGTTGAGGGACCTTTTTAGATGCTTATTGGCTTTGTGAGATCTTCTTTTGAGGAGTGCCTGTTCAAGAATTTTGCCTATTTTTTTGTATTGGGAACTCTTGACTATATTCATTTGTAGGATCTTTATTCTGGACACAAGATATTTTCTAGATAATTGTATTACAAACATTATCTCATCCACAGTTTGCCTTTTCACTCTATACATGATGTCTTTTAATGAATAGTTCTTAATTTTAATGAAGAATAATTTATCTTCTCTTTTATGATTAGCGCTTTTCTTGCCTAGTTAAAGAAATATTTTCCTAACTCAAGGTCATAAAGATACCTTTCTGCATTTTCTTCCACATATCTCCTGTTTCACTTTTCACTTTATGTCTATAATGCATCTGAAATTAATATTTATATATAGTATGGGGTAGAGATCAAAATTAATGTTTTTCATTACAAGCATACAATTTATTCAACATTATTTATTGAAAAGGCCACCTTCCTCTCTCTACCTTATATTGCAATGGAACATTTATGATAAACCAGATAATCATATATGTGAGAGTCTTCTGGACTATTTGTTCAATTTCGTTTTTCTATTTGTTTGTCATTGTACCAATACCAAAAATCCTTAATGAAAACAGGCAGTACAGTCGGACCTTGAACAAGGCAGAGCTTAGGAACACTGACCCCCTCACTGAGTCAAAAACCCATGTAATACTTTTGATTTCCCTAACAGTTAACTTCTAATAGCCTATCACTGACCAGCAGCCTTCCCAATAACATGAACAGTTGAGTGAATAGATTTTGTATATTATATGTATCTCTTTATATGTTATGTTATATATGGTGCATGTATGTTATCTATACTATATTCTTACAATAAACTAGAGAAAAACTAATAAGGAAACTTTAAGGAAGACAAAATATATTTACTAGTTATTAAGTAGAAGTGGATCACTGTCAAGGTCTTAATACTCATCTTCTTCACATTTAGTAGGCTAAGGAAGAAAAGAAAGGGGAGGCATTGGTCTTGCTGTCTCAGAGGTGGCAGAGGTGGGAGAAAGTTCACGTAGAAATGGGCCCTACCAGTTCAAACCTGTGTTGTTCAAGGAAGGGTCAACTGTATGTGTTTTCTAAATTTTTACTTCTTGTCCAAAGTCATCACTGCTCTTCTTGGTCCTTGGCATTTTCATATACATTGTTGAATGATATTTTTCAATTGCCCCACACCCAAAAGCTCAGATTTTGTTGGCATTACATCAGATAAATAGATTAACTTTTGAAGAATGTATACCTTAACAGTATTGAGACAGTCACCCTATGAAGATGCCAAATATTTTCACTTATATAAATATTTTAGTTTCAGCAATTTGTGTATTTGTGCAATGTACAAGTTTTACATTTTTTTCTTAATTTTGTTATTGTATGTAGGAGACCAGCCCAGGGTATCTCCAATGCTTGGTGCTGATGAGAGAATGAAGGAAATAAAGACATTTACATTCCACATTTACTAAGTTTCATGTAAATGTCTTAGCACAATAACTAAGAAAATTCCAGGAAGGCTATGTCAACCAGTGTGATGAAAATGTGTCAAACGGTCTATGAAACCAGAGTATGGTGCTCCATGATCACATTAATGTACATAGCTATGATTTAATAAAAAAAAAGAAAGAAATAGAAAAAAAATAATAATAAAGACAGAGACAAGATAGGGCCATTTAAAAATGGGCCCAGGGGACCATCACCACCTAATGCGAGGAAAGCAAAGGCCTCCCTTCTGGCTTAACTCAGTGTTCATTACCTAAGTTATCTCCAAATTAGCAAATGAATAGTCACAAAAACAGCACTACGTCTCATCATTCTTGGGGTACTTACAATTTCAGCTAAGCCACGGTTTAACTCACTTTTGAAACTACTTTACTCCACCCTAAGCTATTTATAAACTAAGGAAATGGGATATAGTTCATAGATAAAGGAACAAGACTTAGAAGCAGGGTGCGAGAGCCCACAGCAGGTTTGACTATGCACACCGTTTTTAATGGAGGCAATTAAGTCTCCAGGTCCCTGCAGGGCAGACGGGCTCAACAGGCTGAAGCCAGACCTTTATGGGAGCAGGACAGAAAGAAGCTGTTTCAAGAGACTATTTCTTTTCTGTGGAGAGCCTGAAGCACATGGTGCTACCAGCACCTCTCGCCATGGCTTATTTGACCTAGCGACCTTTCTACAGGCTTTCTTTGGGGAAAGGTCAGGCCTCAGCAAGACATCTTTTGTCCCTTTCTCCAAGGCCTATTCTGTCATGTTAACAGACTTTTGGGGCTCCTGATACGGTGTGGTCTCCCTGCACACCTACTCTTCAATATCCACATCTTCTATCTTTCCATCATCCTATTTCTCATAATCCACATCCTCTGATTCTTACTAACAAAAACATTTCATAAAAATCCAATTTACGCCTGTGGCTCAGTGAGTAGGGCGCTGGCCCCATATGCTGAGGGTGGCGGGTTCAAACCCAGCCCCGGCCAAACTGCAACAAAAAAATAGCCGGGCGTTGTGGCGGGCGCCTGTAGTCCCAGCTACTCGGGAGGCTGAGGCAAGAGAATTGCTTAAGCCCAGGAGCTGGAGGTTGCTGTGAGCTGTGTGATGCCACGGCACTCTACCGAGGGCCATAAAGTGAGACTCTGTCTCTACAAAAAAAAAAAAAAAAATCCAATTTACGTAAATACTTCAAAAGGGTGCCCTCTTCTTCCTCAACTCCCTCAGCCTTGTTCTCCCATATTTCCACCCACCATTGTATTGTTTTCAATTATAGAAATTTTGTTAAATTAGCTCCATGCATCTGATGTTTTATTATTTTAATTTCATTTTCTGATTCTTGCCACAATATAGGTATATAATATCTTTGATATACCTAATGTATATATAGGTTGTCCTTAAAATTCATGTGCAATTTAGGAGGCTGGGACCTGCAGAAGTAGAGATTATAGACATCCTTGCCTTTTCCCCAGAATCTAAAAGAAAAACTAAACACTTTACTATTAGGTATGATATAAGTAATAAATTTTGGATAATCTCTATCACATTAAGGAAGTTCTCAAATCCTAGTTTTCTGAGGTTTGTGATAGGTATTGAATTTCATGAAATACATTTTTTGAAACTATTGATTATGGTTTTCTCATTTTGTTAATGTGCTTGATTTATATGGGCTGATTTAAAACATTTTTTTAATTGTGCTAAGGCCAGGCGAGGGGGCTTATGTCTATAATCCTAGCACTCTGGGAGGCTGAGGCAGGTGGTTTGCTTGAGCTCAGGAGTTTGAAACCAGCCTGAGAAAGACCAAGACCCCATCTCTACTAAAAATGGAAAAATTTGCTGGATGTAATGGCACTTGCCTATAGTTCCAGCTGCTTGAGAGACTGAGGCAAGAAGATGGCTTGAACTCAGGAGTTTGAGGTTGTTGAGAAATATGGCTCTAGGGCACTGTAGCCTGGGTCAATGGAACAAGACTGTGTCTCAGACATAAATTGCAGTGAAATAAAAACAATATAAAATTTCTCATCTTAACCAGTATTATGTGTACAGTTCACTAGTGTTAAGTCATAATGTGTAACCATCCATCTCCAAACTCTTTTCATATTGCAAAACTGAAACAATACCATTAAACAATAACTCTGTTTAGCATTCCTACACCCTGGAAACCACCATCCTGCTTTGTTTAAAGAAACTTTGAATTCCTGGAATACATTCCATTTGGTCATTGTGGATTGCCTTTTTTTTTTTTTTTTTTGAGACTCACTTTTTTTTTGAGTCTCACTTTGTCGCCCTCAGTAGAGTGCCATGGCATCACAGATCACAGCAATCTCCAATTCTTGGTCTTAAGTGATTCTCTTGCCTCAGCCTCCCAAGTAGATGGGACTACAGGCACCCACCACCATGCCTGGCTATTTTTTGGTTGCAATTCTCATTGCTGTTTTAGCTGGATGGGGCCAGGATCAAACCCTCGGTATATGGAGCCAGCACCCTACCCACTGAGCCACAGGCACTGCCCGGATTATCTTTTTAATATATTGTTGGATTAAATTTGTCAAAATTTTACATAGGATTTTATGTCTTTATCCATATTGTCTTGTATGTTTTCTTTCTTGTGGTAACCTTGTTGGGCTTTATATTAAGGTTATGTTGGGCTTATAAGATGAATTGAGAATTCCTTTTTTGTTGTTTTTAGGGGTTTTGTGTTTGGTTTTGATCCTCTGGAAAAGCATTAGGTTATTATTATTGGTATTAATATTATGTATTTATTTTTTTTTTAGGTTTCTGCACTCAATATTTATTAATTTAGATGCTCTTTAAAAGAGAACTTGTGGAGGAGAGCAAGATGGCAGCCGAGTAACAGCTTCCTTGCATCTGGGCACCACGAGTCCCGGGAGATAGGACTCCAGGCATCTCTGGCTGGTGGAATCTGCCTATCATCACCTCTGTGAACTGTTTCCATGTCTTTGGACTTGGCACTCAGTTGAACTGCCTTGGGGAGAGCCTGAGCGGGAATGTGGAGAACTCTGGCCGCTGTCTAGGGCCCCAGTCTGAGCCGCCGAGCCAGACAGAGCCAACAGTGTTTGGCTGTGGGCCACAGGGAGCCATTGCGAGCGATCGCAATATTATTTTTTCTATAACTATTTTCTGTAAAAATCACCAGTGAAGCCATCTGGGCAGGTATTATCTTCATAGGGAAGTTTTTTTCATTTGTTTGTTTGTTTTTGAGATAGAGTCTCACTCTGTTGCCCTGGGTTGAGAGTCATGGAATCATAGCTCAACTGTTGGGTTTGAGCTTGTCTCTCGTCTCAGCTTCCTGAGTAGCTGGACCTACAAGTGCCTGTAAGAAAGTTTAAATTATGAATTCAATTAGATCAACAAAGGATTATTCAGATTTTCTGTCTTTTTTTAAGTTTTGGTAAGAATTTGGAAAAATATGTCTATATCATATTATCAAAATATATAATTATTGTCCTTAAATAGTTTATAATATCTGCTTGTTATAATTTTAGTATCTCCAGGATCTAAAGTGATGTTCTTTTCTTCAGTCCTGGTATTGGCAATTTGTATATTCTCTTTTTGTTTTCTTGTTTAGACTTTCTAAGAATTTAACATTTTATTAATCTTTTTAAAAACCCCACTTTGAATTTTTATATAGCTATAATTATCTTCTTCATTGATTCATGATCTTTTATTTTCTTCTATGTACTTGATTTGAATATGATTTACTTTTTATCTAGCTCCTTGAAATAAAATCTTAGATAACTGATTTCCAACATTTCTTTTTTTGCTAATATTTATATTGACACTATACATTTCTAAGTATCTAGTTAGCTGCATCAAATAGATGTGTGTTACCGTTATTGGGACATTACATATAACAAATTGCACATAATTTAACTTCACATTTTGACAAATTTATACACCTGTATAACTACCACCACAATCAAAACAGAACATTTTTACCACCCCAAAACACTTTACCACTTTTACCACCCCAAAACAGTGTATGCTTCCCCAGAAAATGCTTTCCACCTCTGACTCCAAGAAATAATACATCTACTTTCTAGACTTTCATACAAATGGAATTACAAAGCATACTCTTCTGTATCTACCTTCTTTACACTCAGCATAAAGTTTTGAGATTCCATCGTGTGGTGTGTGCCATATTTCATTCTCTTTTATTGGTGTGTAGCAACCCATTGTATAAATGTACTACTACGGTTTATTCATTCACTTGTTGGACATTTCAGTTGTTTCCAGTTTGTGGCTTTTATGCATAAACCTGCTGTGAACACTTATATACATGTTTTTGTGTAGACAGGTTTTCTTTCATGTTGCATAAATTTCTAAGTTTGGGTGGCTGGATCATATGGTAAATATACATATAGCTTTCTAAGAAACTGCCAATTTGTTTGTTTGTTTGTTTTTTCTTTTTTACTTAAGCAACATGTATTTATTATCTCCCACTTCTGGAGGCTAGAAGCCTGAGATACAGGTGTCGACAGGGTTGGCCCATTCTGACGGCTGTGAGGGAGAATATGAGCCAGGCCTGTCACAGCGTCTGGTGGTCATTGGCAATCTTTGGGATTCCTTGGCTTGGAGATGCATCACCCTGATCTCTGTTTTCAAGTTCCCATGGCATTCTCCCTGTGTCTGAGTCCCTATCCAAACTTCCTTTTGATTTTTCTTTTTTAAATTTTATTTCAGAACATTATGAGAGTACAAACCAAAACCCTCACAATACCATGAGTTGGCAAAGCTGAGAACAGGTGAAACAGTACACACTGTGGCTGGGCTGCAATATGGTACAAACACTTTTGAAAACATGTCTAGGTAGTGGCACACTTGTAACTGAGACTCAAATGTTACAAAAGCAATTTATGTAACCAAAATGTTTGTACTCCCATAACGTTAATGCTCTATATTCATTTGAAAATAATATGGAAGTGAGAATTTTCTCTTGAAAATTCTTCAATTAGATGTAATGGTCTATAAATATTGATTAGATCAAGTTGGTTGGTAGTTTTCTTCAAATTTTCTATATTCCTAGTGATTTACTTTTCTACTTATTCTGTCAGCCACTAAGAATGATGTCTTCACTTTTCCAACTATGATTTTGGGTTTACCTTTTTCCTCTATTTCTGTCAATGATCATATAATTTGAAGCTATACAAGGTCTGACAATGAAGTTTGTGAACTTGTCCTAGAAAAAGTGCTATATACCTCATTGCTAAATATCACTATGGTCACCTTTGAAATATTCTCCTTGAGAAGCTATTCACTGGTGTGATTATCTAGTCCACCCTTCAAAGCTATTTTGGAGCTCTTTCTAGAATGGCCATCAAAGCTGTCATCATAAACAATAAAAACTCTAGAAGAAAGTATGGGAAAAACTCTTAACAATATGGGCCTAGGGAAAGGTTTTATGAAGAAGGCCCTATCAGCAATTGCAGGAATGACAAAAATAAATAAATTAGACCTGATCAAGCTAAAAAGCTTCTACACAGCTATGGATACAACAATTAAAGCAAATAGACAGCCTTTGGAATGGAAGATATTCACATATTACAAATCTGAAAAAAGGCAAATAACCAGAATCTACAAAGAACTCAAGCAAATCAACAAGAAAAGAGCAAACAAGCCCATTTATATTTGTTCAAGAGACATGAACAGCACCTTCTCCCCAAGAAGACAGATGAATGACCAACAAACATATGAAAAAATGCTCATCGCCCTTAGTCATCAGAGAAATGCAGATCAAAACCACCCTCAGAGATCACTTAGCCCCAGTGAGAATAGCCCACATCGCAAAGTCCCAAAGCTGCAGATGCTGGTGTGGGTGCAGAGAGAAGGGAACACTGTTGGCAGGATTGCAAACTAATAACAGCATTTTTGGAAAGAAGTATGGAGAATTCTCGAAGAGCTAAAAGTAGACCTTGCATTAGATCCTGCAATCACATTACTAGGTACCCAGAAGAAAAAAAAAAGTCTTTATCATAAGGACATTTGCACTCAAATGCTTATCACTGATCAGTTCACAAATGCCAAGATGTAGAACCAATACAAGTATCCAAAAACCCATCAGTGGATTAATAAACTTTGATAAATGTATATCATGGAATACAATTGAGGCATAAAAAAGAGACTTTACATCTCCGGTATTTACCCGGAAGGATTTAGAAAACATCATCCTAAGTAAAGTATCACTCGCTTTTTTTTTTTTTTTTTTGTGGTTTTTGGCCAGGGCTAGGTTTGAACCTGCCACCTCCGGCATATGGGACCGGCGCCCTACTCCTTGAGCCACAGGGCCGCACAGTATCACTCGCTTTTAATGGAAAAGCAAGTATCCAATATACTCAATACTAATATAAAACTAGTAGATGAACAACTATAGGCCCACAGGAAAGAGAAAAAAGTAAATTCAAGAAGGGGAGGGGGGTGTTCTCTAAGCTGTCATCTGATGGGTATAATGTAGGGGTATACAGCACACTTCCTGGGTGAATGGCTCAACTACAAGTTGGAATTTACCTAACAAACACAAACAATGTAACATAATCATATGTACACTTTATTCATCCAGAAAAACAAAAAAAAGCTGTTATCATATTCCTCTTGATGTCCTGAATGTCATTAAAATGGTTTCCTTTCAGTATTTCCTTTATCTTTAGGTAAAGGAAAAAGCAACTGGGGACGAGATCAAAAGAGTAGGTAGAGTGTTCCAATACAGTTATTTGTTTACTGACTAAAAACTCCCTCACAGACAGTGCTGTGTGAGTTGGTGCATTGTCGTGATACAAGAGCCACGAGTTGTTGGCAAAAAGTTCAGGTTCTTTTCATCTAAGTTTTCCATGTAGCCTTTTAAGCACTTCCAAATAGTAAATTTTGTTAACAATTTGTCCAATTGGCACTAACTCATAATGAACGATCTCTCTGATATAAAAAAAATGTTAGCAGAATCATTTTGAGTTATGATTTGGTCAGACAGAACTTTTTTGGTGATGGAGAATTGGCTGAATTTCATTGTTCATTTTGATGCTTTCTTTCAGGGTCGTATTGGTACACCAGTGTACCAGTGTCTCATCACTGGTAATAACACAGCCCAAAACAGCATCTTGCCTCTCAAAAGGTCTTGGCAAACTTTGACTCTCCTTTGCTTTTGTTCATCAGTGAGCTCCTTCAGGACAATTTTTGTACACACCTTTCTCATGCCAGGATTATCCTATTTCTCTGTATTTTCCTATTTCTCAGTTCAATGATTATTTGGACTGCCATGCTTCTCACAGTTAGCCAGTGATTTTGATGCACCATTCAACCAATTTTACAACGGTTTGTCAGTTCTCATTACCGGCCACCCTGAACTCTCTTCATCAGAAAAACGTTTAACCCATTTGTACACTGTTGTTTTTTTCATGGCATTATGCCCATAAACTTGGATTAACATGTCCCTGATTTCATTTTCACTCTTGCCAAGTTTAACAAGAAATTTAATGTTTGCTCTTTGTTCTAATTCAAGCTCCAACATTCACACAGTGGCACACAAAAACACACAACAACAATAATGAACACCACTCAGAAAGACCTCACCACATGGCAGGGCAGAGACAAGATGGCTGACTGGAGCCAGCTTTCCAGAGGATCCCATCCAGAAAGAGAGTTAAAGGACAGAAATTTAGCAAGTAGTCTGGTGGATTAGAGCTGCACCAAGAGGGAAGGTTGAAGAACACACATCAACCCCGCTGAGGCGAGCTGAAACCCCAAGGATACAAACAAAAGGTACAAAATACATCACCAAGCAGATGGGAGTCCCCTCCCCCATGAGAATGGCTCAGAGTGCCCCACAAATAAATGATCAGAGTTCAAAGGTCCTCCCACTACACTCCAGGGGAGAGACCCTCTATAAACTGGACCTACCTCCCCTACTAGGGTGCCACAGCATTCTCCTGCCAGGCATAAAACTTTATAAAACTGTATATATTCTCTACCTGCAATTCTGAGCTCCTAGCCCTCCCCTCCATTCTCACTCTGAGGTCTGGAGGCATGTCCCTCAGGAGCCCAGATTTGTGGGTGATTTCTCGAGGCGTGTGGACAGGGCCTGGACTGCAGCTGGTCTATTGCTGATTCAGCGACATGGGAGTGAGGACGGTCGGCTGAGAGGGAACGGCGGTGCCCCAAGGCACAGAACAGCAGCTGTTTTGGACAACAATAGGGTCACCCCTGGATATTTCAAAGCCATACCCCATGTCTCTCTGGGGAACCAGAGGAGGCTGGGCATCTTCTTAGGTGGCAAACACCAGAGAACAGATCTGGGACAGAAACTCAGGCCCTGTGAATAAAGGGTTTGCCTGAGGCGGTACCAGCCTAGGTGGAGTGCACAGACTAGAAAACACACATGCAGTGCTGGCTGACTCCCAGGGTGGGGCTGACCCAGAGGACTACTTTACTTAGCCTAAGATGCACCCAGCCATCAGGGGATCTCAGCCTAGACAAAGGAGTGCAGGAGGCTAGAACTGACAGCTAAATGAGCTGTGAATACAAACCTTTGCAGCAACAAAGACAGGGCCTGAGGCACAGGTTCTGTGAACTCAAAACAGCTTCTCTTTGGCAGGGGAATTAAGCCGGCACAGAAACAAATTCCACAAAGTTGTTCTGTTCCATCAGTAACATCAATTAGGGGCAGGGCTGGAACTGAATGAACACCCCCAGCCTCCATCAAGGGCCCAAGGTTGTCATGCCTCACCTCCCCCTGCTGGATAGAGGCAGAGAGCAGCAGCCTGGCTGAGCACATATAGATTTCCTTGTGATTCAGGCAGGTGCAACCCCCTGGAGTATCTGCTCATTGGAGGCAGCTGGGTCACAGACTTGCAGGGGCAAACAGTGACTGGGTGTGACAGAGGTGCAAGGTGGGGAAGGAGGCATCAACTTTCCCAGACTAATCTATTTGCTGGGTGGGTCCTCCTGACTTCACGGAGCACCGGAGCAAGTCATACTTGAGTTGTCAGCAGACCCCTGCGATTTAGTTGCCAGAGACCTTTAAACCCACCTGAGACAGGTGGTGACTGAGACAATTGATTTGGACCTTTTGAACTGAGCCAATTGCCTGAGTACTATTGAAGTGGTCACCTGGGTGTGTGGTTTTAGGGAGGTTAGAGTTTCCTTTTCCAATTGTTACTTGTGGGGGGCGGGGTGACTTAACTGCTGGGATTTCTCCACAGCTGAACTTCAACCCAGAGTAACTGCTTCACTAGGGTCGGACAGAGACCAGCTGAAAATAAGACAGAAACACTTAGCCCCACCACACCACACAGGTCCCCAGTTTCTCAGGCTGTAGCACTGTATGGGTCCTCGACAAAGCTCCAGGGAAAAGTCAAAGGGTGTAAAATAATCATGGGACGGAATCAGCAGAAAAACTCTGGAAACATGAAAAACCAGAATAGATCAATCCCCCCACACACAAGGAAACATATGGCAGATGTAACTGAAGATCCCATTCATAAACAGCTGGCCAAGATGTCAGAAGTCTAATTCAGAATTTAGATTGCAAACAAGATTCATAGAATGGAGGAAAAAAAGGAGTAGGGCTCTGGCCCCATATGCTGAAGGTGGCAGGTTCAAAACCCAGTCCTGGCTAAAAACTGCAAAAAAAAAAAAAAAAAGAAAAAGAAAGAAAGAAAAGAAACCCAAGCACAAAATCTAGCCATAACATGCTTAGCCTTCAGGCTAATAAATTGTTGTTTTAAGCCAATGTTTGCAGCAATGTGTTATGCAGCAGTAGAAAAATAACACACATGATATATCTTTTTTCCACTCCTTTACTTTCAAATAATCGATGTCCTTAAAGTATATCTCTTGAAATCAGTACATATTCGGATCTTGTTTTCATCTTGTCTGAGCATCTTTATACTTTAATTATTTAATCCATTTACATTTAATATGATTAGTCATGTAGTTTGGTTTAAGTCTGTCATCTTGTTATTTGTTTTTATCTATCTCTTCCTATATTTCCACTTTCATGTATTTCTTTGAATTAATCAAATATTTTTCATTATCTCATCTTCTACTCTATTCAATTTAATTTATACTCATTTATTATTTTAGTGATAACCCTAGAGTAGTTGTTCTTAAAACTATTTTCATAACAATGCTAAGATATTATTTACCTTTTCACTCTCATTGTGCTCATGAGTGTAGTCATATTTATTTAGAAGCTACATAGCATGTAATATTGCAAAAGATTTAATGAAGAAGGAGATGTGAGAATTCAACTATCTTCTGTTAAACCATTGTTATGAACGTACCCTCCTCCAAATTCACATGTTGAAGCTCTAACCCCCAGTACCCTAGAATGTCACGATATTTGGAGATAGAGCCTGTAAAATGGTGATTAAGTAAAGTGAGTTCATTAAGCCAGGCCCTAATCTACTCTGACTGGTATTTTTATAGGAAGAGGAAATTTGGGTACAGAGAGACACAAGGGTTATGCTCACACAAGATGGATGACCATGGGAAATGGCAGCAAGATGGCAACTATCAGCCAATGCTTCAGGCACCTGAAACTTGGACTTCCAGCCTCCAGAACTCTGAGAAAGTCAAGTTTCATTGTTTAGACCACCCATTTTGTATGGTAGCCCCATCAAACTAAGACAGTCAGACATTAAAGAGATTTGCAAAAATGTAATATAATACCATTCTTTGCACTGATTTTTGTTTTGAAAATATTTTATTAAAAACATAACATTTGCAATATCAGGTAGTAGTTTATTTTTAATAAATATTTTTAGTTTTTCCAATTTTAATTTCAATTGTGGCAAATATCAATAGAAACAACCTACATAAAAGCTTTTTGCGCTCCTTTAATTTTTAAAACTATAAAGAAGTCCTGAGGCTGAAATGTTTAAAAATGATTGCGCTTAAAATTCCCTATGAATTTTTGGGTCATTTGAGCTTTCTTGAAGTTAATATTTTTGTCATTTCCAAATAATGAAAAAAAAGCCAACAGTTTAATTCAGTTTACTCCCTTCCTTTTGTTACATTGTTATATATTTTATTTCTATGTATGTTTTAAACTCCAAAAGATATTATTACTGTTATCATTTTAACCAATGTTCATTTACATTTACTCACATATTTAGCTATTTTGGTGCTCTTAATTCTTTCCTAAAATTCCTTGTTCCAATTAGGATCATTTTCCTTCCTCCTGATTAATTCTTTTGGCATTTTATCCTAAGATTTTAGTGCATTATATCTGCTTTTCAGATCCCTATATTACATTCATTTAGGAGGATAATTTTACTTGGACTAGAGTTCTAAGCTATCATTTTTGGGGATTTTCATAAGCATCTAAAATGAAATGACAACCCATTGTCTTCAGCTCCCAAAATTTCTACTAAAAAGTCTATTATGAATCCTTTTGTTGTTTTTATTTTTCTGTAGCTGCTTTTAAGGTTTTCTGTTTGTCTTTAGTTTTCATAAGTTTTACTTCAATGAGCCTAGGTGTGGAAGTTGTTTTGTTTGTTTTAAAATCATACTGAGGTTTTGTAGAGCTTCTTGAGACTGTGCTATGGTGTCTTTCATTCATATGGAGAAATTCTCAGCTAGATTTCTTCAAAGTGGAAAAGATTCATGACACTGGTCTGGGCAATGGTTTGGGGTGTATGACCCCAGAAGCACAGGCAACAAAAGCAAAAATAGACAAATGAGGTTGCATCAGACTAAAAAGCTCCTGCACAGCCAAGACAATAAGCAGTAGAATAAAGAGACAATATATGGGGCAGCGCCTGTGGCTCAGTTGGTAAGGTGCTGGCCCCACATACCGAGGGTGGCGGGTTCAAACCTGGCCCCGGCTGAACTGCAACCAAAAAATAGCTGGGCGTTGTGGCAGGCGCCTGTAGTCCCAGCTACTTGGGAGGATGAGGCAAGAGAATCGCTTAAGCCCAGGAGTTGGAGGTTGCTGTGAGCTGTGTGATGCCATGGCACTCTTCTGAGGGCCATAAAGTGAGACTCTGTCTCTACAAAAAAAAAAGAGAGAGAGATGATATATGGAATTGGAGAAAATATTTGCAAACAATGCATCTGATTAGGGTATAATATCCAAAACACATAAGGAACTGAAGGAACTCAGTAGAAAGAAAACAAATATTCCTATTTTTTAAACGGGCATGAAACTTAAATAGACATTTTTAAAAAGAAGACATATATACAAATGACTAGTAGATATATGAAAAATGCTCAGGCGGCGCCTGTGGCTCAGTCGGAAAGGCACCGGCCCCATATACCGAGGGTGGCGTGTTCAAACCTGGCCCCGGCCAAACTGCAACCAAAAAATAGTCGGGTGTTGTGGTGGGCGCCTATAGTCTCGGCTACTTGGGAGGCTGAGGCAAGAGAATCGCTTAAGCCCAAGAGCTGGAGGTTGCTGTGAGCTAAGTGAGGCCATGGCACTCTACCTAGGGCCATAAAGTGAGACTGTCTCTACAGAAAAAAAAAAAAAAAAAAAGAAAAATGTTCAACATCACTAATCCTCAGGGAAATGCAAATTAATGTTACTAGAAATTGTCTCACACGTGTCAGAAGGCTACTATGAAAAGGATGAAAGGCAACAAGTGTGTTGGCTCGCATGTGGAGAAAAGAAAACACTTGTACACCGCTTGTGAGAAGATAAAATAGTACAACCATCATGAAAAGCAGCATGGAATTTCCTCAAAAATATTAAAAATAGGACTACCATGTGATCCAGCAACCTGACTTCTGGGTACACCCAAATGAAATGAAATGAAATCATTACCTTATAAAGTTATCTGTATTTCCATGTTCATTGCAGCCTTGTTCACAACGGGCAAGATGAATTTATAAAGAAAATGTGATATATGTATATTTATATACACACATATATATGTATAATGATATATATATATATATATATATAAGTGCAATAGAATACTATTCAGCCTTTAAAAATAAAGAGATCCTGTCATTTACAATTACATGTATGAATCTGGAGGACATTATGTTAAGTGAAATAAGCCAAGAAAGAAAGACAAATACTGCATGATCTCACTTATACATGGAATTCACAAAAACTTAATTTACAGAAGTAGAGAATGGAATTGTGTTACTAAAGATGGGAGATGAGAGAATCAGGGAGATAATGATCAAAGGGTATAAAATTTCAGTTCAAGAGGAATAATTTTAAGAGATCTATCATACCTCATGGTGACTATACTTGATAACAATATATCATGTGCTTGAAAATTGCTGAGAATAGATTTTAAGTGTTCTTGCCACAAAAAATGATTAAGTATGTAAGGTAATTTATATGTATGTAATTTGTTTGATCAAGTCATGTCACAATTTATACTTATATCAAAATGTCACATGTACCGTATGTGTAAAATTTTTTATTGCCATTTATAAATAACTGAAAGTGAATAACAGACATGAATAAACACATCTGGGTATATAATCAATAGAATTGAAAGCAGGAATTCAAACAGATTTTTGTACACCAGTGTTGATAGCAGCGGCATCACAATAGCCAAAGGGTGGAAGCAATCCGAGTGTCCATCACTGGATAAGTGGACAAACCAAGTGTGTTATATACAGACAATGGAATATTATTCAGCTTTAAAAAGGAAGGAAATCCTGACACATGCTACAACACGGATTGACCTTGAAGAGACTATGCTAAGTAAGATAAGCCAGTCCTGAAAGGACAAATATTGTATGGTTTCACTTATAAGAAGTTCTTACACTATTGAATGTTTGTTTCCAGAGGCTGAGGTTAGAAAGGAGTGGACTGTTATTATTAATGGCAGAGTTTCATTGGGGGGAGATTATGAAGTTCTAGAGATAGTGTCAATGTATAACAGTGTAAATGTATTTAATGGCACAGAACTTTACTTTATTCATTTATTTTTTTTTTGTAGAGACAGAGTCTCTCACTTTACCACCTTCAGTAGAGTGCCATGATGTCACAGGACCCACAGCAACCTCTAGCTCTTGGGCTTCCGCGATTCTCCTGCCTCAGCCTCCCGAGCAGCTGGGACTACAGGCACCCGCCACAACGCCCAGCTATTTTTTGGTTGCAGTTCAGCCAGGGCTGGGTTTGAACCCACAACCCTCGGTATAGAGGACCAGCGCCCTACTCACTGAGCCACAGGTGCCACCCGACTTTTAAATATTTTTAAAAATTAAAAATAATAAAATGTTACCATTTCATTCTATGGTTTATTTTATCACAATAAAGAAAGAAAAATATCATTAGAAACAAATTGTTTTTCAGTGAGAGTGAGAAGACAATTCAATGGAGAAAAAATAGACTTTTTCATAAATGGCCCTGGGATAATTAGATATCCATAGGCAAAAAAATGAAATTAGGTCCCTACCTCACATCATACACAAGAGTTAACTCAGAATTGAGTAGATACCTAAATTTAAGAGATAGAACTATAAAAATACTAGAAGAAACATAGAAGTAAATTTTCATGATCTTGGAATAGGCAATGATTTTTAGCACAGTGACAAAAGAAAATATAGATAAATTAGACTTCATCAAAATTTAAAACTTTCATGCTTCAAAGGATATCAAAAATGTGAAAAGGCAACCCACAAATGGATAAAAAATATTTGTAAGCCAAATATCTGATAAAAGACTTGCAGCTCAATAATGAAGGCAATCCAGCTTTTTAAATGGATGAGGAGTTTGAACAGACATTGCTCCAGAGATGGTCAAAAAAGAGCACAAAGTATGTTCAAAGTCCTTACTCATGAGGAAAATACAAACCAAAACCCCAGTGATACACCACATCATACCCACTAGAATGGCTGTAATGAAAAAGATGAAAAAATAGCAAATGTTGGTGAGGATGTGGAGAAATTGCAACAGGAGTGTTGGTGAGACCATAAAAGCAGTCTTACAGCTCCTCAAAAAGTTAAAGATATGACCCCAAAGAGTTACCATATGACCCAGCAATTTCACTCTTACTTATATATTCAAAAGAATAGAAATTAAGTTCACACAACATGGGCATGAATGCTCATAGCAGCATTATTCACAATAGCCATTGTAAATATATGTACATGTATGTATGTGTATACGTGTGTGCATGCATGTGTGTTTCAGAATTATTAACCCACATGACTGAGAGAAAATATTTACTGAGATGATTACATTGTGTGTGTATAGTTTTTTATGTCTTTAGCTTTTGGTCTTTTTTTGTTTTGAGACAAGAGTCTCACTTTGTCACTCTCTGGTGAGTGCCCTGGTGTTAGATTCTCTTGCCTCAGCCTCCCTAGTAGCTGAGACTACCCGGCTATTTGTTGTTGTTGCTATTTAGCAGGTTGTTGCTGCTGTTTAGCACGCTGGGTTCGAACCCACCAGCCCTGGTGTACGTGGCTGGCGCCCTAACCACTGAGCTCTGGATGCCGAGCCTTTTGTCTTTATATTTACAGTTTACTTTTTCTTGCAAAGTAATCTAGGTTAGTTCTTTTCGTCCCCAAGGCCTTCATCTTGATTGTGTTATTCATTTGTGATACAGTTAGCTTATTTGTTTGTATACACCAACAACAGTCAAGATGAGAGGCTAATTAAGGATACAACCCCCTTCACCATAGCTTCAAAGAAAATGAAATACCTAGGAATATACCTAACAAAGGAGGTGAAGGACCTCTATAAAGAAAACTATGAAATCCTAAGGAAGGAAATAGCAGAGGATATTAACAAATGGAAGAACCTACTATGCTCATGGCTGTGAAATCAAGATTGTTAAAATGTCTATACGTCTCGGCGGCGCCTGTGGCTCAGTGAGTAGGGCGCCAGCCCCATATGCCGAGGGTGGCGGGTTCAAACCCAGCCCCGGCCAAACTGCAACAAAAAAAAAAAAATAGCCGGGCGTTGTGGCTGGCGCCTGTAGTCCCAGCTGCTCGGGAGGCTGAGGCAAGAGAATCGCATAAGCCCAAGAGTTAGAGGTTGCTGTGAGCCGTGTGACGCCACGGCACTCTACCCGAGGGCAGTACAGTGAGACTCTGTCTCTACAAAAAAAAAAAAAAAAATGTCTATACGTCTCAAAGCAATCTACCTATTCAATGACATTCCTATTAAAATACCAACATTGTACTTTCAAGATGTGGAAAAAATGATTCTGTGTTTTGTACGGAACCAGAAAAAACCCTTATAGCTAAGGTAGTTATTAGTAATAAAAATAAAGTCGAGGGTATCAGCATACCAGAATTTTGGCTGTACTACAAAGCCATAGTGGTCAAGACAGCATGGTACTGGCACAAAAATAGAGACATAGACATTCGGAATGGAACAGAAAACCAGGAAATGAAACTAACATATTACAACCACCTAATCTTCAATAAACCAAACAAGAACATACCTTGGGGGAAAGACTCCCTATTCAATAAATTGTGTTGGGAGAACTGGATATCCACATTAAAAGACTGAAACTGGATCCACACCTTTCTCCACTCACAAAAATTGATCCAAGATGGATAAAGGACTTAAATTTAAGACATGAAACAATAAAAATCCTCAAAGAAAGCATAGGAAAAACACTGGAAGATATTGGCCTGGGGAAAGACTTCATGAAGAAGACTGCCATGGCAATTGCAACAACAACAAAAATAAACAAATGGGACTTCATTAAACTGAAAAGCTTCTGTACAGTTAAGGAGACAATAACCAAAGTAAAGAGACAACCTACACAATGGGAAAAGATATTTGCATATTTTGACTCAGACAAAAGCTTGATAACTAGGATTTATAGAGAACTCAAATTAATCCACATGAAAAAAGCCAACAATCCCATATATCAATGGGCAAGATACATGAATAGAACCTTCTCTAAAGAAGACAGACAAAAGGCTAATAAACGTATGAAAAAATGCTATTCATCTCTAATTATTAGAGAAATGCAAATCAAAGCCACCCTGAGATACCATCTAACCCCAGTGAGGATGGCCCACATCACAAAATCTCAAAACTGCAGACACTGGCGCTGGCACGGATGTGGAGAGAGGGAAACACTTTTACATTGCTGGTGGGACTGCAAACTAGTACAACCTTTTTGGAATGAAGTATGGAGAACCCTGAAAGAACTCAAGCTAGACCTCCCATTTGATTCTGCAATCACATTACTGGGCATCTACGCATAAGGAAAAAATTCCTTTTATCATAAAGACACTTGCAGTAGACTTTTCATTGCAGCTCAATTTACAATCACCAAAATATGGAAACAGCCTAAATGCCCACCGACCCAGGAATGGATTAAGAAGCTGTGGTATATGTACACCAAAGAATACTATTCAACTGTTAAAAAAAAAAAAAAAAAGACTTTACATCCTTTGTACTAACCTGGATGGAAGTGGAACATATTATTCTTAGTAAAGCATCACAAGAATGGAGAAACATGAATCCTACATACTCAATTTTGATATGAGGACAATTAAGGATATGCTGGTGGGGAGAAGGGGAGAGAAGAGAGAGAAAGGAGGAGGGTTGGGTGGGTAAAGGAAGAGCATAGAGAGGGAAGGAGGGAGGGGGGTGAAAGGAAGAGCAGAGAGAGGGAAGGAGGGAGGGTGGTGGGGCCTTGATGTGTGCCACACCTTTTGGGGGCAAGACACGATTGTAATAGGGACTTTACCTAACAAATGCAATCAGTGTAACCTGGTTTCTTGTATACTCAATGAATCCTCAACAATATATATATATATATATATATATGCTTGTGTGTGTGTGTGTGTATCCAAAACTGATAGAATTATAAGGATGAGAAAATCACATTAAAAATGGGAAGTCATTAATTGAGAGAGGGTTTCATCTGTCACACAGGCTGGAGTGCAGTGGCCCCATCATAGCTCACTGTAAGCTTGCCTTCCTGGATTCACATTGTCATCCTGCCTGGGCCTCCCTCTTGCCAAACGCCATCGGAGGTGGCCTGTTGGTAAATGGAATGGACTTACTTGGGCTATGACAGTCTGAGGCGGCAGTGGGCTGTTGTCTCAACAACCTCCCACCTCCTCTGCTTACTGAGCACCTGACAAAGGCAAGCAGCAGAGGTGCTGGTGGCAGAGAGCGGGCTTTATGTCCATTATTGTGACTTGCTCCACGCTTTCGACTGGGGGAATCTCGCTATGAGAGTCCATGCTGGACTCTTGACCTGTTTTTCCTTAAGGTTATTTTCTAGCTTTATGCCTGGCAGCTGGGTAAGAAAGTAGCAGGTTAAGTTGCACAGAGGAAGGAAAAGAAAAGAAAGAAAAAAATTATTCAAGCCAGTAATCTCAGCACTTGGGAGGCCGAGGCAGGGGGATTGCCTGAACTCACAGATTCAAGACCAGCCTGAGCCAGAGGGAGGTCCTCTCCCTAAAAATAGCCAGGCGCTGTAGCAGGCGCCTATAGTCCCAGCTACTTGGGAGGCTGAGGCAAGAGATTCGCTTGAGCTCAGGAGTTTGAGGTTGCTGTGAGCTGTGATGCCACAGCACTCTACCAGGGGTGACATAGTGAGACTATCTAAAAAAAGAGGTTAATTCTAAACATTTGAGACAGAACAAACTGAAAGTACATTGGAAGCAAATGGCTTCTCCGTGATGAGGCTAATGTCATAGCCTGGATGGTCCCCGGGTGCGTTTACAGCCTAAGTAGCAGGGACTGCAGGTGCCCACCACCATAACTGACCAATTTTTTACATAGTGTGGTCTCACTATGTTGTCCAGGCTGTTCTTGAATTCCTGGGTTCATTCAAGTAGTCCTCCTGCCTTGGCCTCCCCAAAGTTCTGGGATTATGATTCTGGCCATGGTGGAAAGTTTTTAATTCACTTCAAAGAACAAGTCAAATACAAAAAAAATTAACAAGAATAATCTAATATAAGGTAATAATTCAATCAGTTTCAAAGAACTGACCTCACACTAGTATGACCCACCATCCTGGGGCGTTTTGCCGTAGGACACTTTCTGCACTAAACCTGGCACACACACACACACACACACACACACACCCACGCACACACACACACACCCCCGAGAATGAGGATGGGAACCTACGTTAACTCTCTGGCTAGAAAGCAACTGTTAATAAAACATAAACCCATAAATATTTCAGTATTTGGAGATGAGAGCTCTTGTTTTCACAGAAAGTCACACATCGTACGTAAAAGTCCCACTGTTCTTATTGTAATCATGTTGTGTACTAGGTTAACTACTGACTGGGCGCTAAACAACAAAAATTTCTTTTCTCACAGTTATGGAGATGAGAAGTCCAAGGTCAAGGTGTCGTCCAGGTTTCTCCGCAGGCCCTTCTCTCTGGCTTGCAGCAGCCGCTATCTCTGTGAGTGGCTGCGTCTCTGCGCGTGCGTGCATGTGCCTGCGTTTGCGTGCTTGCGTGGCTGCGTCCCTGCTAGCGTGTGTGTGTGTTTGCGCCTGCGTATGCGTGCGTGTATCCGCATATGTGTGTGTGCATGGCTGTGTCTCTGCTTGCGTGTGTGTCCCAGTCCTGCTAAATAAGGATCCCACTTTTAAGGCCTCTTCTAATCTGAATTAACCTCTCCATAAGCCTGTTCTCCAGATGACATCACGTGGTGGTTTAGGGCTTCTTTGTGAATTTTGGGAGCCGGTAATCAATGCTAATCTCCCTCCTCGGCCTCTCTGAAATTCATGTCTTTCCTACACGCATGATGCCTTCTCATCATCCCATAGCCCCCAAGTCTTTTTTTTTTTTTTTTGAGACAGAGTCTCACAATGTTGCCCTCTGTAGCGTGATGTGAGCTCAAACTTCTGGGACCAAGCCATCCTCCTGCCTCAACCTCCCAAGTAGTTGGGACTGCAGGCAACCACCACAATGCCCGGCCAGTTTTTGGTCGCAGTTGTCATTGGTATTTGGCTGCCTGGGCTGGGTTTGAACCCATCAGCTCTAGTGTTGTGGCTGGTGCCCTAACCTCTGAGCTACCAGGGGCAGAGCCAGTCCCTAAGTCTTAACCCATTTCAGTATCAATTCCAAGTTTAAATCAGGTATCTGTGAGTCGCCTGGAGGAAAAATTCCTCTCCAGGTGTAAACCTATGAAGCCAAAGACAACTGCTTCCAAAACACAACTGTGGGACAGGCATAGGATGGACATTCACACCCTAAGGAGAGACTGGAAAGAGGAAAGGGGAGATGGACACGGGCCAAGTCTAAATCCTAGCAAGGCGAATTTAGATCCTCATGGTCAAGCATCAGCCTGGCTCCCCTGTGGGCACTGCCTCCGCCCTGGGTCGTGACCCTTCCCCCGTGGTAGAGCCCCCTCCATACAGTTTTTCACTGTGATCCTGCCCCCCCCCGAGACCCTGGGTGGGGACTGCCTGGCCTCCCAGGCCCTGGTGGTCTCTGAATAGCCTTCAAGGTTGTTTTTCCCTTTCCTGAAGCATAAAGAGATTTCACAGTCAAATATCTTCATGTCTTGTTCTGAAGAATCCCAGAATTCCAAAAGTTTTCCTTTATTTCATCCAGTCTGTTCTCCTTCATGCAAACTCGCAGTGTCTCTGCTAGTGTAACCCCCTCTCTATTCCTGGCTGCTGCTGAGATGGCTGATTAACTCCACGGTAATCTCCTTAGGGAGAAACTGTCCAGTGACACTCTTGGTGCTCTCTCCAGAACATGCTTAGCACTTTTTTTTTTTTTTAATTTTGAAATATGAATAGGCTGAGAATTTTTCAGATATTCACATTCTGGTTCCTTTTTGCTTAGCAGTACATTCAATTCCTGTCTCTCCTTTTGCATTTTATTGCAAGAAGTAGTGAGAAGCCAGGTAGCAACTATACCGTCTTGCTTGAAAGTTTTCTCAGCTAGTTACCCCATTTTATCACTCCTAAGTTTTACCTTCCACAAAACAGTAGAACCCAATCTAATCTAGTTGTCTGCCTCCTTCCAACCAGGATGGCCTCTCTTCCAGCATCCAGCACACTAACCATTTCCTTTTAAATTTTTGAATTTGTTTCAGTGCCAACATAATTGTTGTTGCCTTTTTAGCTTCAAATTCCAATTGCTGAGTCAGGGGACATGCACCTGTCATCCCAGCAACTCTGAAATCTGAGGCAGGAGCTCAAGTCCACTCTGAGCAACATAGTGAGACTGTCTCATAAAAATTTCATTTGCTTATTGCTGACATGATAGGAAAATAACTGACCTTTGTACACTGACTTTGTGTTCTGCCACCTTATTGTCGTTGCTTGTTAGTTCCAGGGAAGTTTTTTTGTTGATTCTTTGGTATTTTCCACACAGGCTTTCATGTCATCTGTAAACAAAAACTGTTGTATTTCTTCCTTCCGATCGACATGTAGGACAGAGCATTGGGTTAAAAGTTCTAGGCACTAGGAACAGAGTAATCTGGACAGAACCCCAGCATCGCTGCTGGCCCCGAGAATGGAAAACAACACTTGCTAGACACCACTCACTGTCCAGGCCTAAGTCACACTTACCAGTGATAAGGCTGAGGTTAAGAAGTGCAGTAGGGCGGTGCCTGTGGCTCAGTGAGAAGGGCACTGGCCCCATATACCGAGAATGGCGGGTTCAAACACAGCCCCAGCCAAACTGCAACAAAAAATAACCGGACATTGTGGCAGGCGCCTGTAGTCCCAGCTACTCAGGAGGCTGAGGCAAGAGAATTGCCTAAGCCCAGGAGTTGGAGGTTACTGTGAGCTGTGACACCACAGTACTCCACTGAGGGTGATAAAGTGAGACTCTGTCTCTCTGAAGAAAAAAAAAAAGAAGTGCTTTAAACAGAATTTGTTACGAGTCAATATGAAACTTGCCCCTGTGCTGTATTTTCTCATGCCTGAGACTTTGATAAAAGCCTGTGTGGATCGTGGGGAAGGGCCACCCCCTCGTCTCCTCGCGTAGGGAGCTGGCTGGTGTTGGCCTCTCCGGGGCCCTTCAGTCCTGTGCAAAGGGACTGAGTAGGTGTCGTTATTTTGTGTAAAGTTGCACCAACATTTACATACCTTTTCTGTCCTTGTGCTGTCTTACCGTAAGTCCTATAACTAGGACTTCCTAAATGAAGTTGAATAGGAAAGAGGGATGAGAGTAGAAATCCTTGTTCTGTTCCCAATTTTAGGAGGAAAGAGTCCAGTTTCTCACTATTTAGTATCATTTTTTTTTTTGAGACAGAGACTCACTTTATCACCCTCAGTAGAGTGCTGTGATGTCAGAGCTCACAGCAACATCAAACTCTTGGGCTTCAGTGATTCTCTTGCCTCAGCCTCCCAAGTAACTGGGGCTATAGGCACCCACCAAAATGCTGGGCTATTTTTTTATTGTAGTTGTCATTGTTTTTGGCAGGCCCAGGCTGGGTTCAAACCGGCCAGCTCCGGAGTATGTGGCTGGTGCCCTAGCCACTGAGCTACAGGCGCTGAGCCTATTATGATTTTTTTAAAACATTTTTATTTTTTAGGGACAAGGTATCACTCTTCTGCCCAGTCTGGAGTGCAGTAGTGTGGTCACAACTCATTATGAGGCAGGGGATAGAAGCAGACCCAGACTCTGCCCTGGGAATTCTGCACAGGCATTAGCCAGGCCATCTGCAAACAGTATGAAACTCCTAATTACAACCCCCACTGTAGCAGATGTTCCTGTTATTGACATGCCCTTCAGAGGATACATGTTGAGCCCACATAGTAACCTTGTAACATCCTTGACCATCTGTTGTCTTTGAGGATGGGCGGCCTTGCACCAAGGGCATGAGCCGGCCTGACCTTCCCTGAATCACAAGATTTTCACATCCACCCAAGCCCTAAAAATGTACAAAAAGGGAGCCAGAATTTGAGTTGGTGGGCTTGGTTCTGGGGACGCTAGTAAGCCAAGAGTCCTGACCAGTGAATAAAGCCACTTCCTGTTTCAACTGGTGCCTTAGAGTCTCCTGCTACAATGACAGCCTCAAACTCCTGGGCTGAAGGGACGTCCCCACCACCTCCTCCTGAGTAGCTGGGAGGACAGCGTGTGACGCTGTGCCTGCTACTGGGTTTCTGCAGGTGCACTTTATCAAGGTGAGGAAGCTCCTCTCTACTTCCAGGTTCCTGAGAGTCTTATCAGGAAGGTGGATAGGATTTTGTAAAGGTGCTTTCTGCATCTAGGGCCATGATCCTATAATGCTCTTTCTTTAGCTTGTTCATGGGAAGGAGGACTTTGATTTCTGAACACTGAGCTGGCCTTGTACACACTGAGTTAGTCCATGGGGCTGTGGGAAAGGGAACTCATGTCTGCAACTTACTCTGACAAGTATTTTCAAAACAGCATGAATAAAAGGATGGAAGTTTGGAGATTTTGTAGTTAAAAATCTTGGGAAAAAATTACAAATCTATGTAAGGACTGTAGAACCCAGGCAGATATAAAAATGAAAGTGACTTGATTTGCAGTGATTTTGTTACTGTGGGTAATGTTTTCTCTCTTTAACTTAGAGCACTCAGTATTGCAGAAAGCTTTTTAAAAACATCAGTGGTGAATCCCTGCAGAGTTTTAAAAAGCTCCTTATAGTTCCCTAAAAATATGTTTCTGTTTCAAAACTGATTTTCTGGTTTCTAGCTTAAAAGTCAAAATTCCATCCAATAATACTGTTTTTCACTAACATCAGAAATACTTTCTCTGAACTCTATTGCTTTTTCTTTTTTCATTATTGATTAAAAAAAAAAAAACCTAAAGACACAATTCAATTTTTCCCCCTAACATTCTAGTATTTTGTGGGGACAGCAGGCATTATAAGGAGAGTTGAGGCATTGAACTTGTAAGCAAGTTAAAAAAAGTATCTGTTGCCCCTTTCCCCCATGTCTGTCCATCACCACTTAGATCTGGCTAATAATTCCTCTGAACTTGCAGTTCTACAGACAAAGCTACTGGTCTCTGCTTTGGGTCTCTCTTTTATTGCAACTCTAATTTTTTTTTTTTTTTTGAGATAGAGTCTCACTTTGTCACACTCAGTAGAGTGCTGTAGTATCATAACTCACAGCAACCTCAAACTCCTGGGCTCAAGCAATTCTCTTGCCTCAGCCTCACCAGTAGCTGGGACTACAGATACCTGCACAACACTCGGCTATTTTTAGAGATGAGGTCTTCCTCTTGCTCAGGCTGGTCTCTAGGAACTTATGAGCTCAGGCAATCCAGCCACCTTGGCCTCCCGGAGTGCTTGGATTATAGGCGTGAGCCACCACACCGAGCTGCACTCTTGATTATTGCAACTCGAGAAAAGACTTTGAAAAGAAAACAGGACTAAATTTCCCAGAACAATTGTTTTTAATAAACAAATTTCAAAATCAAACATCTATGTTCGGAAATATCACAAGGAAATACTTATTACTGTATTTTTTTCAGTTTCAATTATTTTCCACATCATTTAGAGTTTGACATTTTGTATCAATAAACTTAATTGCCCACTATGTCCAAGTTATCTTTGTAGACACTTTGGGAAATATGAAAATGAAACAGATTAGGTCTTGGTCCTCGCAGCGCGGAATTCCTGACAGTTTAAACACCACCTCTGATGGCTGTGAGAGCAATACCAGCAGAGGAAGGAAGGAGGGCAGTAGAGCTTGTGGAGAAGAGGGCATTTGAACCTAGATGCAAAGTAGCTGCAGGGGAAAGGATTTTTTAGGAAGAGCTCTGGCGAGAAAATGAACCAATAGCATATATATTCAGGATAGAGAAATTTATCTTAAGGAATTTATTCATGCAATTATGGAGGTTGACAAATGAAAAATCTGCAGGGTAGGCCAGCAGGCTAGAGACTCAGGGAAGAGCAGTGGCTGATGTGCAAGGCAGAACCCCTCCCCCACTGAGGGGTCGGTCTTTTTTCACTAGGTCCTCCAACCAATTGGACCAGGGCCACTCACATTGTGGAGTGCAGTCTCAAAGTGTACTGGTTCAAATGTTCATCTCATCTAAAAAAATACCTTCACAGAAAAACCTAGAACAATGTTTGACCAACTACCTGGGTAGTGTGCCTAGCCAAGTTGACATATGAAAGTGCCCATTATGGCAGCGTAAGTGTGTTTTCAGGCTCAGGGAAGAACAAAAGACTCATGTAGGAATAATGTGTAGCAGAGATAATTCAGGAGCAAGGTCAGAGAGGAGAAGGGCATGCTCTAGGACCTTAGAAAGAAGGATGGGGAAGGACAGAAAAGGATGGGTTAGGTGCTGAAGAATTTTGAGATGAATATAGAAAAGCTGATGTCTGGCTTGGTGCCTGTAGCTCAGTGGCTAGGATGCCAGCCACACACACAGGAGCTGGCGGGTTTAAATCCAGCCTAGGCCTGCAAAACAACAATAAGAGCTACAACCAAAAAATAGCTTGGCATTGTGGTGGGTGCCAGTAGTCCCAGCTACTCAGGAGGCTGAGGCAAGAGAATCGCTTAAGCTCAAGAGTTTAAGGTTGCTGTGAGCTGTGATGTCATAGAACTCTAACGAGGGCCACAAAGTGAGACTCTGTCTCAAAAAAAAAAAAAAAGAAGAAGAAGAAGAAAAGAAAAGCTGATGTCAGATAGCTTTGGTCTCTCGGGGAAAAGTGAGATGTGTGTTGGAGGCCAAGTTTGGGAGCTGGTGACAACAGCGAGTGTGTACTGGAGACAAGGGTGGGGGTTGAGGGTTTGGAAAAATATTAGGAAGGAACAGCACTCAGCATTAACTTAGTTTGCAGAAATATTAAACCTAAGTTGGCTATCTGCTCTCTTCTTTTTGTTTTCTCCAGCCTACTCTCTAAAAGAGGTGAGCTGTGGAATTACACCAGCTGGAATTTCAGTCCAGGAACCCACTCACTAGCACACTGGATGACCTTGGGAAAATTACCTCTGAATTCTTATAGTCTTGGTTATGAAGAGTAAATAAAATAAATTACTTGTGTAAAAAATGTCCAAGATAGTGAGTGGCAGTAAATGAGGAACAAATGTGCCTCTCAAGGGACATTTGGTGACATCCAGAGACATTTTGGGTCGTCATACTGAGGGTGGGGCAGAAGGTACCACTGCCTCCGTCCAGTGGGCAGAGGCTGGACGCTGGTGACTGTCTTAACCACCCAGACGTCAAAGAATCACCCAGGCCAACATGTCAGTGTCTGAGGCAGTATACGTAAAGGCTGGTTTCTGTTTATATATGAATCATAGAAGCCAAATTGAGTAGCATTTTTCCCATAAGTGGCCACATCTGAAGGTTTATTTTCAAAAATGTCGAAAATGCTGCTTTTAAAGAAGTTAAAGTGTAATTCAGAGACACAAAAAAAGTAAACTCTATTCAGAAATTCTTACACAGATAAAATATGAAAAAATAATCAACAAATTCAAGAAATACCAAAGCCCAGCTCCCCACTGCCCCTTTTGACAATCTCGGGGCAAAGACAGACTCCGGTGCAGTGTCCTCTGATCCTGGACCGAGATTCCAGGGAAACAAGATTTGGATTTGCATTTGCAAACGTATTTACACTTCTTTCTTTCTTTTTTTTTTTTAAGAAGATGTTAATTTTATTATATAACATATTAACAAGTTTTGTAAATAAAACCTAAAACAAAGTAAAAAGACAAATGATAAAATGGAAAAAAAATATACTGGAGAAGTATATTACCAATGGCTAATTTATCTCAAGTACAAAGAGCTTTTACAAATTACAAAATAGACAAATGACCTGAACCAGAGCTTAATAAGAAAATGCCTAATATACATCTATATGAAATCTTCAGTCTCAGTTGTAAGTCAATAATGGCCATTTAAAACACTAAGGTAAAGCTTTTATCTACCAGACTGGCAAAGATGAAAAACTTGCAATACACAGCACTGGTGAAGAGAATAGGGAACCAGGCACACCCTGAAATTACTGGCAGAAATCTATGTAACCTTCTTGGGAGGTTACAATTCAGGAATATCTCACAAAGCAAAAATAAGTGTTTTGATGCAGCAATTTTACTTTAAAAAATAGATCCCATAATTAGTACCTAAGTGAAATACACAAAAAGAATGTGTAGTGCCTCATATCTAATAGCTAAAAATGTCCAATAACCCAAATGTTCATTAACAGGAAAGTGATTAACCATACCTATAAAAATGGGAGTCCTATGCATTTATTAAGAAAAAATGAGGCAGAGGTCTTAGACATATATATATTTTAGAGACAGAGTCTCTCCCTTTGTTGCCCTTGGTAGAGTGCTGTGACGTCATAACTCACAGCAACCTCTTGGGCTTAGGAGATTCTCTTGCCTTAGCTTCCTGAGTAGCTGGGACTATAGGCACCCGCCACAATGTCTGGCTAATTTTTGTTGTTGTTGTTGCAGTTTGGCCGGGGCTGAGTTCAAACCTGCCACCCTCGGTATGGGGCTGGTGCCCTGCCCTGCTTACTGAGCCACAGGCTCCGCCCAGGTCTTAGACATATTAAGGTAAAGGAAGATACATATAACAAAATCTCATCAGTACAAAAGAAAGCACAGTGTATGCACGTTTGTATGTAATGAATCTACTCATATATGCAAATGAATGTTCCTGAAAATACTATATAAACAGATGGTGGGTGTGGCTGAGGTTAGAAGACAACCTTGGGACTTGCACTTCTGATTTCATATTTTCCTGTATAATCTTAATTTTTACTACTCTGTATGTTACTTTTAAAATAAAAACACTAAAAATAAATGTCATTTTACTTTAAAGTACAAAGTCTTTACCTTATAGGGGAAACTCTTCGTGCAAAACCCCGACGGGAACAGCTATGACATCAGGGATCTGGTGTGTTTCTGGTTTAATCAGAGTGGCACTTAAGGTAACTCATAAAAGCTTTGTGCAATTCCTATTGGGATGCCCAAATCAAGGCAGTAGGGCACGAAATTCATATTCTGGTGTACACTACCAAAATATTTCTAAAGAAAAAAATTCAAATATTTAAACAGATATTCTGATACCACCTTTTAACATAACTTACATATATGTATAGGGGTAGACCTGGAAAATCTTTCATTAAAAAAAAAAAAAATCAGTGAACAGTTTAGAATGCCAACCAATTCATCTAAAATGCAAAGTATATATATTTTAAACCCTAATATTTTGAAGGGGAAAAACGTATCCATCACAAAAAGCGTTCTGCTGGCATGAGTTTATACAATTTCATGGAGTTAAGAATTACAGAACCTGAAAGACCCATTAACCTGAAGTTGATGATGTGAATTATGAGATTAAAAACATGAGCTTTTTCCACATTAGCATTCTGTTTCAGCTACAGTTGCAGAAGAGATTTCCTCACTGGGCTGTATGTAGTGCAGTCACCTTGCACTCACCTGTCAGGCTGTCTGGCTGAGGTGGAACCATCCTCTCATAAATGTCATACTGCTGCTGTCCAAATTGCTCCATGTCATGAACAGTTCTTTGCAGTGAGGGTCCCAGATGCTATGGTATGGCAGTCATCCCTGAGCGTTTGGGGGATGACTGCCCCACCTGGCCTTGGGATGGGGAAGCTACCCGAGTCTGTGCATCCATCAGGGTCAGCGGGGACCCTACTCTGGCGGTGGTTGGGTACTGAGGGGTTGGTCCATTGGGGTTGGAGGTCTGCCGAGAGGTGACTGACCCAATCCGCCGTAAGGCTGTTGGGGAGGTGGGTCTCTGTGAGTACGGAGAGGCTGCCCGCTGAGCAGGTAATGTGGTGGAGGAGTATGCAGTGGGGTTCAGATGTCGGCGGAGAGCCAAATCCACTACCCAGAGAAGTTCTCAGTGACCCCGGTGAAGGAGACACGCCTGTGCTGATAACATAAGAAGGAGACTGTGCTCTAGATGGAACTGAACTAACTCTCCTCATGGCCGGACTGGCTACTGATGGCTGAACCAATGTTTGTCCTTCAGCTCTTGAATTCCTCACCAAATGGTTATTAGTTGATCCTATGAATGAATGCTGCTGCCTATTATCTGCCTTGCTCACATTCTGGCTATTGTGAAAACTCCCTGCTTCCTGGTATCCACTGTTGGAATAAGAATTCATTTGTGTTGAACTTCTTGAGTTACCCAACGATCCCTCACTTTCATGGAGAGATGTCTGTTCTGGTGGATAGAGGGTCCCTTGTTCCGGCTCTGTCCTGATGAGATAGTTGTTAGGATGGGCAGCGTCAGAAGCTCTAGGTTTGCTTACACCAGTATTTGGCACGTCTGTTGATCTCCAAGGAAATGACTTCTCTGTTGAGCTGGTGCTGACGATGCTTGGTGATTCTGCTCCAAGCCTACATCTTTCTAGCTGACTGGCAACAATCTGCCTTTCCACTTCCAGTTCTCTGGTGAGTCGTTGAAACTGAAGCTCCTGCTCCTTCACGGAAGCTAGAATAGTGGTGGCTGTGGTCTCGGGTTCCATGCCTGGGCCAGTGGAGGCAGCGTCCTGGCGGGTCTGGGGTTGCCCTTCCTCCACCAGTGAGGCCTGCTCAGGAGCTGGCATTCCTCTTTTAATGTTCCATACATGCGTGCTGTACATATTCATTAGTAAGCTTTCCAGCTTAGGCAGCGGCTGTCTTCGCTCCAGGGATCAGGGACATCAGCGCTGAGGGGTCGCTGCTGCGGCACCGGAAAAAAATTAAAAAAGTGTCGCGGCCAGGCGGCAGCCAGCCCCTCCCTCCCCCACCTGCCCCCTCCCCCGGACTGCTCTCTCACCACCCCCGGCGGCGGCGGTGGCCAACTTGCCCCTCCACCCCTTGCCCGTGGTGCAGCCTCCGCGGCAGGCCTCGACGCGGACTCAGCCCCGGAGCCCCCTCTACTGCCCAGAGGCCGCCGCCGCCGCCCGCCCAGCCGCCAGCCCGCCTGCCCGGCCAGCCCCTACACTTCTTTCTAATATTACTGATCTATTCAGAAAGGAAAGAACTCAGAAAATCAAATGATTACATTTTATCCTGTCTTATGTGGAATTTCTTAGCTATAACTGTAACACCTTCAGGCATTTCAGTCAACAGAGCACAGCCTTAAACAGAACAACCCGTACCTTTGGTTCTCCAGGAGCGCAGACGCTGAACAAATAGTGATCTTAGTTTTTTACAAACAGTTTGATCATATTTGTATCAGAAGTTCACATTGTTTCCACTAAATTTGGGGAGAAGGAAGCAGCACTGTCCTTACCTGGCCTCTGGTAATGCTGTCACTCCCAAATCTCACACTCATTGAATCTTTCTCTTTACCTTGCGGGTAAAACTTGGCAGAACAAACAAAACTTGCAGAAAGTTAATGAAAAAAGAGCTTTTATTTGGTAAATTCAGCGTGGCCAAGGGGTTTGAAACTATGTTTTAAACTAAGAAGTCCAGTCAGCTAATCAGAGGAAGAGGAAGGGGAGTGGGTGGGGAGGAAGAGTGGGGAGACGGGAGAGGGGGCTGTTTGGACGTTAGGGAGAACCCGAGGCTGTGGCTGAAATCATCAACAGTGCAATTTTGAAGACCAGCAGCTGTCTGCAGGGAGCCAGCCATGAGCCAGCAGCGTCAGGGGTCTCTTTTTCCTCGACCCCCAGAATGACCTTTCAGGGTTGAGATTATCATCCCATTTTTCAAATAAGAAAACTTAGACTGGGTGGCTCATTTGGCTCAGTGGGAAGGGTGCCAGCCCCATATACCGAGGGTGGAGGGTTCAAACCCAGCCCCGGCCAAACTGCTACAAAAAGAAATACCTGGGCATTGTGGCAGGTCCCCATACTCCCAGCTACTTGGGAGGCTGAGGCAAGAGAATCACCTAAGCCCAGAAGTTGGAGGTTGCTGTGAGCTGTGATGCCACAGCACTCTACCGAGGGTGACAAAGTGAGACTGTCTCTACAAAAAAAAAGAAAAGAAAACTCAGACTGAGAGAGAGAGAGATTATGTGCCTGAGTCCATCCAGCTGGTAAATAGATAAAGTAGGATTTAAACCTAATATGAGAAGATGTTGACTGAAAAACAGACATTTTTCTTTGCAATTTTCGTTTTTGGCCGGGGCTGGGTTTGAACCGACCACCTCTGGTATGTGGGGCCAGTGCCCTAATCACTGAGCCACAGGCGCTGCCCTGAAAAACAGACTTTATGTTTGTTTACAGTGAAAACAGAATTACTGTGGGTTTTTAAAAAAATTGATAACTTCATTTTTAAAAGCAGTTTTAGATTCACATATTGTGAGGTTATTCTAGTTCTATAAATAAGCAATATAGTTTTTATTTAAAAAAAGGGAGTTTGGAATCCTTCAAACTCCCTGTAACAATTTCATGCAATTTTTGTTTTTTTTTTTTTGAGGCGGGGTTTGGCTCTGTCGCCCCAGCATCACGGCAGCTTATGGCAGCCTCCTGAGTACCTGGGACTCTAGAGGCATGTCACTGCACCAGGCTAATTTTTATAGAAGCAAGGTCTCGCTCTTGCTCAGGCTGATCTGGAACTCCAGGCCTCAGGTGATCCTCCTGCCTTGGCCTCCAAATGTACTAAGATTACAGATGTGAGCCACCGTGACTAAACTTCAGCCTTCACGCATGTTCTGCATGGTTATAAACATACATGCAATTTGAGAAAAAGCAGAGTCATATACATTTTTAAACATTCAAAAACAATTTTTAATGCAAATTTTTGGCTTTCTCCTGACATCCTTCCTCTTATTACTCACACATTTGAAAATACCATATAATATTATCTATACCTACTCCTTTATCACAGCATACACACATGTATATATGTATGTGTACGTAATCTATCCAAGGGATTGATTACCTTACCCAGGTTCCTCCCTGCATTTTTTTTTAATTTTTTATTTTTTTGAGACACAGTCTCATTTTGTTGCCCTCAGTAGAGTACCATGGCATCATAGCTCAAAGCAACCTCAAACTCTTGGGCTCAAGCAATCCTCTTGCCTCAGCCTCCTAGTACAGGCACCTGCCACAATGCCCAGCATTTTTAGAGATGGGGTCTCGCTCTGGCTCAGCTGGTCTCTAACCTGTGGGCTCCGGCAATCCACCCACCTCAGTCTCCCAGAGTGCTGGGATTACAGGGTGAGCCACTGTGCCTGGCCCCACCATGCATTTCATGTAACCACCTTTTGAGCAGCTCCCTCTAATGCAGCTGGGTGGATGGTGTCTATTCCTGGTACAGCAGGCCCCAAAGTGTAGGTACACCCTCCTGATGGGCATTTACTTTAGTTCCACTTTTCTGCTGCTGAGAGAGGATACCCGGGAAAGGGGAGGTCTGAGAGAACAAAGGTCTCTCCAAGGAGGCCACAAGGATACTCCTGCAAGGTCCTCTCCATGGTGACTCAGCTCTTAGGAATTTGTAGAAACTTAGCTTGTTGGGGCCTGGAAACTAACTGCTTGCTTCTACTTCTATAAAACCTCAAGCCCCGCTTCTCCAGCTTGATTTAAACTGACCAATGAGAAAGGAACCCGCTGGCTGGAACTTTTGACTAGACATAAAAAGGAAAAGACTGAGCCAGTGGGGGAGCACAGCCATTCAGACTAGTCTGCCATCACTCCACCAGCTGGAATAAGGCCCTTCCTCTATTAAACATGGTGTTTGGGTGTTCTTCCTCTCCATTGGGCCTCATCTTCCTGCAACACCGCTGTGCAAAAATGGTTGCAATAAATATCCTTGCACATGGTCTTATTTTGAGCTCTTAAATTTTCCCTTTCCTTCTTTTATTCTCTATGTTCAGCCATCAGCTCACTCAGTTTTGTCCCCTCCCAAACTCCAGGGCTATTGCCTAGTTCAAACTTTCATAAGATCAGCCTGAACTACTGTAAAGTCCTCTGAGCTGTGCTTTCTGCTACAAGTTTAATTCTTCTCTTTTACATCTCTTTACCTTTCAACAATTCCTTCAGGTTCCAGGACTGTCTTTCTGATACATATGCAAATGTTGCTGAACTTTTCTGGTAGCTTCCTACCATGGAAATAGCATCCTGGGCTAAAGAGTAAGATAAAGAATCCTGTCCTGGAGAGGACAGATGGAAGCCCAGGCGCAGTCTGGATATGGAGCCGGCAGGAAGGATTGGCCACACCTTCTGTCTCTAGACTGCCCGCCCCTGCTCAGCTCTGACTGACGATTGCCACCAGGGAATGTGGACCAGTCTTGCCTATTGTTATTTTTTTACAATAAACCTAGAACTCAGGATTTTAATGGAAACCTTCCAATTAAACACCTGCGATCTGAAACTTTTGTCCTGCAGAATGGAGTGTGGCCCAGGCGGCTGGCCACTCCCATCTCTCTCTGCTCCTGTCCACATCTGTCCTCTCCTCACTGATAACCACCTGCTGTTTGTTCATCCACCTGATGTCACTCATATGTTATGAGGGTTGATTTAACTGACGCTCTGTCTCTGGAGCTGGTCAGAGTCTCAGGACATAATGAGAAAGGAAAAGCAGAGGATGACATGGAAGTGACATTAGAGGCACCCAGGTCCACCGCCTCTCCTGGTGTTGCAGGAAGACCAGGCCTGATGGAGAGAAAGAGCACCCAAACACCACGTTTATAAGAGGAAGGGCTTTATTCACCAGCTGGGAGCTCACGGCATAGAAGAATTCCAAATGGCCACGCTCCCCGACTGGCTTGGTCTTTCCCTTTCTATCGACAGTCAAAAAGTTCCACCCCACAGGCACCCTTCTCATTGGCCAGTTTGAATCAAGTGGGAGATGCCATTCCAGCCCCTACAGAACTACAGGATTTCACAGAACTTGGAAATTTCCAAGTTCCAGGAAGTTAAGTTTACAAATTCCCAAGAGCTGAGTCACCATGGAGAGGACCCTGCTGGTGTATCCCTCACCCTTCTTTGGTATCCTCTCTCACTGGGAGTTGCAGTGGTGACCTCCGTCACAAGCCACTGTGCTCTGCTCCACTGGCCGCTTCTCCAGGGCCCTGGACTCGGAATTCTAGCTCTACTTCTGAGCACCTGCCCCGTGCCAGGCTACAGGTGGGGCTGCTCTCCTACCTCTTATGTCTCCCTCTTAAACTGCTCATCCAGGTAAGTTTTATGACACATTTTCACCTGAGGGAACTGAGAGGTTAAGTTGCCCCAATCACATGGCAGTAAGTGGAAGGATTCAGGCTCAAATCTAGGTCTTTAACCCCAAACACATTCGCACTGACTGTCCTGTTGTCAGATAGCTCAGTGCCTTATCCAGGGGCCTCATAGGAGGAGAAGCCTTTGCTCTGTCACTGGATACATGATTGAAGCTGTGGTTTGAGCCTGACGAAGGTTTTCACTGAAGCTTTGCTCATTTCCTCTGCTTATTTATCACCATTTCCAGAACCAAATCCCATGTAATTATATATATATAATTACAGATTCTGGACTGTCCGGATTCTGGCCACTCTGGATTCTGACCAGTCCAGATTCTGGCCAGTCCGGATTCTGGCCACTCTGGATTCTGGCCAGTCTGGATTCTGGCCACTCTGGATTCTGGACAGTCTGGATTCTGGACACTCCGGATTCTGGACACTCCGGATTCTGGACACTCCCTGTCCCCTTCACTTTTCTCAGGTAACAGGAGGGACGCACCCTCAGCTGTGCTCGGTGCTGGACACACAGGAGTTGTGTGGTCCTGTGTGGGAGGTGGACATAGAAACAAGCATTTCCCAAACAGTGAGACCAGTTCCCAGACCAGGGCTGGTACAAATGAGAGACCGACACTGCCCTCTGGGGAGAACAGGCCCAAACGCCAGAGTCGGGGGGCAGGGTGCTGCACCAGGGCTGCTGTGGGGACAATTTTCAGTTCTCTGTCAGGAATACATCACAACTCACCCTTGGGCCACATAAGAAGACAGAGTCAATGGTTCTGCAGGTTTCTGGAGAGGCAGCACCTGTTCTTCTAATTAGCTGACCATCGGTGGCTTCTATGAGGATAGAAGCCATTTAGGGGAATGTCATCTTACCTTATTACATCTGCCTTGTTTCCCCAGTCGACCTTAACCTAGGGATTAAGATTAAGATGGTTCTAAACATGCGGAACCATCCTATCTAAGGAATAAAGGGGTTAGATAAAAGTTTGGGATTAAAAATTAATAGGGGAGATTCCGGCCCCAGCAAGTCATGCCCCTTTGACAAAGTTGAGTCATCACCAGGCCATCTGACCACAGACTGTGCAACAGCTCTTCTTGTCTTTCCATAGCTAAAACTTTCCAAGGACATTTCCGTGACAAATATGATTTAGCACCAGAGAGAGGGCTCTGCTATTTTGGTCTGAGTCTCTTGGAAAATCCAGTCTAGGACAAAGGCTCAGTGGCCTTAATCATAGCTGGTCCTGACAGTGGTCACCATTGTCTTCTGCAGAGGACACAGTATCACTAATGACCCAAAATGTAACAAGAGATGTGTTCAGGGTCTCTTGGTCCCATTTCTGGGGAAACATACAAATGTCCCCATTAAGCAGGGTCTTCACAAAGGATGGGCAGTTATGAATTCTGCTGGGCAATGAGCAGAGCACTTGGGCTATGTTGGTAAACCTTTGTTCACAATAGCCACATATTAGAAGATGAAGGTAAGGCGCTCTGGGGAAAGATTCTGGAAGCTTTGTTACAAGTTTTTAAAAATTGGTAACACTCCCTGCATTGCATTTTCTCCTAATATGGTAGGAGTTATATTGTACAAAGTGATTGCCCCATATGGAGACCTGGTCGGGAAACACTGGAAAATTGTAGGACCATCATAACAGGAGTGGGTTGGGATACGCTTCAGAATGGGTCTGAATCACTCACATGGAGCTAAGAAAATATGGTGGGGTGGGGACTGGACAAAGCCTGAAGAAGGGATCAGGATTAAGAGAAGCCAGAATCCTGGAACCTGATAAGCAGCAAGCTTCAGGCATTGGGACCAGATAAAGAAACACAGTGGATGCTATGGTGACCCTGAACGGGTCCAGAAATGAAGAGTGGGAGGGCAGAGGGTGAAAGGTCAGGGAGGGGCGGAGCGCCCTGGAGGTAGGCTCTGTGTGGGGCTGGCAGGAAGCCAACTGGCTTAAGGAAACCAGACCTGGGTCTAGTCCTTCTCACATAGCTGTAAGGGTCTCAGTCTGAGTGTGCAGCCCCCACACTCCTGCAGCTCAGCCTGCTGATGGCAGATGGGGCAAGCTGAGGCCGGGGGTCGGGGGCTCTCACCACCAGCCTGTGGCAGACAGGGCTCCCACCCTGTGTCCTGGGCTTTCTCACCAACTTCCCCACACTCTGGCTGACTAGGAAACTTTAAAAGTTCAACACATACGTAGCACCTACTGTATGCCAGGCCCTGTGGTAGCTGGTGGTGTTCAAAGCAGCACATGAATGTTACAATCTCATTGGTGAGACAGAGAGGGCAGAATTGTTACACCAGCTAAAAATTGCCAATAGATTTTAATGACACAGATAAATGCATATGTGACAATGTTACGTGTGAAGATAGCTAATAAGCAAAACCTTATACACAGTTGATCCTGAACTGCTTGGGTCCACTTAGAAGAGGATGTTTCCCAACCAAATGTGATTGGAAAATAAGGAAATCTTGGGCAAAACACAGGTAGACAGAGGGCTGACTTTTCCCACAGGTTGGTGGATAGAAGGACTTGGGTGCAGTCAGGGTCCTGGAGCCAGTTCCCCTGGTATACGGAGACATGATGGTATGTGTGTCACAATTTCATTCTGTTAGAAAATTCATAGATGCCTGAGAAATGCAATAACTCACCACTGAACCAAGTGGCCAGGTCCTGCCTGGACCTGGCTGCGGGTCTGTGAGCGCAGGTCTGAGGGCCAGGACCGAGTTTCTGACCTTTCAGCACGTCTTGCTCCGGGCCCTCCAACCCCCTCAGCTCAGTGGATGCTGAGAAAATGACACCCCCTTCTTCTCCCAGCCCAGCCCAGCCCAGCTGCTCTGCTAGGGGCAGGGATAAAGCAGGCGGGAGGGAAGGATGGGAGGGGGGCCTGCAGGAGGCGGTGGGGCGGAGACTTACGACTCTCCTAAGTAGGACAAGCGGCCTTTTCTGGACAGATGGACACTGACCCACCCTCATGCTCTTTGATTGCCCCGTGTCCCCTCCTGGCCTGGAGGTGGCCTTTGAGCTTGAGGCCAGCACAGGACGGGTGGCCCTGGAGGCTGTGGGTCCAGGGATGGTCCAAGACCTTTGGCTGGGCGGGGCAGCGGCGTCCCCCCTTCTGCCCCTTGGGCTGATGTCGGGTCTCACAGCAGACTGGGGGCACCCCACCTCCTCTAGAGCATCTCATGACACTGTTTGAGGGGTGTCCCTAGCACAGGGACAGGCGCTTCTGGCGAGCCCCTTCTGGGGCGATCCCGGCTCTGCCCTTTCCCCTAGGTCCCCCCTTCCCGCCACTCTCCGAGCAGCACCTCCTCCTCTGCTCTCTGCGCTGGCAGCTCTGGCCTCGGACAAACAGCTCCCGCGGGCTCGGGCAGCCGCGCCCCGCCCGCGGTCCCCACCCAACCCCGAGCGCGCAGCAGGTGGGGCGCACAGGTGAGCAGAGCCCCGGGACCCGGGAGCGCACTCAGCAGGTGGAATGTACAGGTGAGCAGAGCCCCGGGACCCGGGAGCGTCTTTGAAGGGCTTTAACCACTGAGGCTCAGCACCTTCTTTCCTCCTCGGGGAACTCCCTTCTCACAGAGGCTGGGTGAGCTGAGACTCCTGCCAGGTTTAATCCGAACAGCAACAGGGTTCATGTTGGGAGAGAAATGGAATTCTTTCTACTTAAGCAGTATGGGGCGGGGGGCCTTTCCTTGTCTGATTATTAGCAGATGCCATCGACAAAGGTGTAACCCCATTCCTGGAAGGTCCTCTGGGCAGGTCGCTGTGACAGTTGCCTCAGCGCACCTTCCCCTGTCACCTGGCCTCAGGGGTCAGGAGAGGAGCAGTGGGGCCGCTGAGAAAATGAGCAGGTGACACCAGGAGCCCGTGGCGGAACCTTAAACCCCAGTGAAACTGGAGTGGGGCGGGGGCCACGAAGAGGAGCCAGTGGCCTGTGCTTCCCCCTCAGCTTTTCATGCCTTTGCCTCTACTTTTGATAGTCTTGAATTTTTTGATCAGAAGACATTTTAAAGATGTAAAAATATTCCCACCTGATTGCTCTCCACACCGTCATTGATTTGAAAAGAAGCTGCCGGTTACATCTAAGTCACCCCAGTACACTTGTCTCTACAGAGGATTATAAAAGTCATAATTTGCTGCCTGGACAATTATAATTAGAATCTTCTTTATACTTAAGACAGAAAGTGAAATCCCAGCCACATAAGGGTTTAAGCTTGAAAGTAGTGGCCAGTCATCCTATGGAATTTTATTCTTATTAGGAAATATCAGAGGAGTTCCCTTTGTGTGAGAACGAGTGGATGTGATAGCCTCCCCACTTTTCTTCCAGGCAGCTTGGAAACCTGTATGCTTTTAAGAATCTTTTATGTTGGGTGGTGCCTGTGGCTCAGTGAGTAGGGAGCCAGCCCTATATACCGAGGGTGGCAGGTTCTAAACCCAGCCCCAGACAAACTGCAAGAAAAAATAGCCAGGTGTTGTGGCAGGCACCTGTAGTCCCCGTAACTCGGGAGGCTGAGGCAAGAGAATTGCCTAAGCCCAAGAGCTGGAGGTTGCTGTGAGCTGTGACGCCATAACACTCCACTGAGGGCGGTAAAGTGAGACTGTCTCTACAAAAAAAAAAAGGATCTTTTATGTTTTTAAACATGAAATTGTTAAGCACACGCTTGACACAGTATGTGTTATATGTTAAAATAAACAATTGCTAGTGTAAGTTTCCCTACTGAATAAATTAGTTTTCTCTGCCTAATGTGCAAATATCCAACAAGAATACTGCATATTATTTTATTTTATTTTTTACGAGACAAGAGTCTCACTTTGTCACCCTCAGTAGAGTGCTGTGGTGTCACAGCTCACAGCAACCTCCAACTCCAGGGCTTAGGGCGATTCTCTTGCCTCAACCTCCCGAGTAGCTGGGACTACAGGAGCTTGCCACAATGCCCGGCTATTTTTTGTTGCAGTTTGGCCGGGGCTGGGTTTGAACTTGCCACTCTCGATATATAGGGCCCGCACCCTACCCACTGAGCCACAGGTGCCGCCCCAAGAATATTGCATTTTAATAGTAGGACCAGGCTAAGAATTTTTGGAGGATGAAACTACCTCATCTTAGCACAGAGTTAACTTTGCAGATTAAAAATATGAGATGGAGAGGTTAGGAAACATGTCAAATTAGTGGTATTCAAGACAATTTTAAAGCTGCATATGGGTAAAATTGATGTGTGACTAGTGAAAAACATTATGACCATGATGATTTAAACCCCGAAAAGTATCAAGCCTTTATAAATATTCTTTACTTTCAAAGGCCAATTTGAAAAACATATCTCCAGCCATATGCTGAGCACTGCATGAGGCTGGACAGGAAAGTGTTCCCTCGGAGGCTCCCATAATACTGCCATTTGCCCCACATTGTATTTACACACAGCACATGCATTGGAGTATTGAGATGGGTATGTCCCGGAAAAATAGCTAAAAAAACAAAGGGTTTTTACTTTTTATTGTGATGAGAAACAGAAGTTGTGTGTTACTATAAAATAATCAACTGTGTAAGTCTACCATCTTCGACTCCCTCAAGTACTGCCAAACTTTTAAAGCAGACATGAGTTTACCTTAATTCTTGAAACTGAACTTGAAAATTGTGCTGAAGTATGCTATTTTGAATTTGGCTGTCAGTGAACTCTCTTGCCATTTATTTTCAGCATAGAATCAGAGTAGAGCTTATCCTTTAGTAATGGATTATAAAGTATTTGATAAACATATGTAAACTATTTGGCAAGTTCAAGATTTTCCTAGTGTTGAATCGCGTTGCAGCACGTTTGGGGGACTATTTAGCAGTGCTGTGGGTCACGGTGCAAGTGTGCTGGCGCTTCCACTGTTTTTGGAAAACCACCCGCCAAAACATTGTTTGGCTGGAGACAGTATTATCAGCTCTCCGTTCATCAGGATGGGCTCAGTGGTCTGTAGGTGGGTTTTCTAAATGTAATAAATTCCATATGTGACAACTATTTTGTATATTATTATTAGCCAGTTAGACATTCCCCCCTCTATGGAATCCCACAAGTTTAAAAAAAATAACATCTATTTCACAGCTGGGTGAATGTAAACCATTTAAATGCCTGCTTAGATTTGCGTTATTGGGCTAGCTTTGCCCTCTAGTGGTAGTAACGTGGATAGCAGGCGCATTCCTACTCCGGAAAGACTAGGAATGATCCTTGATGGGTAAATTACTGGTACTTGTGTTTTCTGGTTTGTGGTTTACTGCAGGACTTTACAGCTGAAAGAGATCTTAGACATTTTCTAGTCCAACTCAATAGTTAAGAAGGACCATCAAAGATTGTTTTTTAAATAAAGGCTTTGAAAGCCGGGCATGGTGGCACACACCTGTAGTCTTAGCTGCTTGCGAGCCAGAGGTGGAAAGATCCCTTGAATCCAGGAGTTCAAGGTTGCAGTGAGGAATGGTCACCCCACTGTTCTCCGGATGGGGTGACAGATTAGAGGCCCTGCCTCTAAAAAGATTAAAAAAAAAAAAAAAAAAAGCTTTGAGCTGATGCATAGCAGGGTAAGCCCCAGGTGTGTGTTGGCTGATAACCAAATTTATCAAATTTATCAACCCTTGTTCCATTTCCTGTGTTTCTCTAGAATTACTACTACTTTACCACTATGAAGTGGTATCACCATCTTCTGATTTTAGTTTTAAAACTGCATGTCAAATTTTCCTTAAAAAGAACTTCATTGATGTTTTGAGTCACACGAAGCTCTCTTTTCCACTTTATATCACTCTTACAATTTCTTTCTTTCTAAACACCCAGCACGTACAATTTTATTCTATTTCATTGTTTGAGTCACTGTTTCTCTCTGTTTCCTGGGGCTAGAGTGCAGTGGTATCACAGTGCAGACAATTTCAGAAACTAGATTCTCACCTTTACAAATAATCACCCATTTCTACTGTAATAAATCATTAAAAACATAGTGTCTAACAACAACACAAATTTATTATCTTATCCACCTGGAGTTCAGAAATCTGAAGTGGGTCAGTAGAACTATTCCTGTGGAAGTTCCAGGAGAGGACTGTTCCTTACGTTTGGTGGCAGTAGAGGCCTTACACCCTTAGACTGGTGGCTCTGTGTCACTCCGACCTCCATTCCGGTTCACAGTTCTCTCACTCTTAACCCGCCGGCCCCTTCCTTAAGGAGGCCTGCGATTCCATTGGACCCACCTGGATAACCCAAGCTTCCCTCCTCATCTCAAAATCCCTAAGCTAATCACATTAGCACAGTCTCTTTCACTGTGTAAGAAACATACTCACAGGTTCTGGGGATGAGCATGTGGATAATTTTGGGAAGCGTGGGCTGCTATGGGCCTGTCACGTGGTAAGGCTCAGATGGAAGGGAAGCCTGGGAGGGTGCCGCATGGTGAGGGACAAGCAGGAAGGGAGGCCTGGGCTGGTGCCACGTGGTGAGGGACAGGCGGGGACGGAGGCCTGGGCTGGTGCCACGTGGTGAGGGACAGGCATGGAGGGAGGCCTGAGCTGGTGGGGGCCTGCTGCGTGGTGAGGGACAGGTGAAGAGGGAGGCCTGGGCTGGTGCCTGTTGCCTGGCGAGGGAAGCCGCTGGGTCCAGATCCTTGCTAGGGAGTCAGCATCTCCATTTTCATCCATGTACAGAAGAAATATTTAATTTGAAATATTTTTAATATATTGGCCAACTATCTGATCTGCCCTGCCTAATCTAGACTATAAACTTCTCAAGTTAAAAATAAAAAACAGAAAACAAAAGAGGGGCTGAACCTCAAGAGCATAACTCTGTCATGTCATAGTAAACTTCTGTTCGCTCCAGATGTGCGCTCCCCAGCCCTGGGCTGCAAACAGCTGCTGGTCTGTGGCCTGTTAGGAACTGGGGCACACAGCAGGGGTGAGCAGCTCGGCTTCAGTGAGCCAAGCTTCATCTGTATTTACAGCTGCTCTGGTCACTCCCACCACTGCCTGAGTTCCAGCTCCTGCCACATCAGATTCTCACAGGAGCGTGAGCCCGACTGCACACCGCTGTGCACTCCTTATGAGAATCTAATGCCCTTCCTTACCAGTCCATGGAAGAATTGTCTTCCAATTGAAACCAGTTCCTGGTGCCAAAGGTGGGGGACTGCTGCTCTAGAGAGACTCATTCAAAAGTTAGGTTTTTCTTTCACTGTAATTCACTCTCTTAGAGTAACTATTATGACATCAAATTTTGTCTTTTGAGGCTGTGGGTCTGATACAGTTCCAGAATTCCTAATGTAGATCCAGGCTATAAATAAGATGTGGAAATACAACTTAAGTCTTTTGTGGCTGGGTGATGTTTAATCGTACTCAAGTTTAACAGCAAAGAAAAAGATACACAACAGAGCCGCTGATATTCATAGACGTGAGTAATTAGGAAAGCATTCATTTGGGAAGTTTCTAAAATGAAGCTGTCCTTGAACAAAGAAACAAAGAAAAGCAGAATTTTAGAGTGAGTTGGAAACTATCTTGAAATAAAAATATTTGACTGTAAAACTGACTTTTTAAAAACTACAAGTTCTCTCATTTTGGCTTATATGACAGCCTATTTTAAAGTGTTACTAGTTCACCCATTAAGGTAGAACATTAATTGTAAAATCCATACGTGTACTATGCCCTGAGCTCGGTAGGAATTCTTTGCAGGTATCACCTCATTTAATCTCCCGGTGGACATTCGGAGTGGGAAATTAGCCTTGTCCCCACTTTGCAGATGAGGAAGGAACAGGCCATGTGCTGCATGTGGCCGTGCGAAGAGAGCCTGGAAGTGGAGCCTCAGTCTTCTCCCTCGCTGGTCTGTACCTAAGGCTCCAACGCTAGTCCATATGCACATATTCTGGAAGCTGTCAGCAGCACAGTTCTAAGAAATCGTAAATAAACAACAAGAGGGTGGAAACATGAGCTGTCTCCTGTGGGATTGTGTGGCCACTTCTGTTAGCAGACATGTTAATGCACACACTGGGATGACGTCTGTAGGTCCATCACAGAGCATACATTTTTGCTGTGGATGAACCTCATCTCTCTTCATGAGCCCCCGGGACCAGCTGTGTCTTGTCTTCACAACCCTCCCAGCCCCGGACTAGCTGTGCATGTCCTGACCCCCGCTGGGGAGTGAGGGCTGCCACTGCACTTCTGCTAACCAGAACTGGAATTCAAAGCCCAAATCGAAGGCACTTGGACCTTGACAGTGAAGGTCCACAGTTATAATGGAAGACAAGAAAAAGCAGGGGCTGGGGGGAGAAAAGGACTTCAGAGCTTTCAAAATGTCAATGCTGGTGCCCCACCAGCTGGGCCTCTGCCCCCTTAGGTGGGCGAGTGAGAGCTTTGGGATGAAGGGCGTGTGTGGACAGACGGTCCTTTATTGTTGCATTGACATTTTACCACAAGACAAACTTAGATTTTCCAAAAGAAAGTGCCCTTAAGCATTTGTCCAATTTTAAATTACAGGGCAAATTTGACAGGCTGACTAAACTGTGTCCTCTTATTACTGGGATTCTGAGGCTGCATTATCAAGCTCGGCCCTGCCCAAGGCCAAGGAAAGATGTGGGCAAGGCTGGTCTCGCAGTGGTGCCCGAGACAGAGCTCCCTCAAAGGACAGGGCTTCAGAGACAAGCAGCTGTTACTAGAAAGCCAGGTCAGCCGCTGTCCCCAGGAAGGCTGCCTTCCTGCCTTTGGGGTGAGGCTCAAGCCGCTGCACCAGGGCCTCAGGCACCACCGAGGATTAGGGGCATCACAGTGGGGAGACCCCCCACCTCCCTCAGGAGAGTGTCTATCAGTAGGCTCAGGCTGGACAATGAGCATTTTCAACGAGCTCCAAGGGTACGCCAGTGTTCCTGGTCAGGGATCTGAGACCCAGAGGTCCAGTCTTCCTTTGGTGAGCAACCAGGATTTGGGCTCTGAGCCACCGTTCTCACCTGCTGTGAGAATGTTCACCTGAGTACACACTTGGTGGGAAATGAGGCCTATGTCACTGGTATTATCATTTGGTTTAAAAGGGACTGATGGTATTGACAATTTCCAAAGTATTGGCTGAGGTCTCTGACTAGAATAACAGATTTAAAAATCAGTGGGAGGCTCAGCACCTGTAGCTCAGTGGTTAGGGCACCGGCCACATGGACTGGAGTTGGGGGTAAGAACCCGGCCAGGGCCTCCTGGACAACAATGACAAAACAACAACAACAACAAAAACAATTAGCCAAGCATTGTGGTGGGCGCCTGTAGTCCCAGCTACTTGGGAGGCTGAGCAAGAGAATCACTTAAACCCAAGAGTTTGAGATTGCTGTGAGCTGTGACGCCACGGCACTCTACCTAGGGTGACATGAGATTCTGTCTCAAAAAATAAATAAATAAAAATTAGTGTGAGAGAGAAGCATTCAAAAATGAAATTATACTTGAATACAATTCAATTCTAATGGGCCTTTTCCTCCCCTCCCCTCTCCTTTCCTTTTTTTTTTTTCTTTTTTTTTAGAGATGGGGTCTCACTCTATCACCCAGGCTGGGGTATAGTGGGAGGGTCATAGCTCACTACAGCCTTGAATCCTGGGCTCAGGTGATCCTCTCGCCTCAGAGCCTCCTCAGTGGCTTGTGAGTCACTGGGACTAACAGGCGTACACCACACCTGACTTGATTTGGCTTTCTTAAAAGTCTGGCTACAGAATTATCACATGGGGCACATGTGTTATTGAGTACGGAAATTCTGTTTGACATCTGTATCCTAGTTTGATGATATGTATAGTAAAATATTGTCATGTTATTTATCACTTAATATTTACATTCTGTCTTTCTGATCTCTAAGTAGCTAAAAAGTTGCAAGACTAAATTAAATAATACAGGAAAAAAAACACCCAGGGGAAATAATACCACTATTTAGACATCCACAATTTTACCTGGGGAAGCCTTTGACCTGGTAATCACCCTCAGGTCGTTAAAGTCAGGTGTCACATAGAGTGAGCGTCTACACAGGTGGCTATAAAATCCGTGTGGGATTTTAAGTAGTTTGCAATTTAAAACTGCACGTGAACTTTATGGTCACCTGTCTCCTGATGTGGGTCTTCAATAAGATCATATATTATTACTATTTTTTTTAAGGACTCTTTTTTTTTGAGACAGAGCCTCAAGCTGTCACCCTGCGTAGAGTGCTGTGGCATCACAGCTCACAGCAACCTCCAACTCCTGGGCTTAAGCGATTCTCTTGCCTCGGCCTCCCAAATAGCTGGGACTACAGGTGCCCACCACAACACCTGGCTATTTTTTGGTTGTAGTTGTCGTTGTTTGGCAGGTCCGGGCTGGATTCAAACCCTCCAGCTTAAAATGGTAAATGGTGCCTTAGCCACTAGAGCTATATGCGCTGAGCCTAATATTGTGCTTGTCCCAGCATCTGCTGGAGATGGTGTCTTGTCAATCCAGCAATTAGTACCCGTGCGCTGCATACCTGATGAGCACACAAAATCAGAGTTTCCCTTTTCTACAACCTAACCTGGGGGGGGGGACTTCATTTGCATGGTAGTTTCTTATTAGCAGCTTTTATTTTTTATAAACTAAAGCTACAGTGTGTTAGCCATACTTTCCACGGCTCCAGGCCTTTCTTGCCACTCTGTCCTGGGGTGGTCAGAGTGAAAACAACAGCTTTTTCTAGACTTTGTTGTCTGGCTGTTTTTCCACAGTGGATGCATCTCTGTCTTCCAAATATTTGTCTCTCAAATCTTCCAATTTCTGCCTTCTAGAATGTACGGATATATGACTGCATATTTGGTAGTGGTTTTTTAAAGCTGTTTTGATCACTTTTGCATCCATGGAGCACAGGCTGGTATCTGCACAGTCATAAATACTAATGGAATAAGCCTTTTAAAACATGACAAGGATCATATATAGGTTCATCTTTATTAACACTGAAGTCTTAATAATTTAAGACTTTCAGACTTTCTAATAACAAAAAATAATCAACATGAAAGTAGCATCCCTACGTTGTCCTTGTCAGTAGTTTGCGGCTATTCTGAATATTACTATAACTTGTCAGCCAATTTCTGCCTTCTTTAAACTCCACCAAACCTGCTAGGAGGATGGATAGATTTGCTATTTCATCACAGATGTCAATAGGAAAATAGCATTTGGATTATAGAAGTCTGCTTTACAGTTGAACAGTTTCTTTTCCAATCTGGAAAGATACCACCCCAATTACTAATATTTTCCACTACCCGAAGTCTACCATTATGACACAATTATTTTAACATATATTTTGTGGATATTAAATATGCACCCAAATTGTTAAAAGAGCATTTGAGCGAGAAGCACTTTATGCCAGTGGTTCCAAACTCATCTGCACACACTGGATCTGGGGAACTTCAGAAACTACCGATGGCTTTATCTCCTGTTCCTCTCCATGAAGATTGTGACTTAATACATCCAGGATGTGGCCTGAGTTTTGTAACATTTTTAAAAAAAACCCAGTGATTCTCATGTGCAGCAAACATGGGAACCTGTATTTTAGGGCTCATCTGTGATTTATATAATACTGGGGGTTAATTGGTAAATTTATTTCTTTAGATTTTGCTATAAGTTCTGAGCAGAAAAAGTCTGCACATACTTGGAATATGTGTTTTTGTGCATATATGTTCCATGGAAAGGGAAAGTTTAGTATCTCCCCATTTGAGGAAAGCTGTCCTACAAGTTAGCTCACACAACAAAGTCAATTAAAAATGATAGAGGGTGGAATGTTGTGTAAATTTTGTGCTAAACTGAGCACTGCTGCCTACATGGGCTGTAGGAATCAGTCACAGAAAATGGCATTAAATACTCTCCTTCTCTATTTCCATCATCTTTGCTAATTTCTCAAAAGAGAAAGAGATATTCCAGTCCACGTGTAGCTAGAACAACACCACAATTGCTTAGTGGAACAGTAATAAAAGCAATTTGGTGTGATACACGAAGTTAAATAACATCATTATTCTTGATTTATAAATCGCTGAATTTTGCCAGCCAAGTAGTAACAAGCAATAATTGCTAACATCTGGTCTGGAAATTGCCCTACGCCAATAATCTTGGAAAGAAAATGAAGTGAGTTGCTCGGGAAGCAAAGATTGTCAATGCAGGGTTTCATTTTCAAGATAGAGTGAGCTGGACACAACCGTGCTTGTTGCCCTTTGCCACATTTCTAAGTGATTTGACCACTAACTGTTAGAATGAAGTTCAGCTGATTGAAATATTATCTGATCCTCCTCTTCCAATGTCTCTTGGTATATAACATTGGGGGATAAAATTCAGCATCCTCATGTATGTTTAGGAAAGGAGTTTAGAAATTAACACATGCGCCCTGACACAGGCAGGGGGGGTTGAACAGGGATCAGGGAATACTGAAGACAGTAGTGGAAAGTGATCAATGGGAAAAACAGCAATACATTCTTTAGTATTGATTAAATTGCAATTCTGAGTGTCAGCATGATAATATGGCTACTGTTCCTGAAAGATTACTTTTGAAGTTAGAGGGGAGCACAATTGTTGTCACTTTTTGCTAATGATATTTTTCTAAGGGGAAAGAAACTAGGAGACTTTCAAGAATGTGGGCACTTACAATTTTCACGAGTGACTCTGCTAGTGTGGTTTAGTTTGTCATAACATTTCTAAATATGCTGATTCAATAGTGACCTTGAAAATGTCAGACATGTGTCCCTGAATGTGAGCAGAGCAACCCATGTCTATTCCAACTTCCAGAGCCTGATTGAAGAATCAGAGAAACTGGCAAAAGGTGCTCACAGGATTGTGACTCAGGTAAGCCTGGAAAGAAATGCTGTGGGCTTCTTCCTCTGGGCAGTGAAGGAGATTGGTCCATAAGGGATTTGAACAAAGACCCAGCAGCTCAAATTTATGCTTATTACACTCTTTTCTGATGGATTGTACATACGGCTTCTGTCATTGTATGATATGTGTTTTAATTTTTTAATATTGTAAGTACTACTTTATACAGAGTGGGAGCTGGGGTTGTATTCTATAATACAAATAATAATGCTGTTTGTTATCAACTTGAGACATTTTTCTTTACCTGTGGTGCAAATCTTTGTTGAATGGCTGGTTTCCTTCTTTGTACACTTAAAAAAGTCTTTGTGTTCTTTTCCTGGGCCATCTTGAATTGTCCTTACCATTTTCCTAGCCACCTTCTTGTTGGGAACTTGGCTGGAGGCTCATCTAATGGAGTTGGTGCCCAGTCCCCACCCTGACTCCACAGTGCCCGCCTGTGTTAATGTTGCTCTGTTTTACAGGTCTCAGAATCCCTCCCTGCCAATGGGAGAGCAGCTCTGCAGCGCAGTTCCAAATTTCTAAAAGAAGCAACAGCCTCAAAAGAAAGCATCAAGGTGGGTTTACAGCATGGCCACTCTGATGAGCAGAGTGAATGTGAGCATATCTCTGAGCTTCTCCTTTCCTGGATTGGCTTCAAGCTTAATCGTTCTTTGTCACATGAACATTTCAAATTCCTATCCCATAAACTCTGTAGAAAGCTGCACAAGTGCTTGCTGGGGACTAATTGTACAGATGTGTGTGAAACTGTGTGCAAGGACCTTGAGAAGCTCGCTCTTCTCCAGGGGAAAAGATGCCCAGTTGGTAGAGCTGGGCTGGCCATGTAATTTGTACTCCAAAGGGAGTACAGGTCCAAGACTGGAAAGATGCAAGCGATCTCGTCATGCCGCTGTGGCAGACACCTCCAAGGGGCCAGGCTGCCTGGGTGGCTTGGCTGTGGGGCCACTGTGCCTAGAGCTCCTTTTGTAGTTGCAGCTGCCACTGTCTGTGAGAGAGTCCATTGTGGACTGAGGGGTGGCTCCACAGATGCTTCTGACCTGTGACTACCCATGCAGGACTGCCCGTGCAGATGGTGACCTGTGCTGAACCAGCGCTGCCACGGGGTGAGGGTTGAGCTGCAAGCAAGCCCCCTCAAAAGTAAGTGGTGTTCTTCCCACCAGCAGGAGGAGAAGGAGGCCAGAAGATGACAGCCATAGATGGAGGGGTGGTGTCCATGGCATCGAGGTCAAAGGCAGGCATGGACCGTGGTACAGGAGAGGCCCCGCCTCTCAGACTGAAGGTGACTGGAGGAGCCATGGTGGGAAGGCTTGTGAAGGCAGGGGCCAGGGGAAAAGGGTTCCCCAGCCTGTACCTAAGGCGGGTGTGTGGGGACACTAGAATGGACAGGGCTCCTCTGATCTGTGCTCCAAGGAGTGTGAGGAAAGGGAGGAGAGGTCATGGTAGAGGTTGTGGGAGAGGTGAAAATGTGAGCTGCAGAAGGGGGCGTGGTGTCCATGTCCTCCGGCTCTTCATCAGGCTGCCCGGTGACATGGGCAGATGAGTGGCCTGTGATGTTGGACGTGGCAGCTGCAGAAGACCTGGGTGTCTCCAGGATAAAAGGCAGGTTTGGGGTAGGAGGGAGGGGAGAACAATTGGGGAAAGAAAAAGTAGGCTGGGGAGGGAATGGAGGAGGAGGAATGGGGAGGGAAGTGGGAGGAGGGGAGGGTAAGGGAAGGGAGGAAGTGGTGTGGAGGGAAGGAGGAGGGGAGTGGATGAAACGGGGAAGATGGAAGGTGAAGGAAGGAGGAGGGGAAGGAACAGAAAGGGGATGCGGGATGGTCAAGGAAGTAGGGGGAGGGGAGAAAGGGATAGAGAGGGGAGGGCAGAAAATGAAGGATAGAGGGGGAGAGGAGGGTGCAGGGAGGGAGGAGGGATAAGTAGGGAAGGAGGAGGAAGAGGGATGGGAAGGGGAGGAGGAGGAGGAGGAGGCGGGAGGAGAAGGGAAGGAGGGGAGTCAACATCCATGGGTTGTGGACCCAGCCTCATAGGGAAGGATCCGAGGCTGCTAAGGGTGGAAGAAGGTGGAGGGACAGGCAGGACAGGAGGTCCAGCAGCAGCCATGAGGGCAGGGGTGTCAGAGGAGTGAAGAGGAAGTGGGACCTGGGAAAGGGAAGGGGCAGGCTGGGTGGGAGCTTCCCAGGGCCTCTGTCTTCCTCTCCAAGGCCTCTGCTTTGTGCTGCCTGATGTTCCTTTGACCCCCAATGTCCCCCTCGACCTTCCTCTGCTGCTACAGCAGGAAGCTTCGGAGGGGGGTGCAGCTGACCTCTATCCCATGACAGCAGCAGTGGCACTGGCACTGGTGGTGACTGTGGCAGCAGTAGCAGCATGGGCAGTTTCCTCTTCTTCCCATGGAGTTGGCACATCCTTGTCACAGGCCAGGAGGCGAAAGGGGCAGTTGAGGCAGGGTGGTTGCCTGGAGGCTGGGCAGTGTGGATGGCAGGGGCATGTTCACCCCGAGGCTGGCGGCATGGGGACATGAGCGCCAGGCAGCAAAAGCGGGCCGGGGAGGCCGGGTTTACCAAGGCAATTGTCCATCCTGGTAAGTTACTCAAAGTGACTCTCTGAAGAGGCGAAAGGAAGGAGAGATCTCTCCTGGAGTCCACCTCATCGGGAGACTGATCACTCACTGGTCAGCGGGATGCTTGTGAAGTCCCAATGGAGCTGGTGACACACAGAGGCCCCGCTCAGGGCTCAAGCTAGGGGCAGAGCAGAGGGCGCTTAGAAGTGGCACCAAGGGGCAAGGGCAAGTCTCTGCTGTTGGTGGCAGGTGTTGGGCTCAAATTGAGCCACTGTGTGGGGACTGTATGGATCCCCTGTTCCAGGGCCCTTCCTGGCGTGGGGGGGGGCTCTGTAGGCTCCAGGGCACCTGATGAAGGGCTCCAGGTCACAGGGGCAGAGCCTCCCCAAGGCAGAGCAGGAACCCGATCCTGCCAGCCTCCTCTGGTGACACCCCCCACTCCATCCCTTCCAAGCCCAATGCCTGTGGGCTGGTGGGAGCGGGGTCTTTGGCTCAGATGGGACGCTTTCCCAGGAGAGAACTGCGGTGTCTTGACAGGTGCTGCACCTGTGACATCCCTTCTTGGCAGTCACCTCTTTTCACTTCTTTTTGCATGTATGGTAAAAGGACAGGTAAACCTTAGCTCACCTCTGAGGTCAAAGTGGTGGGCGTGGCCCAGCCAGGCTTCCAACCCAGGCAGTGTCTACCTCCTCCTCTCCTGTAGGGCAGGGTTCCCTTTGTTTATTTCTATAGCCCGAGGGCACGTGGCACCTGGGCCAGCTGTAGTAAGCATGTGCCCAAGAGGGGAGGTCTTCACTTCAACCCAGATGACAGTGACCCAAGATGGGCTCCAGTTTCCTCAGAAGATGCAGAACCCAAATAAGTAAAAGTTATATTCTAGCTCAACTGTGGTCCCTCCTCAAGTAAATTCATCTGTGGATTATGGTATACTGGAAGACAGTGCCTATTTGTCTAGAAAACAAATATATGTATTTGCAAGTTACTCGTCAGGCAGAATATTTGATGAAGACAGTCATGGCACCTGTTGGGGCCCCTCTTCAATGCACAGTACAGCCACCCAAATGTAACTGTCCAAGTTCTTATGCCCAAAGGCAGACGTTGGGGTCTGTGTAAAGCTAACATTTATGTTTGTCAAGAAGGATTTAGAAAATCTTACACAGGGCTTGATCTAGTTTTCATCTTATTTCTCTGGCTTTTTTCATTGGAGTATTTTTCTCTCTCCTGGGACTGATGTGTTTCAGACATATCATAGGCAGAAGTTTCAGAACCAATCAGAGATCAATAAATATATTTACATGCATTTTTAGTTTTTAAAAGGTCTATTAAAATAACTTCAGGCATAATTAATGCATTATGCAGTTGATTTTAGGCTTTTCCTGATCTGATTCATTTAAAGTATGTCAGCCCATATTCAAACATCCATCCGCAACAAGGTTGAGGTTGCTAGGCCTTAGAGGTTTTCCTCAGTACAAGCCCTTGGTAAGCTGTCCAGGAGAAGAAATGATTTAGAAATTCCTTGAAATTATTTGAGGAGAGTTCAATCAGAAACAATTTCTTAATATGATTTTATTTGAATGAAAATTAAAATCTGGTACAAATTGTTAGATGCCAATTTCCTACAGGAAGTCTGAGAAAGGACCATCACATTTAACTTGCGTGAAAAGAATAAATTCACAGTCATGTTAGTTCTAATTTTTTACCCCCAGTTGTCAAGTCACTACACCATGCATGTTCTTCCTCTAAGTGGGACTCAAAGTGCTCTGAAAGCCTTTTTGGATTCCAGGGACAGCATTTACCACACTTGGGAATTTTACTCCAATCCATAGACCAAGTACCATGTACAAATGCCGAGAAGTTTCTACGGCAGGTCCATGCATGGTACAAAAAGCCCTGTCTTTGGTCCATATGAACTGGCAGATCCCACAGTATCTGTGGTACAATTGCCTGTGGAGTCTCTGGCTGGCCCCAGTAGGAAAGTCACAGTTGCTGTGCCTTATAGTTCTGCAGCAAGATAATGCCATCTACCAAAGACAATTATAGACCTACTGAAAAGGAATTCATATTACAATAGGGGGCACTGGTAGCAATGGGACATGTGACTAGGTGACATCACCAAATGGTCCAAAGCACCCATCATGAGTTATGGGACATATTCCTCCTCCCCCCAACATTTCCTCACTTTTGTTTTAATGTCCTTCCACATTTTCTTTATTTCTCAAGGGAGAAGTGCTGTCACTCTAGATTAACTCAGGCTTTTTAGAATTTCAGATAAATTGGATCATATACAGATAGTCCCAGACTTAGAATGGTTTGACTTACAATGATACAAAAGAGGTATGTATTCAATATGCTCCTCAACTGAGCATGGGGTTATGGCTGGCTAAACCCATCAAGAATTGCAAATGATGGCTGATGGGATGAATGTTTAGTCCCTCTCTCCCAAATCATCAGGTGAGAGCGAGGGGGCTCTAGATCTTTTCCCAGCATGGAGTGTCATGTGGATAGGCAGCTAGAGGTGTGCAGTGAATTGGTCAATTGCTGTATTTGAGCTGTAATCCAAAGCCACAGACTCTGCTGTAGAAATTTCTCCTGTGGACCCAGCGGCTAGCAGCTGGCAGCCGGCCCTCCCCCACGGAGGACTGCAGTTCCCAGTTCAGGGGGAAACTTAGGTGTTTGATGGAAATTTTGGTGATGGATTCCTGAGCAGAATTTGGAGACCAGAAAGGGGGGCTGTTTGGAGCTGCAGGGGACTAGGCAGCCCCATAGAAAATTAAGGGGAAAGGATACAGCCTGGGAAACAGACACATTTTGAAATGTTGGAAATGACTTACACCTTTTTCCCAGAACAACAGGTGTGATTCAATAGACTGCACCCTTCCTGGTGGGGAATACTGGTGGACTGGCGGTTGGGGTGTGTAGTGAACTGGTGGGTTGCTGGACTCAAAAGCAAGATTCTGAACCATGGAAACTGATGGAAAGTTCTTGCAGTTTGTGGAGAAACTGGGAGCTGAGTGGAAAGATTTGTGAAGCATGGACTCCTACACCAAGTTTGGAGGTCAACACAGGATCTTGTACCCAGCTAAACTGAGTTTCATTGATGATGGAGAAATTAAATACTTTAATAACATTCATATGTTGTAGAAATTTGCCATAACCAAACCAGCTCTCCAGGATATCCTCAAACCTATCCTCCATAATGACCAGTACAATTCTCCACCAAAAAAGTAACCTGAATCTGAAACTTTTGATCAAATTCCAACTTCCACAGTTGTAAAAGGATTAAAAATGTCCACTGGTCTTTCAAAAAACACAATACCCAAAATTCTACCAAGGCAATCAATATTCTCAATTAATGTGAATGGCTTAAACAGTCCTCTAAAGAGGCACAGGCTTTCTGACTGGATGCAAAAACTCAGGCCAGATATCTGCTGCATACAAGAATTTCATCTTACCTCAAAAGATAAATAAAGACTCAGGGTGAAGGGATGGTCATCTATATTTCAGGCAAATGGAAAACAGAAAAAAGCAAGTGTTGCAATTTTATTTGCAGATGCAATAGGCTTTAAACCAATAAATGTTAGGAAAAATAAGGAGGGTCACTACATATAAGATAAGGAGGGTCATACATACTCAATATGATGAGATTTAAATTATTATTATTTATGCACCCAACCAAAATTGCACTTCAATTTATAAGAGAAACTCTAACTGACATGAGTGACTTGATTTCCTCCACCTCAATAGTAGTTGGAGATTTTAACACCCCTTTAGTTGTGTTGGATAGATCCTCCAATAAGAAGCTAAGCAAAGAAATTTTAGATTTAAACTTAACCATCCAACAATTGGATTGAACAGACATCTACAGAACATTTTATCCTAACAAAACTGAATACACATTCTTCTCATCAGCCCATGGAACATACTCCAAAATCGATCACATCTTAGGACACAGATCTAACCTCAGCAAATTTAAAACAATAGAAAATATTCCTTGCATCTTCTCAGACCATCATGGAATAAAAGTGGAACTCAGTAACAACAAGAATTTGCATATCCATACAAAAACATGAAAACTAAATAACCTCATGCTGAATAATAGCTGGGTCATAAATGAGATTAAGAAGGAAATTACCAAATTTTTAGAACAAAATGAAAATGAAGACATGAATTATCAAAACATCTGAGATACTGCAAAGGCAGTCCTAAGAGGGATATTTATATCATTGCAAGCTTTCCTCAAGAGAACAGAAAGGCAGGAAGTTAATGGGACAACTTAATGGAACATCTCAAGCAATTGGAAAAGGAAGAACATTCCAATCCAAAACCCAGCAGAAGAAAAGCAATAATCAAAATTAGAGCAGAATTAAATGAAATTGAAAACAAAAGAATTATACAACAGATCAATAAATCAAAGAGTTGGTTTTTTGAAAAGGTCAATAAAATAGATAAACCTTTGGATAACCTAGCCAGGAAAAAAAAAAAAAAAAAAAACAAGTAAAATCTCTAATTTCATCAATCAGAAATGGTAAAGATGAAATAACAATAGACTCCTCAGAAATTAAAAAAATCCGAGATTAAAGATGGCAGCCGAGTAACAGCTTCCCTTAAACTGGAAACAGCGAGTCTGGGCAGACAAGACTCCAGGCATCTCTTGCCAGTGGGATCTGCCTATAAACATCCCTTTGAGGATACAGGGAGCCAGCAAGGGACTTCTGGACCCCAAGAGGAGGACAAAAACAGTGGAAAACTGGCAAGTGGTTGTGCGTGTTCGATAGACCTAATCATGCCAGCAACCGTAAGTATAAGCAGCAGTGAGACTGCAAACCAGAAAGGCCTTACCTGTGAACTGTTTTGGTGTTCTTGGACTTGGCACACAGTTAAACTGCCTTGGGGAGTGCTTGAGCAGGAGTGTGGAGAACTTTGGGCATTGTCTGGGGCCCCAGTCTGAGCCACTGAGCTGGGCACAGGAAGCCATTGTGAAAGAACTGCCCTGGCAAGCTCTGCCCTCAGGGTCTCAGAGCAAGGATTGGGTGGGTCAAAGTAACCTACTGACTGAGCAGCCTAAAGGCGGGGACTGAGCTGCCTTATAGCCTTAATCCTTAGGGGCAGAGTGAGACGGTTTTGGCACACTGGAGCCTTGGGCTGTTGCCCTGGGTAGAGTGCTGTAATGTCACAGCTCATAGCAACCTCAAACTCCTGGGCTTGGCGCCGCCCAGACCTCCATAAGAGCTGTGCAGCGACCCCTGACCAATGACCTGCCCCCACCGGGCCTCCATATTTCATGACCAGGACCTGTGGGAGCCACGCAACCCTGCGTTCTCCCTCCTGTGTCCTCCCAGCTTCCACACTAGCCCATTCATCTGGACAGGGACTCTGGTAGCTGCGTGCCCTTTGGAGCCCTCCCTGCCTCTGCGCAGAGCTCTTCTCCTGGCCAGAGACTGATGGAGCCTTGGGCTCTCTGTGCTAAAGTCACTGGGCGCCTGGCACTCCCAGAACCGTGCGCACCACCCCCAGCCATGTTGCTGGATCTGGGTGTGTCACAAACCGGAGCTGCTTACACAACCAGAACTCCCCAGCTAGAGCAGCCCCAGAGGAACTACACAAGGTAACTCCCTACAAAGATCCAGCAACAATAGAGTGATCCCGCTGGGGTCTAATCTTGGAGAGACACCTCCCCAACTCTGAGGACAGCCAGAGGCAACCGTGAAAAACAATCATGAGGCGAAATCAACAGAAAAACTCTGGCGATATGAATAATCAGAGTAGATCAACTCCCCCAAGGATCAATGGGGCAGAAATAGCACAAGACCCCAAATTGAATTCAGGATCTGGATAGCAAATAAGATCGAATTAGAATTCCAAAAGTTATCTCAAGAATTCAACGGATTCAAAGACCAAATGACCAAAGATTTTGACATATTGAGACAAGAAGTTGCATCCCTCAAAGATCTGAGAAACACAGTAGAATCCCTCAGTAACAGAATTGAGCAAGCAGAAGAAAGGATTTCTGACATTGAAGACAAAGCTTTCAAATGCTCCCAAACCCTCAAAGAAGAAGAGAAATGGAGAGCAAAAACAGACCACTCTCTCAGAGAGCTCTCGGATAATTTGAAGAAAACCAATATTCATCTTATAGGGATCCCCGAAAGTGACGAAGTGGCTTCACAAGTCACAGAGTCTCTTCTCCATGAGATTATGAAGGAGAACATTCCAGACATGCCAAGAGATTCTGAAATTCAGATAGCAGACAGTTTCAGAACTCCAGCACGACTCAACCCAAATGAGACATCCCACAGACACAGCATAACCAATTTCACTAAAGTTAATATGAAGGAGAAAATTCTGAAAGCTGCCAGACGAAAGAAAACCATTACCTACAAGGGGAAGAATATTAGAATAACTGCAGATCTCTCTGCAGAAACCTTTCAAGCTAGAAGAGGATGGTCATCGACTTTTAATCTCCTAAAACAAAATAACTTTCAACCTAGGATCCTGTACCCAGCTAAACTGAGCTTCATTTATGACGGAGAAATTAAATACATCAACGATATTCACATGTTGAAGAAATTTGCCACAACTAAACCAGCTCTCTAGGACATTCTTAGACCTATCCTCCATAAAGACCAGTGTAATTCTCCACCACAAAAGTAAACCCACCCAAAAAATTTTTGATCAAATTCCAACTTCCACAGTCGCAAAAGGATTAAAAATGTCCACTGGTCTCTCGAAAGACTTATCAATACTCTCAATTAATATGAATGGTTTAAATTGTCCTCTAAAGAGGCATAGGTTGGCGGACTGGATACAAAAACCCTAGCCAGATATCTGCTGCATCAAGAATAGCATCTTACATTAAAAGACAGATATAGACTCAAGGTGAAGGGATGGTCATCTATATTGCAGGCAAAGGGAAAGCAGAAAAAAGCAGGCATTGCAATCCTGTTCGCAGACACAATAGGCTTTAAACCAACCAAAATAATTAAGGATAATGATGGACACTTCATATTTGTTAAAGGTAATAATATGATGAGATCTCAAATATTAATATTTATGCACCCAACCACAAAGCACCTCAATTTATAAGAGGTGCACCTCTAACATACATGAGCAACTCGATTTCCTTCACTTCCATAGTAGTTGGAGATTTTAACACCCCTTTACCAGTGCTGGATAGATCCTCCAAAAAGAAGCTAAACAAAGAAATTTTAGATTTAAACTCAACCATTCAACATCTGGACTTAACAGACATCTACAGAACATTTCATCCCCAAAAAAACTGAATACACATTCTTCTCATCAGCCTACGGAACATACTCCAAAATCGACCACATCCTAGGCCACAAATCTAACCTCACCAAATTTAAAAAAAATAGAAATTATTCCTTGCATCTTCTCAGACCATCAGGGAATAAAAGTTGAACTAAATAACAACAGGAACCTGCATACCCATACAAAAACATGGAAGCTAAACGACCTTATGCTGAAGGATACATGGGTTATAGATGAGATTAGGAATGAAATCACCATATTTTTGGAACAAAACAACAATCAAGACACGAATTACCAGAACCTCTGGGATACTGCAAAGGCAGTCCTAAGAGGGAAATTTATAGCACTGCAAGCCTTCCTCAAGAAAACGGAAAGAGAGGAAGTCAATAACTTAATGGAACATCTCATGCAATTGGAGAAAGAAGAACACTTCAACCCCAAATGCAGCAGAAGAAAAGAAATAACCAAAATCAGAGCGGAATTAAATGAAATTGAAAACAAAAGAACTATACAACAGATCAATAAATCCAAAAGCTGGTTTTTTGAAAAGATCAATAAAATAGATAAACCTTTGGCCAACATAACCAGGAAAAAAAGAGTAAAATCTCTAATTTCATCAATCAGAAATGGTAATGATGAAATAACAACAGACCCCTCAGAAATTCAAAAAATCCTTAACGAATACTACAAGAAATTCTACTCTTATAAATATGAAAATCTGAAAGAAATCAACTAATACCTGGAAGCACACCACCTACCAAGACTTAGCCAGAATGAAGTGGAAATGCTGAACAGGCCTATATCAAGTTCTGAAAAAGCATCAACTACATAATCTACCTAAAAAGAAAAGCCCAGGACCAGATGGCTTTACGTCAGAATTCTACCAAACATTTAAAGAAGAACTAGTACCTATACTACTAAACCTCTTCCAAAATATAGAAAAAGAAAATATTACCCAGCACATTCTACAAAGCAAACATCACCTTGATCCCCAAACCAGGGAAAGACCCAACAAGAAAAGACAATTATAGACCATTATCACTAATGAATATAGATGCTAAAATACTCAACAAGATCTAACAAACAGAATCCAACAACACATCAAAAAAATTATACACCATGACCAAGTCGGATTTATCCCAGTGTCTCAAGGCTGGTTCAATATACGTAAATCTATAAATGTAATACAACACATAAGCAAACTTAAAAATAAAGACCATATGATTCTTTCAATTGATGCAGAAAAAGCTTTGGATAATATCCAGCATCACTTCATGATCAGAGCACTTAAGAAAATTGGTATAGAAGGGACATTTCTTAAACTAATAGAGGCCATCTACAGCAAACCACAGCCAATATCGCATTGAATGGAGTTAAATTGAAATCATTTCCACTTAGATCAGGAACCAGGCAAGGTTGCCCATTGTCTCCATTGCTCTTTAACATTGTAATGGAAGTTTTAGCCATTGCAATTAGGGAAGAAAAGGCAATCAAGGGTATCTACATAGGGTCAGAAGAGATCAAACTTTCACTCTTCACAGATGTTATGATCGTATATCTGGAAAACACCAGGGATTCTACTACAAAACTTTTAGAAGTGATCAAGGAATATAGCAATGTCTCAGGCTACAAAATCAACACCCATAAATCTGTAGCCTTTATATATACCAACAATAACCAAGCCGAACAAACAGTCAAGGACTCTTTTCCTTTCACAGTAGTGCCAAAGAAGATGAAATATTTGGGAGTATACCTAACAAAGGACGTGAAAGATCTCAACAAAGAGAACTATGAAACTCTAAGAAAAGAAATAGCTGAAGATGTTAACAGATGGAAAAACATACCATGCTCATGGCTGGGAAGAATCAACATTGTTAAAATGTCCATACTGCCCAAAGCAATATATAATTTTAATGCAATTCCTATTAAAGCTCCATTGTCATACTTTAAAGATCTTAAAAAAATGATACTTCGTTTTATACGGAATCAGAAAAAAACCTCGAATAGCCAAAACATTACTGAGCAATAAAAACAAAGCAGGAGGAATCACACTACCAGACCTGAGACTGTACTATAAATCCATAGTGATCAAAACAGTATGGTACTGGCACAAAAGCAGAGGAGTAAATGTCTGGAACAGAATAGAGAACCAAGAGATGGATCCAACTACATACCGTTATTCGATCTTTGACAAGCCAATTAAAAACATTCAGTGGTTTTTTGCAAGAGGGACTTTACCTAACAATTGCAATCAGTGTAACCTGGCTTATTGTACCCTCAATGAATCCCCAACAATAAAAAAAAAAAAAAAAACATTTAGTGGGGAAAAGATTCCCTATTTAACAAATGGTGCTGGGTAAACTGGCTGTCAACCTGTAGAAGACTGAAACTGGACCCACACTTTTCACCATTAACTAAGATAGACTCTCACTGGATAAAAGATTTAAACTTAAGACATGAAACTAGAAAAATACTTGAAGAAAGTGCAGGGAAAACTCTTGAAGGAATCGGCCTGGGTGAATATTTTATGAGGAGGACTCCCCAGGCAATTGAAGCAGTATCAAAAATACACTACTGGGACCTGATCAAACTAAAAAGCTTCTGCACAGCCAAGGACATAGTGAGTAAAGCAAGCAGACAGCCCTCAGAATGGGAGAAAATATTTGCAGGTTATACCTATAAAGGTTTAATAACCAGAATCTACAGAGAACTCAAATGTATTAACAAGAAAAGAACACGTGACCCCATCTCAGGGTGGGCAAGGGACTTGAAGAGAAACTTCTCTAAAGAAGACCAATGCAAGATCTACAAACACATGAAAAGAAGCTCATCATCCTTAATCATCAGAGAAATGCAAATCAAAACTACTCTGAGATATCACCTAACCCCAGTAAGAGTAGCCCATATAACAAAATCCCAAAACCAGAAACGTTGGCGTGGATGTGGAGGAAAGGGCACACTTCAACACTGCTGGTGTGAATGCCCACTAATACGTTCCTTCTGGAAGGATGTTTGGAGAATACTTAGAAACCTAAAAATAGACCTGCCATTCGATTCTATAATTCCTTTACTAGGTTTATACCCAGAAGACCAAAAATCACAATATAACAAAGACATCTGTACCAGAATGTTTACTTCAGCCTAATTCATAATTGCTAAGTCATGGAAGAAGCCCAAGTGCCCATCGATCCACGAATGGACTAGCAAATTGTGGTACATGTATACCATCAAATACTATGCAGCCTCAAAGAAAGATGGAGACCTTACCTCTTTCATGTTTACATGGATGGAGCTGGAACATATTCTTCTTAGCAAAGTATCTCAGGAATGGAAGAAAAAGTATTCAATGTACTCAGCCCTACTATGAAGCTAAATTATAGCTTTCACATGAAGACTATACCACAACTATAACACAACTAACCCAACTATAGCACAAGACTGTAGGGAAAGGGCCAAGGAAGAGGAAGAGAGGGGGGAGGTTTTGGTGAAAGGAGGGTAATGGATGGGGCTACATCTATGGTGCATCTTAGAATGGGTACAGGCGATTGCACTAATGTACACAGCTATGATTTAACAATAAAAAAAGAAATTAAAAAAATCCTTAATGAATACTACAAGAAACTTTATTCTCAGAAATACGAAAATCTAAAGGAAAGGGACGAGTGCTTGGAAGCATGCCACCTCCCAAGATTTAGTCAGAATGAAGTGGAAACATTGAACAGGCCTATATCAAGTTCTGAAATAGCATCAACCATGCAAAATCTCTCTATAAAGAAGAGCCCAGGACCAGATGGCTTCACATCAGAATCCTACCAAACCTTTAAAGAGGAACTAGTACCATATTACTCAAACTTTTCCAAAATATAGAAAAAGAAGGAATACTACCCAACACATTCTATGAAGCAAACATCACCCCGTTCCCAAACCAGGAAAAGCCCCAACAAGAAAAGAAAATTATAGACCAATATTACTAATGAATATTAATGCCAAAATATTCAACAAGTTCGTAACAAACAGAATCCAGCAACACATCAGACAAGTTATACTCCATGACCAAATGTGTTTTATCCCAGGGTCTCAAGGATGGTTCAATATATGTAAATCTATAAATATAATTCAGCACATAAATAAATTAAAAAAGAAAAGAACATATGATTCTTTCAATTGATGCAGAAAAAGCTTTTGATAATATCCAGCATCCCTTCATGATCAGAACACTTAAGAAAATGGGCATAGATGGGGGACATTTCTTAAACTAATAGAGACCATCTACAACAAACCTACAGCCAATACTGTATTGAATGGAGTTAAACTGAAACCATTTCCACTCAGATCAGGAAGCAGGCAAGGTTACCCATTGTCTCCACTGCTCTTTAACATTGTAATGGAAGTTTTAGCCATTGCAATTAGGGAATAAAAGGCAATCAAGGGTATCCATATAGGGACAGAAGAGATCAAACTTTCACTCTTCGCAGATGATATGATAGCATATCTGGAAAATACCAGGGATTCTACTACAAAACTGTTAGAAGTGATCAAGGAATACAGCAAGGTCTCAGTTTACAGGATCAAAACTCATAAACCTGTAGCCTTTATATATACCAACAATCATCAAGCTGAAAAAACCATCAAGGACCCTATTCCATTTACAGTACCGCCAAAGAAGATGAAATATTTGGGAGTTTATCTAACAAAAGACATGAAAGATCTCTTTTTTTTTTTTTTTTTTTTTTTTTTTTGTAGAGACAGAGTCTCACTTTATGGCCCTCGGTAGAGTGCCGTGGCCTCACACAGCTCACAGCAACCTCCAACTCCTGGGCTTAAGCGATTCTCTTGCCTCAGCCTCCCAAGTAGCTGGGACTACAGGCGCCTGCCACAACGCCCGGCTAGACATGAAAGATCTCTTTAAAGAGAACTATGAAACCCTAAGAAAAGAAATGGCTGAAGATATTAACAAATGGAATACCATGCTTATGGCTGGGAAAAATCAACATTGTCAAATTGTCTATACTACACAAAACAATATACAATTTTAATGCAATCCCTATTAAAGCTCCATTGTCATATGTTAAAGATCTCAAAAAAATAATACATTGTTTTATATGGAGTCAGAAAAAAACCTCAAATAGCCAAGACATTACTCAGAAATAAAAACAAAGCAGGAGGAATCACGCTACCAGACCTCAGACTATACTATAAATCGATAGTGATCAAAACAACATGGTACTGGCACAAAAACAGAGAGGTAGATATATGGAACAGAATAGAGAACCAAGAAATGAACCCAGCTATTTACAGTTATTTGATCTTTGACAAGCCAATTAAAGACATTCAATGGAGAAAAGACTCCCTATGTAACAAGTGGTGTTGGGTGAACTGGCTGTCGACCTGTAGAAGACTGAAACTGGACCCACATCTTTCACCTTTATGTAAGATAGACTCTCACTGGTTTAAAGATTTAAACTTAAGACATGAAACTATAAAAAATACTAGAAAAAAGTGCAGGGAAATCTCTTGAAGGAATTGGCCTGGGCAAATATTTTATGAGGAGGACACCCTGGGCAATTGAAGCAGCATCAAAAATACACTACTGGAACCTGATCAAACTAAAAAGCTTCTGCACAGCCAAGAACATAGTAAGTAAAGCAAGTAGACAGCCCTCAGAATGGGAGAAGATGTTTGCATGTTATGTCTCCAACAAAGGTTTAATAACCAGAATCCACAGAGAACTCAAACATATTAGCAAGAAAAGAACAAGTGATCCCATCACAGGCTGGGCAAGGGACCTGAAGAGAAACTTCTTTGAAGAAGACAGGAGCATGGCCCACAGGCACATGAAAAAAATGCTCATCGTCCTTAATCATCAGAGAAATGCAAATCAAAACTACTTTGAGATATCATCTAACTCCAGTAAGATTAACCCACATTACAAAATCCCAAAACCAGAGATGTTGGCGTGGATGTGGAGAAAAGGGAACACTTCTACATTGCTGGTGGGAATGCAAACTAATATGTTCCTTTTGGAAAGATGTTTGGAGAATACTTAAAGATCTAAAAATAGACCTGCCATTTGATCCTATAATTCCTCTACTAGGTATATATCCAGAAGACCAAAAATCACATTATAGCAAAGTATTTGTATCAGAAGATTTATTGCAGCCCAATTCATAATTGCTAAGTCATGGAAAAAGCCCAAGTGCCCATTGACTTACGAATGGATTAATAAATTGTGGTATATGTACACCATGAAATATTACGCAGCCTTAAAGAAAATGGAGACTATACCTCTTTTATGTTTACATGGATGGAGCTGGAAAATATTCTTCTTAGCAAAGTATATAAAGAATGGAAGAAAAAGTATCCAATGTACTTAGTCCTAATATGAAACTAATTTATGGCTTTCATATGAAAGCTATAACCCAATCTCAGCACAAGAATATGGGGAAAGGGGCAAGGGATGAGAAGGGGAGAGGAGAGGATGGGTGGAGGGAGGGTAAATAGTGGGTCCACACCTACGGTGCATCTTAGAAGGGTACAGGTCAAATTTACTAAATGTAAAATATAAAAATCTGAACATAATAATTAAGAAATGCAATGAAGTCTATGTTAACCAGTTCAATGAAAATATTTCAAACTGTATATGAAACCAGCACATTGTACCTCATGATTTCATTATTGTACACAGCTAAAATTCAATAATAAAAAAAGAATTCTAAATGTCTTAAATTTGAAAGGCACTTTCATGTAAAGTTTTAACTTAGATGGACATAACCCCATTGTAGGTAAGGAGCTTCTATAGTAAGACCTTTTTTTCTGGCTTTACTGAGCATGGTATTTTGAGATTCATCTATCAAATCTCATCACAGTAGGTATTGTGGTTCACTCTTTTTTAGTGCTGTTTGTAGATACCACAACATGTTTATCCATTTGTTTATTAATGAATATTCAGGTTGTTTCTAGTTTTTGATCAATCCAAATAAAATTGCCTTGAACGTTCTTTGTGTAGACTATTCCTTTATTGCTCCTGCATAAACAACTAGAACTGAGATTGCTGGATCAAATGGAAAGTGTAGGTTGAACTATTTCAGAAACTGCCAATTTATTTTCAAAAACTATTTCTACCCAATTTTAATTTGGCCTGGGCAGGGTGCCTCATGCCTGTAATCTCAGCACTTGGGAGGCCAAGGCATGGGAATTGCCTCGGCTCACAGGTTTGAGACCAGCCTGAGACAGAAGGAGACCAAGTCTCTGAAAAATAGATGGGGGTTGTGGCAGGGCACCTGTATTCCCAGCTACTTGGGATGCTGAGGCCAAGAGAATTGATTGAGCCCAGGAGTTTGAGGTTGCTGTGAGCTATGACACCACAGCACACTACCAAGGCCTGACAGAGTGAGACTGTCTCAAGAAAAAAAAACAAAAAAACTATTTCTTCCACTTCATATTCTCACTAATAGAGTGTGAGAATTCCAGTTCCTCCACTTCCTTCTTTACACATGGTATGATTACTCTTCATAATCAGAAGCGTTCTAATAGGTGTGACTTCTGAAAATATCCATCAGTATCCCCCACTTGCTCTAGCTATGTCTTCCTTTACAAGTGGTGCTTGTTTATAGTTCTGAAATATCTCTTGCTCTGTAGTAAATGACTTTTCATCCCATGTCATTTATAAGATTTTCATCATCAAACAGCTTCAGACAAAGTCGTTTTTCTTTTTTTTTGTGTGTGTGTTTTTTTGGCCAGGGCTGGGTTTGAACCCACCACCTCCAGCATATGGGACCAGCGCCCTAGTCCTTGAGCCACAGTTGCCGCCCGACAATGTTGTTTTTCACACATCTGTTACAAACCCCACCATACTGCCTGGGTCATGGGGTTTGGGCCACTAAGTCTCATCCCCCATTTCCCCATCCTGGCATATTATGCTATAGTCATAGTCATGCCCTTGAGCAGACTGCCCTTCTGTTACTGTAGCGTTGTGAATACAAAAATGATAATCATAACATCAAAAGTCTTTGGGAACTACTCCAGCCTTTGGATTCTTCCAAAAATAAATAGGACATTCAGCACCATATTTGCAAACTTTAGGAATGAGCAACAGGAAAAATAATCTGCCGGTGCAAAGACAAAGCTGAAAGTTTTCAATCTCAACCTAAGAAAAAATTACTGGTCTCTGAAAAGTAGAACTTGATGGATAAGGCCAATCAGCTACTCTGTGTTCAGGGCACAGCCTACTTACTCAGCGGTGAAGATCTAAAAGCATGAAGATCTGTGTCTATGGGAGGAAAGACAGAGAGATAACTAATCATTCATGCAGTCTGTTTGGTCTTGTGGTTGTGAGCAGCTGCTTTCTGTGGGTTTTCTTAGTGCTCCAGACCAATAGGATCCAAGGCAAGGGATCTTCCAGGCTGTTAAGGGTCCCTGAGTAGGGCAGATACCCAGAGACCCCCAGCACATCCCCAGACAATCAGTGGTTGCTGCTCCACCTCCCTGGTGATGAAGATGTGAAGGGGAGTTGGAATACATCCTCAAGGGGAGGGAGCGATCCTTGATGTGCCTCAAGTCCAGAATTGATGTCTAAGAGACACAGATAAGGGGATGCTTCAGAGGAGAAAAAAGAGAATGGCAAAGATTTAACAAAGAGAATGGCCTGAAAAGGAGTGAAATGTTTTATAAGTTGTGTCTTTAAAACTTCCCCCTCTAGGGTGGCGCCTGTGGCTCAGTCAGTAAGGCGCCGGCCCCATATACCGAGGGTGGTGGGTTCAAACCCGGCCCCGGCCAAACTGCAACCAAAAAATAGCTGGGCATTGTGGCAGGCACCTGTAGTCCCAGTTACTCGGGAGGCTGAGGCAAGACAATCGCTTAAGCCCCAGGAGTTGGAGGTTGCTGTGAGCTGTGTGAGGCCACGGCACATAAAGTGAGACTCTGTCTCTACAAAAAAAAAAAAAAAAAATCCCCCTCTAGTTTTGGGATTTAAAACCTATATCCCTGCCCAAGGCCAATGATCAGAGAGGCAGGGGAATACCCTTTGTTCTTTGTACCACAGGAGAGGACTCAGTGGAATTGTCTGGCAGAGATCACAAGATTGTCTTTCCAGGAGATGGCATGGATCAGATCCATCAACCATAGGTAAACAGCAGTATCCTGAAGCTGAAAACCCTCCCTTTAAAACTTTGTATTTCTGCTTGTAGTTAGGACAATGGCACTTTATTCTTTTTTTTTTTTTTTTTTTTGCGTTTTTGGCTAGGGCTGGGCTTGAACCCGCCACCTCCAGCATATTGGGCTAGCACCCTACTCCCTTGAGCTACAGGCACCGCCCAATGGCACTTTAAGCTGGGAGTCTCCATCCTCCTTATTTGCCAGCAAATTGATAAACCTCCTTTTCCTTCTCATCAAACCAATTGTCTCTCTTCTGATGCAGCCTTGGGGACAAGGATTAAACTTTCAGTAACAAAGGGTTGATGTCGTTTCTCCAAAGAACAACCTTCCCTGGCGGGGGCCCACCCTGAAACCCTTTCTCTCTTTGTACCATCATTGCCCAAATATAAAATTCACTGTTGTGCCAAGTAGAGACCAAGGAAGGAAGATCCAGCCAGAAGAGTGTGCAGTAGCTCAAGGATCTGGGAAAGGCACCTATTACTGGGAGGCCTAAGGGTGTTTGATAAGAAAAACTTTTTATTCATCTGTTGGGGCTTAGAAGCTAATACCTCCACACATGGCATTTTGACATGCTGGGCTGACTAAAAGATCCTCAAGTTCCATCTGACCTTCTCCCACTCTCCACCATCTGCTCTCCCAAAATGATAAGGTTCCTTTATTTGCCTAGGATCCAGACACACCTAGGAGAACAACTGTTCATTTCTTTCCCTCCACATAAGACCAAGAATGTGATCATACCTGTATAGAGTCATTAAGAAGATAATGCCCAGTTTCAGACTCATCCAAATTTCAAATTCCAAGGAGAACTGTTGACCAGTTCCTCTTTCTGCCCCATCCATCATCCTCCCCAGCAATCTTTATTGCCAGCTCAACAGAATTTCTCTTTTGCCTCCTCCCAAACCCATTTTTCCAGAAAGGTAAACAAGCTTCAAAACGCTGTTAGGATGTTTTCATTCTGAAGGCTCCTTTGTATATACATTAAATAAATTGGTATTTTTTTCTCCAATTAATCAATCTGTGTCAGGTCGGGTATTTTTCAGTAAACACTAGGGGGACAAGATCCTTTACTCAATACACACTCAAACAATAAAAGGAACACATGAGCATGTCTTGAGCAATGTGAACATAGAGATATTGTCTATCATCCACAAACTTTGGAAAACATACATGCCTGCACTTAGCCCAGCAATGTCCCTAACTAGGAAACATTGGAATACAAAAGAAACACAAACAGCTAAGTGAGGATATAATGTGCTTCGTAAAATGACGGCGACATAGGCAGAACATGATGGGAGCACAAAGTGGGACATCTGACCCAAGGAGTGGTCACGGCTGGTATTTTGGAAGAAATGGCCCCTGAGCTATACCTTCCATAAACATCGGAGGAAGTGGACTTTGTAAAAAGACAGATGGTGGTGCCAGTCGTGCCTCCACCACTTCCAAGTACACTAAGCAAGTGACTTAGCCTTTCTAAGCATTAGTTTTGTAAATAAAATGAAACAAATAAGGTTCACCTTTCTGAATGATTGAAAATAATATATATGCACAATAAGGTCATACAAAGGTAGTTAATAAGTGTTCATTTTTATTAATCAAAGAGTTTAGCAAGATAAAATCTAGGATAGAGGAAATGCAGAGGATGCCAAAAAAGATATGCACATTTTGAGACAAGAAAAAACTGAATTAAAATTTTACAGTTTTTGGCTGGGGCTGGGTTTGAATCCGCCACCTCCGGCATATGGGGCCCGCACTCTACTCCGTTGAGCCACAGGCGCCGCACTAAATTAAAATTTTAATACTTCATATATACTGATAACAAAAGATGAATACAAGTCCCATTTAAGCACCTCTTGTAACTGCCGAAGTCAAATATGACTTGAGTGTTACAATTTTACTTTCTAACTCTTACGATACTTAGGCTTCTATCAGCAAGAAAAATAAGAGGGATGGGTGTTCAGTCAGCAGTTAACAAAGTTAACCCATCACCTATGGATGTTTTTCTTTTACTTAAAGGTCTGTTTCAAACTTTTTATTTAGAATTTACTAAGAAAATTATAAACATCTTAGAAAATGTTTTGAATTAAACAAGTCCATTTTAGCCCTAACCATCAAGGGAGCCTATATATAGAATGAAGAGAGAAATATGAATTTAAAATAGGACAAGAGAATGAACAAAAAAGACAAGAAGCAAGAAAAGTAAAATGTGGGATGAATATGGAACTTCCCAGATTCCAGGTTCCATAGTGCATGAACTTGGAGGTCTACCAAAAAAAGACTTATGCAAAGTCTAATCATAGGATTATAGTTAGTGATTTAAAACTTGACTGAAATCGGTGTGTCTAAATGAAAATGTAGCTGTATGTATAAGGACAGCTTAGATAAAAAGCGTTTTACTTATTGTTCAGTATATTTTATTTTTTTAAAAGGGCTCTGTGTTTATTTGAAAACAGGGTCTGATTTTGAAAATTAGATGTTGGCAGGTGGTCCACCCTCTCAGTGCCTCACTGTGGACCCTGCAGTTTCCATCTCTGATGTCATAACACTTGCCCACATCTTGGAAGCCACCACGAGCAATGTCTTTCTGGGTGAATCATTCTCCCCCATCCAGGGAATTCACAATCCCATCTTCAAGGATATACTGAAGAAGGGAAATGAGGGATAAATGAGGAAACTTTTTTAAAAAATCACGGAAAAATGGAATTAAAAGATAAACATAAAAAACATAAAGTGTATTTATCATCATAAGCTTCATCAAGGTTAAGCCATATTTTTAAGCAATGGTACCAGCCATGTAGTCCATCTATAAAGAGCTGAGGGTCCTCAGAATTTAACCACTTCAATGCAGTCTCTTTTACTTTTTTCTTTCTTTCTTTTTTTTTTTTTTTAAGACTCATCTTGTCACCCTCGGTACAGTGCTGTGGTGTCATAGCTCACAGCAACCTCAAACTCTTGGGCTCCAGAAATTCTTTTGCCTCAGCCTCCCAAGGAGCTGAGACTACAGGCACCAGCCTCAATGCCCAGGGTCTTTTTTAGAGACAGGATCTTGCTCTTGCTCAGGCTGGTCTTAAACTCAAGAGCTCAGGCAGTCCACCCACTTCGTCCTCCCAGAGTACTAGGATTATAGGTAGTAGCCACTGCACCTGGACTTCTTTTATATCATTAACTGAGAAAACTATTGTGCCTTTTAAAGATTTTTTTAAGATTAAGAAGCAAAAGGACGTGAAAGATCTCTATAAAGAGAACTATGAAACTCTAAGAAAAGAAATAGCTGAAAATATTAACAAATGGAAAAACATACCATGCTCATGGCTGGGAAGAATCAACATAGTTAAAATGTCTGTACTAACCAAAGCAATATATAATTTCAATGCAATCCCTATTAAAGCTCCACTGTCATACTTTAAAGATCTGGAAAAAACAATACTTCATTTTATGTGGAATCAGAAAAAACCTCAAATAGCCAAGACATTACTCAGAAATAAAAACAAAGCAGGAGG